>NC_090934.1:1485099052-1485451552 GCF_040938575.1 Ambystoma mexicanum | reverse complement strand
GTTCCAGCAATACTGTAGGGGACAGAAGCTATGCTCTTCCTCCGGGATAATCTTTGGATTAAATTGGAAAGCTACTTCTGGAGGCGAGTCCTTGGACTGTCAAAGACCACCCTTATGCCAATAATCAGACGTGAACGATGCCTTTCCTCACTTAAAGCCATCAAAGAGAGAAACACGCTGGTGACGTATCGTAAACCCTTACTAGACATCAAACCAAAAGCTCTGTACTTGATCGGAAAAGAAATGGAGGCTGATAACATCCAAGCACTGACAGGATGGAAGAACCAGAACATCAGTCTATTAAATGAGATGGAAGCCTCAGTAGAACAGCTGCTAATAAATCCAGATAAGGGGTCCACGGGTGATACTGCCACCAAATACAGCCTGACCAAACAATTTCCAACAACAGCTAAGAAATTAAACGACACCAGAAGCTACCTTGAAAAATTCCCGGACAGAACTCGCAGCAGGTTCTTTCTGAGATTCTGCCTAAATCAACTCAAAACGAACAAAATACTCTTCATAAGAAAAGAATCCTCAACAGACAAGTGCAGATTTTGTGATATGGGAGACGAAGTGGAAACAAGTAGGCACCTGCTGCTGAGTTGCGAAGGGACCCAGCAAATTAGGACTGTAGTTCTGGGTAAAATAGTGTCAGCCTTCACAACGCTAACAGAAGCTGAATGGTGGAGGGGGCTGTCAAATGGTGATGACACTCGCTGTGTGATTCCTTTTTTAAAAATATTGACTTGGATCAAAACGGGAAATGAAAGCTGGAGGGCCGGAGGTGCAAGGCCCGATACATCGAGGGAGTGTTGCCCCATTAGCCGCCAGGGACTATCCGGCCCCAATGGAGGCACCAGCCTCTGAACACCGTATGAACTTACAAACCTTTTGGCTAGTCAAGGTGCTTCACACAAGGGAACTCCGGGTGGGGTACAGACTTGATTGAGGGATTATTTTGACGGTTTAATTCTTCTACTTTGATGGACTTGAGGGCTTTCTGGATGGATGGATTTTATTATTTTTTCTTTTTGTAGAAATTGTTAAATCAATTAAACCAAATAAAAAAAAATAGACTCATAGCATGACAAAAAAACAGAAGGGACTGCAGCTCGCCATGTACATGGGAATAGAAGAAAGAGAAGGCACTGGCCATGTGCAGGGGATGGAAGAAACAGCAGGCACTCAGCTGTAAGAAACAGCAGGGACTTAGCTCTAAGAAACAGCAGGGACTCAGCTGGAAGAAAGAGCAGGGACAGCAGCTGGCCATGTGCAGGGGAATGGATGAAACAGCAGGGACTCAGCAGGAAAAATAAACAGCAGGGACTGCAGCTGGTCATGTGCAGGGGTATAGAAGAAACAGCAGACACTCAGCTGGAAGAAACAGCAGGGACTGCAGCTGGCCATGTGCAGGGGAATGGAAGAAACAGCAGCCACTGAGCTGGAAGAAACAGCAGAGACTCAGCTGGAAGAAACAGCAGGGACTGCAGCTGGTCACATGCAGGGGAATAGGAGAAACAGCAGGCACTGGTCATGTGCAGGGGAATGAAAAAAAACAGCAGGGACTCAGCTGGAAGAAACAGCTGGGACTCTGCTGGAAGAAACAGCAGGGACTGCAGCTGGCCATGTGCAGGGGAATGGAAAAAACAGCAGGGACTGCAGCTGGCCATGTGCAGGGGAATGGAAAAAACAGCAGGGACTGCAGCTGGCCATGTGCAGGGGAATGGAAGAAACATAAGGGACTCAGCTAGAAGAAACCGCAGGGACTCAGCTGGAAGAAACAGCAGGGACTGCAGCTGGCCATGTGCAGGGGTGTGAGAGAAACAGCAAGGACTCAGCTGGAAGAAACAGCAGGGACTGCAGCTGGAATTAGTCCTGGTTGGCACCCCTCCGACCTCGGTTTGGGGGTTTGAGTAATGGCTATGGCTTGTTTTCACCCAGGTATACTTCCAGACTGCAGCAGGATGTCTAGAGAGTGCTGTAGCCATTAAATGCGCTAAATGGGGGTTTTCTATAAATATAAATAAATAAAGAAGTTCACTTTTTAGTCACGATTCTGTCTTTGACTGTATGCTCGATTAACCTTTTGAGTTCCTGCATCTCAGGGGTTAAACATGCAAACATTCTAATGATTCCTAATGGAACTAAGAACTTATATATGCAGCCATGGGCAAAACCTGACTGATAATTCATTTCATACAGACATATATATATATGTCCTATGGGCAGTTGAAGGGTTAAATGAATTCCCGCCCTAGTTTTTGGGACCAGACACAGAGTTGTGCCGCCTCATTACACTTTAAGGTCAGCTTCCTAGTGGCTGATTCCCACAAAGCTGCCACATGAACTCCTCTTCTGCAGGACCTTCAGCCAATCGCAGCCTTTTAACTTACCACGCAGTGTATCCTCGGGCTCTTAGACTCATTTCAGCAGCGGCGTGTGGCCTGCAAGCCTTAGAATGCAGCCTGGAGAGCAAGGACAGGCTGTGGGAGGGCAGCCATGTTTCCACTGGGGTTTAATCCTGGATGCAGAACAGATGCGGGGCTCTTAGGCCCCCAAGACAAACCAAGGGGTGATGGCTGGAAGGTTTAGAATGAATCTTAACCACTGGCATTGCTCTGGGCAACCCTCCAGACCATCGTTCTTCACCTGCCAAGCCATTACCGAACGGGAAAAACCATATGCAAATCAGGCTTGGTCCAACCCTAAAAGGGGCAGTCCAGCCCGAACTGCTAGGTCACATCCCTTCTGCACGAGGCTACAAAGCACGCGAGACGGCCTTGCTATGGGGGCCTTTCCATCACTGCGAAGACCCTGTGAAACCAGCCCTACTGTGACAAGACCACACAGAACAATGAGACTACAAACCCACGATTACATACTCAACACGAGAAGATGGAGTAATGAGGCTCAAGACCTGGTATCCAATAATCACTGCTGATGGATGAAATCTATCAGTAAGAAGAAGAAGCACTATGGGGGCCACTGAAAAGGGTTAAGCGGGCCTGTCCCCATCTTTCAATTGTCACTGTTTGTTTAGTTTATGTATAATGCTCGCCAGACCCGTAGGTATTAGGGCGCAGAAAGCTTAAAGAGGGTTGTTCAGCTTACATTACATGACATTACAATACATTAGAGTACAATACTGTGCAGCGTTATACAGTTTAAACATGTTAGGCAGGAAGCATCAAGAACATTATATACAGTAAATAGAGACAGTGGCAAGTGGTGTGCGCGGAGTGTGGTCAGGGTCAGATGTCGTTTTCCTTGATTCAGTGGATGAGGTTGGATCTAAAGCGTGGGTAGGTAGCTCTTCCCTTAAGGTAGGTGGGAGTGAGTTCCAGTTCTGGGCGGCTTTGACCGGAAAACGAATTCCGCCTGTTTTTATGCATTTGAATCTGGGCACTATAAGAAGGTTGGCGGCGGCTGTTCTTGACTGTAGTTGAAGAAGGCTTGTTCTTTTGGTTCGACGCAATGGCAGCCCTCCATCGGCCTCCATCAGTGCTTAGACGTCGGTCACTCGACGTTGGTCATGCGACGTCGGTCACGGTCCTGTTTCCGTGAGTTAAGAGACAGACTAATCATACGTAGCAAGGCAGTGGAAATAGGAGGCATTCTGGTCTCAACCCTGCTGGCTCCAAGGGATTTTCAATTCTCTTCTGCTTCTGTTGAGCTTTAGAGTCCAGCCGCCTAGAAGTGCTTAGGGCTGCAGGCTAGCGCTACTGAAAACGCCCTTAAAACCAATCTCTGCCCGTGTATATGCAGATGGCAAGCTTCAGAGGGTGCTGCAGGAAGGCTTAGTCAATGCTCGGCTGATAAACACCCACATTGCCTGGGGTTGGGGTTGGACTATCACTATAAAGAAGCGTTTACTTCTTTCATTGCTTTATTTGACCTACACATCTTTGTTCAAATGGTCATTTAAAAGAACGAAACATGGTAAGTATTATTAAAATGACCCCGTAATGTGAGCCATTGCCAATCAGGCATGGATATCTTTGAACGTTCAAAGGCATTGGCATTGTATTGAAGTCCTTGGCACCAGATCCCGTGCATCACTTGCCAGGGCACTAGGTGGGAATAGGTGGTCCAGATCCGGCAGGTGGGGGCGCTGTTGAGATCGTCTGGCCTGTCCTCCCACGCTCCTGCACGCTGAATCAGTTATGAGGTGTGGGGGAAAGGGCACATAGGATACCAGCAAGAGGGTATGTGGGGTCAAGCCCCATTAATCTGCTTTCAGATTTAACGTCATATGGACAAGATAGTGCTGGCGGGCTCCTCCACCGGCTTCTCCTCTGCGTGCGGGCGGGCGGGCTCCTCTACCGGATTCTCCTCTGCGTGCGGGCGGGCGGGCTCCTCCACCGGCTTCTCCTCTGCGTGCGGGCGGACGGGCTCCTCTACCGGATTCTCCTCTGTGTGCGGCGGGCTCCTCTCCCGGCTTCTCCTCTGCGTGCGGGCGGGCTCCTCTAATGGATTCTCTTCTGTGTGTGTGGGCGGGCTCCTCTAATGGATTCTCTTCTGTGTGTGTGGGCGGGCTCCTCTAATGGATTCTCCTCTGTGTGTGGGCGGGCTCCTCTAATGGATTCTCTTCTGTGTGCGGCGGGCGGGCTCCTCTAATGGATTCTCCTCTGTGTGTGGGCGGGCTGGCTCCTCTACCGGATTCCTCTCTGTGTGTGGGCGGGCTCCTCTAATGGATTCCTCTCTGTGTGTGGGCGGGCTCCTCTAATGGATTCTCCTCTGTGTGTGGGCTCCTCTACCGGATTCCTCTCTGTGTGTGGGCGGGCTCCTCTAATGGATTCTCCTCTGTGTGTGGGCTCCTCTACCGGATTCCTCTCTGTGTGTGGGCGGGCTCCTCTCCCGGCTTCTCCTCTGCGTGCGGGCGGGCTCCTCTCCCGGCTTCTCCTCTGCGTGCGGGCGGGCTCCTCTAATGGATTCTCCTCTGTGTGTGTGTGGGCGGGCTCCTCTACCGGATTCCTCTCTGTGTGTGGGCGGGCTCCTCTAATGGATTCTCCTCTGTGTGTGGGCTCCTCTACTGGATTCCTCTCTGTGTGTGGGCGGGCTCCTCTCCCGGCTTCTCCTCTGCGTGCGGGCGGGCTCCTCTCCCGGCTTCTCCTCTGCGTGCGGGCGGGCTCCTCTAATGGATTCTCCTCTGTGTGTGTGTGGGCGGGCTCCTCTACCGGATTCCTCTCTGTGTGTGGGCGGGCTCCTCTAATGGATTCTCCTCTGTGTGTGGGCTCCTCTACTGGATTCCTCTCTGTGTGTGGGCGGGCTCCTCTCCCGGCTTCTCCTCTGCGTGCGGGCGGGCTCCTCTCCCGGCTTCTCCTCTGCGTGCGGGCGGGCTCCTCTAATGGATTCTCTTCTGTGTGTGTGGGCGGGCTCCTCTAATGGATTCTCCTCTGTGTGTGTGGGTGGGCTCCTCTAATGGATTCTCCTCTGTGTGTGGGCGGGCTCCTCTAATGGATTCTCTTCTGTGTGCGGCGGGCGGGCTCCTCTAATGGATTCTCCTCTGTGTGTGGGCGGGCTGACTCCTCTACCGGATTCCTCTCTGTGTGTGGGCGGGCTCCTCTAATGGATTCTCCTCTGTGTGTGGGCTCCTCTACCGGATTCCTCTCTGTGTGTGGGCGGGCTCCTCTCCCGGCTTCTCCTCTGCGTGCGGGCGGGCTCCTCTCCCGGCTTCTCCTCTGCGTGCGGGCGGGCTCCTCTAATGGATTCTCCTCTGTGTGTGTGTGGGCGGGCTCCTCTACCGGATTCCTCTCTGTGTGTGGGCGGGCTCCTCTAATGGATTCTCCTCTGTGTGTGGGCTCCTCTACTGGATTCCTCTCTGTGTGTGGGCGGGCTCCTCTCCCGGCTTCTCCTCTGCGTGCGGGCGGGCTCCTCTCCCGGCTTCTCCTCTGCGTGCGGGCGGGCTCCTCTAATGGATTCTCCTCTGTGTGTGTGTGGGCGGGCTCCTCTACCGGATTCCTCTCTGTGTGTGGGCGGGCTCCTCTAATGGATTCTCCTCTGTGTGTGGGCTCCTCTACTGGATTCCTCTCTGTGTGTGGGCGGGCTCCTCTCCCGGCTTCTCCTCTGCGTGCGGGCGGGCTCCTCTCCCGGCTTCTCCTCTGCGTGCGGGCGGGCTCCTCTAATGGATTCTCTTCTGTGTGTGTGGGCGGGCTCCTCTAATGGATTCTCCTCTGTGTGTGTGGGTGGGCTCCTCTAATGGATTCTCCTCTGTGTGTGGGCGGGCTCCTCTAATGGATTCTCTTCTGTGTGCGGCGGGCGGGCTCCTCTAATGGATTCTCCTCTGTGTGTGGGCGGGCGGGCTCCTCTACCGGATTCCTCTTTGTGTGCGGGTGGGCTCCTCTAATGGATTCCTCTCTGTGTGTGGGCGGGCTCCTCTAATGGATTCTCCTCTGTGTGTGGGCAGGCTCCTCTAATGGATTCCTCTGTGTGTGTGTGTGGGCGGGCTCCTCTACCGGATTCCTCTCTGTGTGCGGCGGGCGGGCTCCTCTAATGGATTCTCCTCTGTGTGTGTGTGGGCTCCTCTACCGGATTCCCCTCTGTGCACGAAGCACCAAAGGTCCACGTGCAATGGGCACGCGCCGAACTTACTGTGACTGATATTGCGAGCCTCCATCTGGGGAAAGGTTGTATTCTCCTCTTCTTGTCTTTCATCCTTGGTAGTTGAATTGGGCTTTTCAGCTAACACGACACACGTGCCACAGCGCCACCGAATAGCCATTCCCGGAAGTTCGCCTGAACAATGCATTGTGGGTATGCAAATGATCTTATGCCATGTGGGGCAGTTCCTGGCTGGCGCTGTGGCAGGCGCGGCTTGCGTGCTGAAATGACCCCTATGCATCTACATTTTAGGAAGAATACTTGCTCATGCATGTTCTCAACCTGCCATGACATGCGTGGGGTATGTCTGAGCGCTGCGGACCTGCAATGCTACAGGTCTGGCAGGTGATCCCAATTTTAAATGGAACTATAGCCTCACAGATATTCTCTTAAAATATGTGTTTAGGATTGTATTTGCAAAATCATGTAAACTGAATATGAAATAATCTAGGGACAAAGATCTTTTAAATTACACACAATTCCTCGGGATGATTTTGTGCTTGCGCCATTTGGTATTTGCCAAAACATACATTATTTTAAAATGTGCAGGTGGGACCTTTCTTAGAGCACATTTGAAGTGGCCTCGTTTTATGCGTGTTCATGCGACTATAATGTTTGTTTCCAGGATCAAAAACACATGCAAAACATGTGAGTGTTATATTTCCACTTCCTGATCAGAACGTTGCTCCCGTGTGTGACATACATGTAACATGTTTCTTAGATGGTCATACAGACACACACGCGCCACCCTCACAGTACTCACTGTTGCGTCAGGCCTTCTGGCAGCTGCGTCCAGTTCAGAGTCAAGTCCTTAAAATGCTTGAATAAGGGTTCAACTTGTTTCCGAAGGTAATTCTATTTAATGCAAATAAACAGTGTCAGTGAATACGTGCAGGGTCCCTGGACATGGATATGATAGATAGAAAGTGGGATGAATTATGTTAGTTCAGCGTTTCTTCTTTACTGTTTCCTGTTCATTTAGACATTTTATTGCATGGATAATAGTTCATGATAGGCCTAGTGGCTGAAAATATATACGCTCAGTACATTATTTAAGAAAAATTCCATAAAAAAAAAAAACAATATTGACGTTTTTGACACAAAAGAAAAGAATATTTGATTAAAAGATACTTCACTGCAGGTACTAAAAATAGACGTTGTTTGTTGATTTTTTAACTATGCAAAAACAGAGCCATTATCTTCTCCTAAAACAATTCCCTGACATTCTTTTTTGTTTAGAACTGAATAAAGATGAAAAAGCAAAGCAAAATGTCCATCCAAAGCTAATGCTTATGGTAAGTGATTTCCAGTGCCATATCATTTGGCGTCATACAGAATTGGGACGGTTAATTAAGAGACATGCAACTATGTTTGGAGATTAGAATGCAGGAGTTGGAAATGAAGAACATCTCCATTGTTACATTTTTAGGAGCTAAAACAGTTTCTCAGTGTTTATTCAAAAATGACGACAATATGTTTGATGCTGAGCACATTCTAGGCTGAACTGTTTTAATGACGCATCACGGGGAGCAGTGGGAGCTGGAGAGAGACATGGGGGTACCGCCGTTCCAGAGGGACACTCTGGTGAGTGAGGTGGAGTCGCTGACCTGCAACTTTGGGGGGAAGTCTGGTCCTTGCAGGGGAGCTGTAGCAGCAACTTGCTCAGGCAGTATTAGGGAAGTGAGTGGAATGACCATCTACTGGACTCAAATTAGTGTATGACTGGGAAGAGGGGGCAAACGCCCAGAGCTGTCCCACTGCATATGGAACAGAGAGTCCGAAAGACCACAGTGAACTGAGCCACTGGTCCAAAACAATGCATGCTGGGGGTCTAAACCCCAGAGCTGTCCCACTGGACATGGAACAGAGAGTCCGAAAGACCAGATTGAGATGAACCACTGGTCCAACACGCTGCATGCTGGGAGTCTAAAGCCCAGAGCTGTCCCACTGCATATGGAACACGCAGTCTGAAAGACCAGAGTGAACTGAACCACTGCTCCAAAACGTTGCATGCTGGGAGTCTAAAAGCCCAGAGCTGTCCCACTGCATATGGAACAGAGCGTCTGAAAGACCAGAGTGAACTGAACCACTGGTCCAACACGCTGCATGCTGGGAGTCTAGAAGCCCAAAGCTGTCCCACTGCATATGGAACAGGGAGTCTGAAAGACCAGAGTGAACTGAACCACTGGTCCAACACGCTGCATGCTGGGAGTCTAAAGCCCAGAGCTGTCCCACTGCATATGGGACAGGGAGCCTGAAAGACCAGAGTGAATAGAACCCCTGGTCCAAAACACTGCATGCTGGGAGTGTAAACCCCAGAGCTGTCCCACTGCATATGGGACAGGGAGCCTGAAAGACCAGAGTGAACTGAACCACTGGTCCAACGCGCTGCATGCTGGGAGTCTAGAAGCCCAGAGCTGTCCCACTGCATATGGAACAGGGAGTCTGAAAGACCAGAGTGAATGGAACCCCTGGTCCAAAACGCTGCATGCTGGGAGTCTAAAGCCCAGAGCTGTCCCACTGCATATGGAGCAAGGAGTCTAAAAGACCAGAGTGAACTGAACCACTGGTCCAACACGCTGCATGCTGGGAGTCTAGAAGCCCAGAGCTTTGCCTAACATCGAAGTATGTTGGGAAAGAGAGTCTCAAAGCCCATTATGGTATTCTGAAAATAAAACGATGCATGCTGGGAAACAGAGTCTCAAGCCCCAAAGCTGCCCTTTGCCTAAACAATGTTTGCAGGTTCGGAAACCCTTGAGTTCCAGCGCTGCACTGTGTCTAACAATGTTGCCTACTCGGAAATAGATTTTCACAGTCAGAACTATTCTTTGTCCGCAACACGGCAGGATGGGGCAGTAAAACATTTACCGACGCGGAAATGGTAGCAACTTACATTTAGTTAACTAAATGAAAGTATACACTATAAAGGGGATATGAACGGAGTAACCGCTTCTGGCTACTTTACTTTCTCCCTTCAACCGCTGCTCGTTCTCCTTCTTCCGCACCATCCCTCTCCATTCCAGATTCCAGAACGGGAATCTGGAATCATGCTTCATGATACTACACATCCTCCTTCCTTCACATGACACCGACTACTCAGCAAAGTCCATCAGGTGCCTTGGCTTCCGGTAACTCCTCCCAAATCTTGATGTTGATGGCGCAGTCATCTTCAAGGTATCTGATTCATTGGAAAAGGAGCAATCACTTTTTTCTGTACGCACCTCCTCACTCCCTCTCACACTTCCTCTGCCATCCATTCCCATCACTCTCCCATTGTTCCATACTCTTCCATCCTTCGTTCTTACTGCATGTTGGAACTCTTCTGTCTCTTCAATGGGTTTGGACCATTTACTTCCATTATCCCTCAGCACTGCTGGTAACTTGATCCTCACCCAACAACCAACCAGAGGAATCTTTGCTGCGTTGAACCTCCTGTCATCGTGTATGCACTTATTGATCAATTGTTTCCTCCTGACCCTCTCTTCCGCATCACCCAGTCTCACATTCATACCAGACACTTCACCCATCCATCCAGGAAACAGTTTGGTGTTTGCCTTCCTCACTGTGTGGGGTAAATCTATGTGCTACAACCGTCATCTCCACTACTTCCTTCCAATCCTTAACATTCGACCACGCCCACCTGATCACCTCCTTTATCACTCTATTGTACCTCTCTACAAAGCTGTTGGTTTGGGGGTGGTAAATGGCACTGGTTTTATGTGTGATGGACCTTCCCCAGAGATATTCTTCCATCTCCTTGGATTTAAATTGTGACCTATTATCCATTAAAATCTCCTCCGGATAACCCTCACGACCACACACCTCCTCCAAGAACTCCACCACCCTTCCCGTAGACACATTCAGCACCATCCTGACTTCTGCCCATCTTGTTAAAACATCAATAATCAGAATACAAAAATTCTGACAACCCCCACACAGGACCCAAAATGTCAATTGCAATTTTTTTTGCAGGGCCTATCTGGTATATCTGTCAACACCATCAGATATTTCTCACCCATACATCCTTTATCACAATGAATACAAAGGATACAGTTTCTAACGTTCCTCTCAATCTTCATGTCACACCCCGGCCACCAGTAAGTATTCCTTATCCTGCGCTTTGTTTTCACAATGCTTTGATGACCTTCATGTCCAAGTTGTTTGACCTTCTCCCTGATCCCCTCCGGGGGTACCAGTTTATCTCCTCTCATCAGGTAGCCCTCTTGAATGCATAGTTCATCTCTCTTACACTCCAAAAACCTTCTACTCCTGCCTCTCGCATTTCCCCCACTGACACATCACCTTGCTCCAGACTTCTCATTACAAACATCATTTTAGCATCTTTGATCATCTCATCTGACCACTCTTGTTTTCATATTGCAGAGTCATAAATCTCACAAATCATTTCCTGCTCCTCCTCATCTCCCTCTGCTTCTTCATTGTTCGTCATCCTCCACATGCAGTCTTCTCATGCCTGGAATATACGTAATCACATAATCAAATTCTTGTAGTCTGGAGACCCATCTTCTAATTCTGCCTGACACTTGATCCAGGCCTTTGGTTGCAAATATTTCCACCAGCGGTTTGTGATCCGTATGCAGCTCAAATTTTATTCGCCACACAAAACTTCTAAACTTGTCTGCTGCCCACTTAATGGCAAGCAGGACGCAAATGCTATTACAAATTCTTTCCCTTCATGAATCTGCGTCAAAACAGCCCCAAGGCCGACATTGCTGGCATCAGTGGTTATCACTGTGCATCCCCTCGCACATAGTTTCTCAATGCTGGCTCTGTTTTCAAAGCATTCTTTATGTATTAGAACTCATCCTCACATCCTTTACTCCAGATAAACCTTTTGTTCATTTTCATCATTTACAGAAGAGCAACTGTGTGGTCTGAGAAACAATGTCTGACTTGGTCTTTGCATGTAGGGGTGCCCATATCTTCAATTGCATCTGCTAACTCCTTCTTCGGTGTGATACCATCCTTTGATATAACATGACCCAGGTAGTCAATTTCTCTTCTGTTGATCTTTGACTTTTCCTTATTAAGTGTTATACCCACATTGTATAACTTGTTAAACACCTCTAATCTCCTGTTATGCTCTTCTTCAGTTTCAGAATATATTAAAATATCATCCTGAAAGAAAATGACACCTTCATCACCATCAAATAGTTGATACATTATCTTCTGGAACATCGAGGCAGCTGATATTAATCAAAAGGGCATCCTGCGATATCAAAATAGGCCCTCCGGTTTGATAAATGGTGTCAGGCTTCTTGACTCTCTATGCAGTTTCAGTTGATGGCTTGCAGCGGTAAGATCCAGTGTGGAGAATACTTTAGCAGAACCCATCGTCAAAATCAACTCCTGAATATTGGGCAAAGGGTGTCTCTCCAGGACCACACATTTATTAAGTTCTCTCAAATCGATGCACACCCTTACCTTCCCTGAACTCTTTCTTACCACTACTAGTGGCGAAACCCACTCTGAAGCATCAATCCTCTCTATTATTCCTTGTTCTTCCAATTTATTGAGTTCCAACTTCACTTTGTCCCTCATTGATATCGGAATGCTTCTTCATTTTTGTGCCACATGTTTACACCCTTGCTTCAATACAATGCGGTGTGTGAAACCCTTCACACAACCAATTTCATCTCTGAATATTTCCTTTCTCACATTTCCTTTGAAAACTTCATTTTGCTCAATCAAGAACACTGATTCTGTTGCATTTGGATCCAAACGTACTTTGAGTAATCTCTGATGCGACCAACTCAATAATGGTGATGCACATTTCTTGGAAACATATACACGTCCTTCTGCCCATCTGTTTTTAAAACCTAACTTGCCTTTAAACCAACTGATAATATCAATTTTCGCACCACTATAGGCTCTTGGCTTAATTTCAACTTCATATAACCACTCTGGTCCCTAGTTCTTCCACACTGCTTCTGGAATGAGTGTGTATTTGGCTCCCGAGTCTACCATCATCATAACTTGCTCCCCATTTACAATTATGATGGTCTTTGGACTGTCCAATTCTTCCTCCTCACCACCAACGGCTGAGACACATTCCTCTCCTTCGTCACCATCCTCATTCCCAATGCAGTTCATACTATTACTTTTATTTCTGCAGCATCTAGCTAGATGGCCTCTTCCATTACAATTTCTGCAGATTATTCATAAAGCAGGGCATTCTGCACTGTTAGCCCAATGGGATGGACTGTCACATCTGTAGCATGTTCCCCTAATAGCACATCCCCTTCCTCGTTGCCCACTTAGACCTCATCGAAATTCAGTCCTATAGCCTCCACCTCTCATTGTTTCTCTTGAATCTCTGTTTCTCCACTCTATCTATTGAACATGGGTTTTCTCACGTCACTCCTTCTTCTCATGCTGGAGTTAGAGTTGCTCACACTTGCTATTATATCTTCATTCGTGGGCTGCAGAGCATTAATTGCCGACGCTGACTTAACTGTAACCTCTTTCACTCTGTCTTCTAAGGTCTTTACACATTTCTCAGTGTGTTCCACTTCCTTGGCAATCTGCAGAACCACATCCAAAGGAGGATCGTCTTCAGCCCACAGCCTCTCACAAACCTTGCTACTATTACATTCTAACATGAATTGGTCCCTCAGTCTTTCTTCCAGTTGTTGATTGAACGTGCATGTCCTGGCCAATTTCCTAAAGGACGTAATATACTGTTCAACACTTTCCTCTTCCTCTTGTGTTCTCTTTCCAAACTTGTAATGTTCCAAAATTGTACTCAGTTTCTTTTCATAATGTTTGTTCATTTTCACTATCGTCTTTTCGTACTCGTTCATATCCCCACTTTCAGCAGCCTTGAGATCTGGTAAATCTTCTAACTTCTCCTGGCTGGCTGGGCCCAAACAATGAAAGAATAGTGACTTCTTTCTTTCAAAACTGTAATTTGTGCCACAGACCACATTAGCATAACGCTCAAATGACTGTAACCATCTTTTCCATGGTAATGTGGGTTCACCTATTACAGGCAAAAACATTGCAGGTGGTGGAATACTGTTCATGGACATGTCTCTGGCTCCTCTTATGTCAACCGTCTTGGTAAATGTACTTGGTAGTGTATTGTGTCCTTTCACTCGCCCCATTTCTTCTTTATCCTTTTTCTTTTATTTATTAATATCGTCTGTACAATATTGTTCTTCACTTGTTAATGGTAAATATATGTTCAGGGCCCATCAACAAACAGAAAGAACATTTTTTGTTTGTTTGCTGTGTCGAGGAAGAGCGGGATCGCTCATTCAAGTGCTTCATTCACTTTGCCTGGACTTCCAAGGATGGCTGCATGTTGCCTGATGAAGCAACTGGATGCTAGGTCCTTTCCTCTAATACACGTCGGAGCGGCCGGGTAAAATGAATGTAGCCTTTGCAGTTTGTACCCCCTAAATCAATAATCACTTGCAGGAATACACTCTCCTTGAAAATGGCACCGGATCGCAGCTTGGACTCCCCCACCTGTAGTGTCAGCGTTCGCTGCGTCACAGCGGCTCTCCTGCTAGTCTTTCGGATGCCAGCATCGGTGGGAGAACAGGGTCCTCGTCGCCACTTTAAGCATTCACTGACGCGGAAATGGTAGTAACGTATGTTTATTTAACTAAATGAAAGTATACACTATAAAGGGGATATGAATGGAGAAACCGCTTCTAGCTACTTTACTTTCTCCCTTCAATCGCTGTCTCGTTCTCCTTCTTCAGCACCGCCCCTCTCCATTCCAGATTCAAGAATCTGGAATCATGCTTCACGATACTATAGGTAGACAGTCCCACTCCCCATAACCGTTCTTTGTTTAATGATGCTGCATGTGGGGGTGGGGCCTGAAGCAAAGTCAACTGTTGTATGTTTTACATATGCCCACTGCATACGTGCGGGCAGAGACCCTCAGTGAACTGGCCTGCTACATGCTTGAAACATTGCATCATGGGAATTAGAATCTTTTGGAAATACAAAACCATTCTAATGTATGTGGGCGGGTAGATTAAGTAAATATTAGTTGCTTGATTTGAAATAACAAAGAATGAAAAAATCTTGGGAGAGTAAAATTAGTGTTCGATACAAACACATACATTCGTGTTAAACATTTATGGAACTATTATGCATTTTCAAAAATAAAGGATGCTCTCTGTATTGGGAAGCATGGGTGGGGGACTCGTATAATTTCTCAATAGAACCCTATTTCTGGAAAATTCTATCAATTTTCCCACTATCGTTCCAGTGAAAATATCGAACAAATAAGACCTTCGTCCAGAAATCCCCCAGCAAAAAGCTAACCGTCCTGCCTGGCTGAAGGTGGCACCTTGACTGAGTGCGGACAATTCAGGGCTGGCATTAACCCCTTAAGTGCCAAGGACGAGCGTCCCTCCCCCTCTCGCAGGCAGTCTTTCCAGGATCTATAAACCAGGTGTTTGTGGTTAGGTGCTGCAATGCAACATTGAGTGCGGACCTAACTTCAGGAAGCAGTGGAGCACTTTGCAAGCACTCTCCTCCTCACTTACTGTCTCTAGGGGATACGTCTACATTCTTTTCACGATGGAAAGGTGCCAACTACCTGTAATCGTTCAGCCAGGCCAGGCCTTCGGTATCAACGCCATTCTGATGCCCCAACTCACAGGTACGTTTAGCCGAAACCAAACTAAACGTTCTTCTGTTCCAACCCTAAATACACATTGGGCCTCATTACGAGTCCGGCAGTAACCGCAGTGGTAAAACCGCCTGATTACTGCCAGACTCGTATTACCAATCCTCCTCTGTGATTCCCGGAATTACCGGGGCATTACAACCCCAGGAGGCGGAATGGTGTTAATCCCCATTCTCATTGAGTCCTATGGGACTCAATGGGAATGGGGATCATGGAAACACCGGCAGCATCTCGTAATGCTGCAAGTGTTTCCTCGACCGCCTGCAGGCAGGTGGTGTTAAACCCGCCAGGTCAGACCTGGCGGGAACATCACCTCCCGCCTGCAGGAGTTGTGATCGCCCGGCATGGAAACAACGATGGCGGCGGGTTTACCGCCACCGTTGTTTCCATACCGGGCGATTTGTAATGAGGCCCATTGTGTCCATTGTGCTAAGCGTATTTGAAACGGGATGTTACGGTGATGTCATAAATAAATACGCTGCAGGGTGAGAACAGTAACGCTAGAAAACAAGTGAACATGGCTCCTAAACTTACCATAATACATGCGTCAGAGACACGTCATCATGGTGGGATGGCTGGTGGTGAGGCATATGAAAAGAATTATTCAATATTCGTGTACAGAGCCGAACAAGCCCGCTTAGGGAATTGGATCTGGTGCGACGGCATTAGAAGTGGATCTTCAGGTGTGCCCTTGATTTGAGACCCTCATCCATGCCACTGCAATCAATGGGCCTCTCATACGAATACAGTTCAAAAGCATAGTTTCTTTGGTTCAGGGGAGATGTGGCTAGGATTTCTGTGCTGGTTGCCTTTCTGAGCCGGACCAGTCTGATATAAAGACGAATATTGCCCCTCTAGTAAGGCCCAGTGATCTGCAATGTGATTGTAACAATTCCTGGGGGAAGGGGGGGAGATCCAATAGAACAGTTTATTTTGCCCTGTTCCTTCCCATTAGAGGGGCTCCCCCATCCTTGGCAAGCATGAATACTAGTTTGCACACTTGGCTTTTGGAAAAACTGGCGCATGAGCCTTCGGCTAGTCTAGGGTTCAGCAAGCAAGGTAACCCCAGAAGCCAGGAAACACCTGTTAGTGCCAACCTTTTTACACTAGTTCCCACGGCCTCATTCCCACCATTTCCCTGGCATAAGGTGAGTCGCCCTGCAAGCCCCGGCACCCAGCACCCCATTTTGGGCCACAAAAATGTTCATAGAACACGTGGAGCGCGGCCTTCCAGAGCGCCACAGCTGGACTCAGGCTCCTGCCTTATCCCGCCTCCTGGACGGTCCCTGCCCGTGATTGCTGCTCACAGTCACCCACAACAGTGGGCCTACCGCGCCAATCCCCCTTGCATTCTGCCTCATTCCCACCATTTCCCTGGCATAAGGTGAGTCGGCCTGCAAACCCCAGCACCCCAGGTGAGTGAGGCCCCGCACAAGACCATCCAGGGCTCCTTTATTTAAGAATCAGAGGCCCGGTGTGCCTCCTGGTACCGGCGTCCACGTGGCCCCATCTCCCTGTTCCCATTCCTCCCGCCTCCCAGACCGCCTCCTCGCCCTGATTGGTTCATTCTATACTATTAAATCCATCTCCCCAGGGAAGCCCTCTGCCCAGCAGCCCTGCGGCTAAGGACTCTGAGGCAAAGGGCGGCTCCTACATTGGCGGCTCCAAGATGTGTCTGCAGGTGTCAGCAGGGAAGCAAAGGAAGCCAGACACCAACAAAACTGTGAGTGTGGCATGGGTGGGGTGTAGAGCAATTACTCTTCTCCAGAAAGCCCCTGTCACTCTACCTTACCTTCCATAGCGTAGACTGCCATAGACTTAAACAATACATACTTAGGAAGACTTGTGATCACTCTAAATGGATTGTAAATGTTGCCTTGTGATGGATATGCTAGTGCCACACATGTAGGGAAATGAACTTTAGCTCGCGTCGCATCTAGATAGAAATGTGATTGTTAGCATGTGCCACACTCGTATAGAATAGTGAACCCTAGCTTGCATCGCATCTAGATAGAAATGTGATTGTTAGCATGTGCCACACTCGTATAGAATTCTGAACCCTAGCTCGCGTTGCATCTAGATAGAAATGTGATTCTTAACATGCGCCACACTTAGAATTCTGAACCCTAGCTCGCGTCGCATCTAGATAGAAATGTGATTGTTAGCATGTGCCACACTCGTATAGAATTCTGAACCCTAGCTCGCGTTGCATCTAGATAGAAATGTGATTCTTAACATGCGCCACACTTAGAATTCTGAACCCTAGCTCGCGTCGCATCTAGATAGAAATGTGATTGTTAGCATGTGCCACACTCGTATAGAATTCTGAACCCTAGCTCGCGTTGCATCTAGATAGAAATGTGATTGTTAGCATGTGCCACACTCCTATAGAATTCTGAACCCTAGCTCGCGTCGCATTTAGATAGAAATGTGATTGTTAGCATGTGCCACACTCGTATAGAATTCTGAACCCTAGCTCGTGTCGCATCTAGATAGAAATGTGATTGTTAGCATGTGCCACACTCCTATAGAATTCTGAACCCTAGCTCGCGTCGCATTTAGATAGAAATGTGATTGTTAGCATGTGCCACACTCGTATAGAATTCTGAACCCTAGCTCGCGTCGCATCTAGATAGAAATGTGATTCTTAACATGCGCCACACTTAGAATTCTGAACCCTAGCTTGCGTCACATCTAGATAGAAATGTGATTGTTAGCATGTACCACACTCGTATAGAATAGTGAACCCTAGCTTGCATCGCATCTAGATAGAAATGTGATTGTTAGCATGTGCCACACTCGTATAGAATTCTGAACCCTAGCTCGTGTCGCATCTAGATAGAAATGTGATTGTTAGCATGTGCCACACTCCTATAGAATTCTGAACCCTAGCTCGCGTCGCATTTAGATAGAAATGTGATTGTTAGCATGTGCCACACTCGTATAGAATTCTGAACCCTAGCTCGCGTCGCATCTAGATAGAAATGTGATTGTTAGCATGTGCCACACTCGTATAGAATTCTGAACCCTAGCTTGCGTTGCATCTAGATAGAAATGTGATTCTTAACATGCGCCACACTTAGAATTCTGAACCCTAGCTCGCGTCGCATCTAGATAGAAATGTGATTGTTAGCATGTGCCACACTCGTATAGAATTCTGAACCCTAGCTCGCGTTGCATCTAGATAGAAATGTGATTCTTAACATGCGCCACACTTAGAATTCTGAACCCTAGCTCGCGTCGCATCTAGATAGAAATGTGATTGTTAGCATGTGCCACACTCGTATAGAATTCTGAACCCTAGCTCGCGTTGCATCTAGATAGAAATGTGATTCTTAACATGCGCCACACTTAGAATTCTGAACCCTAGCTCGCGTCGCATCTAGATAGAAATGTGATTGTTAGCATGTGCCACACTCGTATAGAATTCTGAACCCTAGCTCGCGTTGCATCTAGATAGAAATGTGATTGTTAGCATGTGCCACACTCGTATAGAATTCTGAACCCTAGCTCGCGTTGCATCTAGATAGAAATGTGATTGTTACCATGTGCCACACTCGTATAGAATTCTGAACCCTAGCTCGCGTTGCATCTAGATAGAAATGTGATTCTTAGCATGCACCAAACTTAGAATTCTGAACTTTCGCTTGTGCCGCATCGACATAGAAATGTGACTGTCAGCATGTACCGCACCTAGATGGAAACCAATAATTGCAAGACAGCAATGCCAACTAACCAACCAACAATTCCATCCCTCTGCATACACCTCTCAAACTCTAACCAAACACAACCGCAAGCCTAAAACGCAGCAATCCGCACAAACTTCACAACAATGCAACAACAAAACAAACCACACATAGACTTGCACAACAGCACACGGCGACCACGGACCGTAAAACACCCCAAGTCCAGCCAACAGAACCACCGGGCTGAGGCTGCCAACAGCACATCACTGCTCTCTTGCACTTTTCCAGCTTATTCCCACTAACCCACCCCCTCCCCTCCCCTTTGTCAGAGCCGCCAGAGCGCCAGGGGACCACTTTGGTGGTGATAGTGCGTGGTACAAATGTCCTTTAACATTAACATTAACTAGTTCCCAGCAGCGGCCATAGTTCTCATAACAACCCCAACTCTGATCCCATAAACTGGAAAAGGGAGGCTTCCCCATACCTAACCAAAAGATTTGGGAACCCATCGAGCGGCAAGCACTCTTGCTTGTGGACCATCTAATCAGGATGAAAAATTGGACCTAAAGATCTTGGCAAGTTCGAGTGCCTTGCCCGTGTTGGCAACGAGGTCCTAGAATGCCCGTCCGATCAACGCCCAGATCATTCTACACCCTGCCACCTGGCAAATAGGTGACCCTTGAGGACTTAACTGTAATGTCCTCTTTTTTAAATGACATCTGAGCAAATTTCCCTCTGCACTCTCCCATTCATCCAGGCATCGCAGTAGAAAATAGAGCAAAGCTTTTTTTTGTGTCTACAGTTTATTTAAACATTTACACTGAAATAGAAAACTTTATAAGACATCCATGAATATAAAATGTTAAATCTTAAGGTATACATGATACATAAATGATGCATAATATGTACATGATGCAGTTCAAACTTACAATTTATCGGATAGTTCTAAACAACAATTGAATGAATAACTTAAACTATTTAAATATACAAATGTTCCTTCAAAAGAGCATGAACTCTAATTCGTACCCGGTGAGGGACAATCATTTGTCATCGAGCGACATGATTGGCCCTTGCCGGATCATTAGCTGACTGACAAAGCCTTTGTTGCACCGTTCGCACCTGCATAAACGTTATCTCACAAGTGCACCGACATCCATTTTGGCTCCCTGATGTTGGATTGTTGCAATCGTGTGAATCTACATTTTGCAGAAAATAGTTTAGAATACAACTTCCTCGCCTCCGAAGATATCGCCTTCCTTTCCTTTCATTGTGCCGCACACCGCGGATTTCGGAAACGCGCCAACCCACTGAATCATTGAGGAGCACTGCATCGTCACTGCTGCAAATCCATTCCACATGGAGTGGCAGGGATTCCACATGGAGCTCAAGAAGCGGGGATTCCACATGGAGCTCAAGAAGCGGGGATTCCACATGGAGCTCCAGAAGCGGGGATTCCACATGGAGCTCCAGAAGCGGGGATTCCACATGGAGCTCAAGAAGCGGGGATTCCACATGGAGCTCCGGAAGCGGGGATTCCACATGGAGCTCCAGAAGCGGGGATTCCACATGGAGCTCAAGAAGCGGGGATTCCACATGGAGCTCCGGAAGCGGGGATTCCACATGGAGCTCCGGAAGCGGGGATTCCACATGGAGCTCCAGAAGCGGGGATTCCACATGGAGCTCCAGAAGCGGGGATTCCACATGGAGCTCCAGAAGCGGACATGGTTTCCCAAAAGTAACTTTCAAATGAATTGGTGAAATAAGTCTAGAGGAGTGGCTCTAAGTCAGCCCAAAGAACACAGAAGCAATAACTTCCAGTTCAACTTTGGAGCTTTCCAGTAATGAACTGTTCTTCAATGTCGATTTCAGCAGACATGGTAATATAAACCCAAGTGAATTGGATTGAATTGAATGAAATAAAGCAGAATTAAAAGCACAGGCTCCTGCTAAATGGGCTGTGGACACATTCAAAGGATGGCTAATCCATAAAGGATATTCACCTTCTTTTGAAAATGAGTCGCTTACAACGTTGGCTTCCTATTTGCGTCATTTCTATGCAGGAGTGCGCACTGTTTCTGGGGCCGAATATCAGCCACAAAGCGTAATCTCCCTTCAATCCGGAATAAATCGTAATTTAAATAATCCACCCATCCCTCATAAAATCAACATTATTTACAATGAAAAGATAATCAGAGTTAATGTTTTCATAATGTTAAGGAGAATTCTCATGTCTGTGCCAATTCCCTTCAACTTTAGAGATCCCCAGCTCTTTTGCTGGACGTAGGACTTTTTCATTTTAACCCTGCAGTGAGTGAGACCTTTTTCTCACTCTCATGTGTTTTGATCTGATTTGGATTATGTGTTTCCTTTGTTTTTGGAGTCTGACAAACTCCATAGGCATCTACTTTTTGAACGTTGACATGCAGCACCTCCGGTGCAGTTTCACAGAGAAAGCCTTTAAAGATTTCTCACAAATTTTATATACCTTTTCTTGGGTAAACTACTGTTCCCAAGACTAGAAAAGTGAAATTGACTTTACTTACCTTTTCTCTTTGTAGGACGACCAGAGCTTGAGTCCCCTCACCAGAGTGCAGGACCCAAGGACTGAAGGAAGCCCAAACAGTATCCGAGATCCGCGACGGTGCTGTTTGCAAAACGCTGAAACTGTGAAGTGCAGCTGAACCGAAAACAGTCTGTAGCTGCTGACAACCTCCCAAGCACCGCCACCGGAGCCCTCCAGACGTCCTCCCTCTTGTCCTCATGACTGAGTCTCAGGAACAAGGGTCTGCACCGCAGTAGCAGGACAAAATCCTGCTGGACGATTCTTCTTCAAACCAGAGGTACTGTTTTAGGCTTGGGGTACTTACCGCATTGTCTTTTTAGCTGTGCTTTTCTCAGTTGGGAATTGCATTGGCTTGCTTTTAGACTTGAGTGCAACTATTTTTCTCACAGGCTTAACAGCTTGTGACCCTACAAGTGATTTTTCTACCACTCTCCAACTTTGTTCAAGACTGTTTCTGATCTAAGAAGTGCCTCAGCCCCATAGACTGTTCAAATTGACTTTAGCTGTCCTGGCTCCCTGCAGACTCTTCTAGTCCATTGACTTTGATACTGTTTGTCCCTCATAGGTGGTAGCTTGTTGTGAACTGTTACTGCTGGGAAAGGCTTGTCTAGACTTCATTGGAAGATTTAGTTATCCTCACATCTACCGAGAAGCTGTTTAACCTTTTCCTTCCTAAACCTTTCCTTTCTGCAACCTCAGAATCTGCAAAGTATAACTAGTGTGATATAAATGCAATTACTGTCCTTGTGATTGAAGTCATCTCAGGATGTAGGAATGGTGTAAGAAGCATATCCAAAGAGTATCCACTAACTTGTTTTTAATCTGAAAAGTAATTTTAAAGTATATTTCCATTGTTACATGAATTGCCTTTTTAAAGAACACATATTTAAAAATGTATGTTAATGAAATAAATAACTATTTATAATAGAAACCTTGAGTGTAAGCGTTACTTGGCAACCTGTATTTACGGATTTCATCTGTCCAGCTCTACAGATCACATTACCCCTCTTGAGATAAGCCTGGCTGCTCAGTCACTCTACCAACTTGTGTAGTACAGGCCTATCCCAAAAGGTGGGTTACCTAATACCAAGAGGACAAGGGTTCGGTAGTCTCCCCCGTGTGACTACATCAATTCTTACCTAACATATACGTTTTATTAAACGTTTAAGGCGTGAAGGTAAAGACTTATCATTTCATAAATCACATGTTTCCCAAAGTGAAATGCACCGGCTTAAGCTTTCCGGTGTTTTCAATACTACAAACCCAGACACATGCAGTTCAAAGGCTGGTTTGACATTTCTTTGTGCCTTAAGTTACTGCCTAAAAGTCACTGACCTTCCACAATAGTTCACTATAACAGGGTAGTTTAGCATGACTTTAGTTGCTCGGTTTCAGCATACCTAAATAGAATGGAATTTCCAAAACAAATTAAATATAGATTGCTGTGTGCCTCAAGTTATTCAAAAGTGTTTTCTGAAATGAATGAAGTCACTGTTCATTTCCAAACGTGCTAAGTAATCCCAATGCTGTTTGGTATAAAATATACACCCAATATGGCCGCCAGCCGCCTCCGAATGGAACAAAATGACAAGTCTAGTGCCATTGTTCTATTCTGATGCGAGTCAGCTGGCGGCCATTTACATTCGGTTCCCCGTTGCTCCGCAGCCGATGACACGGTTAGAAGCTCCGTTTTCAGTTTGATTGCTATTGGTGTCCGGGGAACATATCTGGGAATACTAATGGGAATAGAACCCTCTAAGGGGTGGGGTGGGGGCATTAATGGTCAGTTAATGCTTTCAGCGCTATGTTAAAGACCTTGCTTCGCTTGGATTTGTAACTCTCGCCCCGAGTGCATTACCCAACTGGAAATGCGCCCTGTCCTCCGGTTGTATTGCTTTATTAAAAAATGGATAAGCGCAATGGTGAGTGAGTTGAATTTCCCCCTCATGAACCTCTCCCAGAAGCTTTGAGCTAAAGCATCCTCGTGAATTTACTGATTTCTCACACACTTGCCATGCTTTTCATCCATGGTAATCTAATGCCAACTACATTTTTCAGGTGTTTCTTCACAGAAGTAACACTGGGAAAATGCATCTTTTGTACCCTCCATATGGAATTAATATAGATGTCGACCATTAGCTGCAATGTGATGTGTTCTACAGCCTTCGGGGAGTTATGATATGATGGGTTATTTATAAGGCACTTAATATCCAGAGGTTTCTAATCGTGGACCCGGGGATCAAACCTGTGGTGCTCCGTGTCGCCTTGCTTCCAATGTGAGCACGTTGCCTCTGAGCTATCCTCCGGGGACTCTGAGCTATCCCCCCCGCCCCCCGGGACCGTGGTTACAATGTATGCAATCCCAGGTTGCACAGCTGTTTCTATGCCCCTTGCTTGACACTTAGGTCAGGTGTATTTCTCATTGCGTGTTTTTCTTTAAATGCCAGTAAAAAAATATTAACAATTGAAAATACAAACCTTACCTTCATTGGGCCGTAAACACTGCTACGGTCGAACATCAGAGTGAAGTAGCTCAGGCTGTTGAGCGCCGCCTGCCACGGCATATACTCGGTTTCATTTTTAAGAAACCTAGTGGTGTCCAGCGCTAGCGTGGTTTCGATATGCTTGGCTCTACGAAGACAAGATGATAGAGTGACTTGCAGTCCATACAGGGAAGCACCACAGAACCACCTTTGCTATATAGACATTGTATACATTTCTAGAAATTCCATTTCATTTAACTTATTATGCCTTTATATAGCACCCACACCAGACTCCTCCAGCTTCTAAGCACTGTGGGAAGCTATAACACCTTTGGAGTTCAACCGACGCACAGGTTTATGCAATGTTTCTTTCATTATCAAGATCTTAAAATCAAAAAGGTCAGACGTGTGTCACTTCCTGGTGAACTAATGGCTGTCTCTCTTTACCTGATGCTGGTGAATTAATTGCAGCCGGGGATACCCCCCCGCCCCCCTTATGAAAAGGCTGATTGTGTTATTTCCACCCATACGATTAGTATTTTGCACTTCATTTGCTGCTGTTTGTCAGCAGTTTGTTGAGGCTTTTTTAATTAAAGCCTTATTCACAGAGGGAGAGTCCATGGTTGCTTGGTGGGGGCTCTACTCTAGGGAAATGTCTTAAGTGAAGCGGGGGGGGGGGGGTTGAAGATTGGGGAAGGGGCAATATTCCAAGTACTAATGACCGCTTTCTCGGTCACATGCAGGTCTGCAGCTGAAAAGGAAAGTGTGACAATTACCCATTTCCTGGGGTGGGCAGAGGGGGCGACTGCCCGGGGAGCAGAGCTTAAGGTGCTCAGGGGGTGATGGGGTGCAGGAAGGGCCCTATCCAGACAGCTGACTCTGAATTTGCAGCTGGTGAAAAGTTAAGCCTTCCTTTGTTTCAAATGAAGGGATGCAGATTGTGATCGAAGCCTCCGAGATGCTCTGGAGATAGACCCCCCCCCCACCCAGTGTGCAGCTTATGCTCTGTGTGTTGATGGAGCCTTTAAAGTGGGGCAATTTATCAGTGATGGCTCATTTAACAAGCCATTGCTTTTACACCACAGGGATAAGAACTGAACATGGGGCATTTTTATTCTGAAGGCCAGCACAAAGCATCAGTTAGCTGCCAAATCTACGCATTCTTCCAAGAGAATGAACCTGCCACACAGAAAAGGGTTTACACTATGTTCTTTATTTTCATGTCTTGACACACAAACACGTTTTGTTTGTGTATTTCTTTTTAGTTACATATGGTGCATGCCTGGGCAGGTTAACTGTCCTTTATTTGTTCACAAGTGGTCTAGTGGCTGCTTTGGGACATGGACTAAATGCATCCGCTCAGCATCAAAGCTCTTTTCATTTTCTTAACACGCCAGCCACTGCCTAGCACGCACACCAGATGACAACTCAATGTCACTTGGCACATTGATTAGGAGAGCAGGGTTTATTGTGTCACTGTGCAGACGCTGGTCCGTGGCAAGTCAATGCGGTGATGTGTGTGCAGCAATGATTTGTGCGCTGCCCAAGGCACCACCCTGTTGGTTAATGGCGTCTATGTGGCGCTCCCGTATGTAACAGCACATATGACTGTATTTGTCTTATGTGTCCCATGTCCACACAATGGCACACTGGAATTGTTTGGGTATGTACCTCTGACGAGCATGCCGTACTGTGCCCACACTTAAACACATAAAGCAATCAAAGAAGTTGCCTCACATTGTAAATCCACGAGACCAAACGCCCTTTCTACACTGCCACACCATGATGTCCACTAGCTGCAGGCCAGCACTAATAAGAGATGCTAATGCCAGCTCTGTTAGATAAAGCATGGCCTGCTCTTTCTTGCTGATATAACCCCTGAGGCCTAGTAATAGTGAGGAGGTAGTGGCTGAGGAACTGTGGGCCCTTTGCCACGCATCAGAAGCCGGTTCTGTTCAAAATGCTTCATCAGCTTATCACTGGTCAGGCTAACTTTAGTAAGAAGTACAATTCTTTCTGTACATGTTTCTCTCTTTATTGGGTGTCTGTTGTAGGGTGTCTCTTCCGGTCTAAAGATATAATTCCCTAAAGATGTTTCTGTATTGGGGTTGGGCATGCTCACACTGAGACCCACCTCTTCATCTAAAATTCGAGAGAAACAAGAAGCAAAGGAGCCCTTTACCCCATTTTAGTGGATGATGTTGCAGACATTTTATCCTCAAATCCTTAGATGTCCGAATGAATATGTATGGTTCATGGTTACAAGCATTTTAATGTTAGGGTGAGTGTTGTAAACAGTGATGTGAGCACCAAGCCTTGTGTCCGTTATGTATTTACTGATTCACACATACAACCTTTTTCTCACATACTTGTTTATAAAATATAGACATCTCTGATCATTGTTATAATCCCGATGTGCTCTGTGATTTAATGCAAAGCAGACAGGAACACTCATTGGTGGTATTTATCCCCTTTCCATCTCTGACAGGGATATTTTGAGAGAGTACAATAAGAGTGTACCACACTGTCCACCTTGGAATGATAACTTTCTATCAGAAAATAATTCATATGGTTAGTATAGTGTTACCCCCTGCAAAATACAAGTGAGGTGGTACGAACAGAACTCCTGCAACACAGGGCCAGTGCGCAGTGGGGGGTCCTCAGACCCCGGCAGACTGGTCACACCAAAGTGTGCCACTATGGCAGTTTAAACTGCATTCAGGCAAGACCTTCCCTAAGAGCAGGTGACAGAAAAACCATTTACTTGGGCAGCAACAGCTGTGTTTTCACATTAGATTTCTTCTGTAAAGTACTTGAATTGCAATGTAATGAAACCAGCTCCATTTGTTTAGCAATGATTTACTCATATTGAGGAGGGTTTGCCAGTCGGTGGGCACATTCTAGTGTTGCGCCCTGGGCACCCAGTTGGTTAGAAACTGCCCTGCACACAATTCTTCTTGGCTGAGAGGCGGTTCTGATTGTTATCCGCAGCCAATACTAGACGTCTGGACAGCACTTTCATCCACTGAAGTGTGTTCTCAAGCAGTGTACCAAGCCAAGTATAGCCTGGTGTCCCTTTCCATATCGCCTGGGACCACAACACCAATATTACTTGTGCAAGTGCCACAAAATGAGGGCGACCAGATTTAAAATATAAAAAACAGGGACAGGGCAACTAACATAAAAGTAGGACTAACTCTTGAAAGTGGCTGTCAGGGCACCACACTTCAGTAGCGTTTGGGGACAAGGGAGTTTAAGTGTTACTGTTCAAATAAACACATATTATAATTAATTTATCACAAACTAACACTATCTTAAGTTGTAAAATGCAGCATTTCTTTTTTTAAATTTTTTTTATTTGTTTTTGGTTTTACCAGAAAACCTTTACAAAGCGAAAATCAGGATACAAATTTCATATATATAAAAAACGGAATTTTACATTTCATAATTAAAAATAAAGTTGAATCAAGGCACAGAAACCAGGGATTTAACTGAATAGTCGGTTCCAAAATAACCGAGGAGGCTCACTGTCTTAACCTGTCTATTATTGGTTCATTAATATAGAAAAAGTCTCCAGAACTTTTACTGTTGCTGCAGTGAGCATGACTTCTTGGCTAGAGATCAGTCTATCCCAGAATGCATCTTGAGCTAAGCTCTCCTCTCTAGTTACGAATCTCCCCAGTGATGGCACTCTAGTGGGCCATGTACCTTCGCACTCCATCAGCAGATGCTTGAGAGATTGTAAGTTCGGAGAGTGGCAGATCTTACAGAGTCTCATTGCCTTCTCTCCCTGGTTTCTTTGGGCCAAAATTTCGCCCGTGTGGGCTATGTTCAATCTGAGTCTGAGAAAGTTGTTTCTTATTCTTTGATCATGAAACTTTTCCAAATAACGTGGGATGGTGCCGAGTGTTCTGTCCTCTTTCAGGAAATGGTTTGCGGGGTTGAGACTTCTGACTCCAGCAATTGTTTGGATCCAGTCAGCCATCTCTAGTTTTTTGTTCACTTTCATGGGATTTTGCATGAGTGTTTCTGTTGTTAGTTCCAGCCTGTACAGAATATGTCCAATTTTTTTTTCTAAACCTAGAAGTTGTTTTGATTTTGCTTCTTTTAGATGTTGGTTTACATCAAAAAAGAGAGTGGACATACTGGCTGTGATTATGTTATAATAGAGGAACAGAAGTTTCCAGTCCGCACGGCAACTCGAAGAGATTAGTCCCAATTCAAATCTCAGACTTGCAAGAGGAGTACACATTGGGAGATGAATAGAAGATTTCCATAGGAGGCCCTCAATTTTGCTCCAGTCGTAATTCCACAACAAGGCCTTTGCCTCAAGGCCATAGAGGAGGACCAGGACTGCTTTGCCTATATAAAACTTCTTGAGTGGAAGTATTGAGAACTTGCAGAATCTTCTATTCAGGTTTTTCATTTGTGCTATAATTTTTTAGGTCTTTCCAAGGATGGAAGGTATCACCTTGTTAAAAGTTGGATGAGCAAGGATTTCATATCCCAGGTATATCAGTTCATCCACGTGTGGAATTACTTTACAGTCCAAGACCCAATTCCTTGAGGTCACCTTTTTTTTCGGATGTTTAAAGATGAGGATCTTCGATTTTGATGGATTAATTATCAGACCGTTTAGTTTGGCATATTCATTAAGTTTGGACAGAAGTTGCTGCAACCCTATCGCTGACCCATCCAGGAGCACTAGGTCATCAGCGTAAGCCAACCAATGGAGTTTTCTACCATTGATCCTAGGACAGATTAGTGATGCCGAGGCTAGAAAGTCTCCAATGTCTGATAGAAATAGTTTAAAGAATAACGGTGCACCCAGACATCCTTGTCGTACTCCCTTGAGGACCTGGATTGTCTCTGATAGGTTGCCGAGGTCATCCAACCTCACCCTGGTGGTAGTGTTCTTATGGAGCTCTATGAGCATGGCCAGAAGAGGGGCCGGAATCCCCCAGTTGTAAAGTTTCTGCCAGAGAAGGGATCTGTCCACGAGGTCAAATGCTTTGGACAGATTGACCCATACCCCATACAATGGAGAGCCTTCTTTCTCATTTGATCTTTCGCTCAGCAGGTTCAGGATGAGTCCATTAAGGCTGGTAGAAAGACCTTTCCTGAAGCCTGTTTGATGCGGGGGAAGAATCTGTCTAGAGTCCACCCATAAGGTAAGTTCTTTCAGTAATATTCTCATGAAAATTTTGCTATCTATATCCAGAAGGGCGGTCGGTCGATAACATGCTGGGCTTAGCCAATCGCCCCCCTTAAAAAATGGGATAATGAGTTCAGTCTTCCATGATGGTGGAAAACATTTTTTCTTTAGAATTTCCTGATACAGATGAAAGAGTAACTTTGCCCATAGTCTTGGCTGGTTTTTTAGCACCTGGTAAGTGAGGCCATTGGGACCTGCCGCTTTAGAGGCGGAAGAAGATGTAATAAGATCCTCAATTTCTTCTTCGGTAAATACCAGGGACCAGGAGATGTTGGGAAGAATAAAGTCTCTTGAGCCAGTTGCTTCGAAGTTTTTGGAAAGGTAGTCTACCCACTTACGCTCCGAGACTAGGTTGCAAAGGGAACTGTTTTGGCCGGTTTCAAGTTGATTTAATGCTGCCCAGAAGTTTCAACAGTTATTTGCATTGAGGAGAAAAAGCATTCTTTCCCCGTCTTCTTGGAGTTTTTGATGTTTGTGATTCTTGGTCCAGTTCCGGTAGGCTTGTTTGACGTTTTTAATTTTTTGCGTATAGCAGAGGGGGTCTTCTGCTGCATTCTGTTTTATATGACGTAGTGTTTGTTGCAGAATTATTTTCTTATTGTATGTTTCCTCATCAAAATAATGGAGATGCGTCTGTTTCCCTATGCTCTTTACTTCACTTGGTTGGCAAATAGACCACACAAATTTTCCAAGTTTTTCTGGATTTGTTTCCTCGGCCCATACGGACGGAGGGACTTCCTCCAAAAGGTTATTCAGCTTTTTCCCCCCATGTTTGTATTTGACCACTTTCGGTTTACCTTTTAAACCCTCCAGTTCCTGTACGATATAAGGTTTGGAGGATCTCTGGATTTCAGGGAAGAAAAGTTCCAACCTGGCGTGATCACTCCCCCCTTCCCAGTTTAGAGTAAGCCTAGGGCAAAACAGGGTGAGGGACGATGAGACGAAAAAGTAATCCAGAGTTGATTGCCGTGCCCCTTGGCACCAGGTTGGCCCAGCCATTCCCCCGCACCTGTTTTTTTCGTTTATCATATCTAGATCCCATGATTGAAGAAAGTCCCACCATTGTTTGCTTTTTCGTATGGTGCTATGTTTGGTTTGGCCGTTTCTCCCGTGTTCTGGGTGAATATGGTCTGTATTCAGGTCCCCTGAAACTATGATCTGTGCTCCCTCGTAGTTGATCTTTGCCGTTGAAAATAAGGTGTGAAGTATTTCTAGGAAATCTTGAAGTTTCGAACTGGCTGGATTCCAATAGATGTTGACCACAATTAGAGTATGTCGGAAGGAGTTCTGTCCCATCTCTACTTTACAGGCTTGAATGCCCATCATGTTGTTACATAGTGGAACAATTTCTTTGAAGCTGGAGTTTTTAATTACTATTAACAAACCTCCTGCTGGTCTCCCTTTTAATTTTTATGAGGCCTTGAGGTTTAGTACTGTAAATCCCTCTATCTCGATAGGGTTGGCCAACCAAGTCTCCTGGAGCAACAAGATATCATTATGTTCAAAAAGATCGTTTTTAAGTTGCTTTTTCCTCAGGAAGCTCGGGCCTCGTGTTCCAGGAGACTAGTCTAAGGCCCCTTTGTCTAAAGACTGGCCTGTTCCTCGCCAAGTTTCAAAAAGATTTGAGTAATGATTTCTGGAAGTTTTGTTATCAAGTTTTCATTTAATTTAAGCCCAGAAGAAGCTTTACTTTGGGGCTCTCTCTAACGTTCCGGCGGTGGCCATAATAGTTGGTGCATCCTCCCCCCATGTGTGTTTTGAGCCCGGACGATTTCCGCACCTGCCTTCCTCCTCTGATTCATAAACCCAGAGGCCTTCTTTAGCCAGGTCATCTTTGTTGTGAATGAGTGCCTGCTGTGCCTTTCTTGAGGTAAGAGCTATCTCCACGAAGAACTTGTCTTCGCTAATCGGAAAGGAGAGATACTCGATATCTTCTGAGGCAAAGAGAAACAGGTTGTAGTTCCTTTTAATTTCCGACAGTAAAGCAGATCTACAAAGTGATTTTATTTTGTTTTGTTTTTCTAATCTAAGCCATACCTTTGGAATTGTAAAGTTTGGCGTCGCAGTTTCTTCTTTTTTTGTGGCGGAATAATACTGATTTCTTTCGAGTTTCTCACTACCTCCATACTGAGGACGTATCTCAAGGATTTTGAATTTCCCTGACCCATTCCAACAGTCTACTTCTACTGGTGTGGAACTTGATGGCGTCTCAGCTTGAGGAGCTGATGGGAGAGGTTCATTGGATGGAGGTAGTGCGGAAACTGTTTTCCCTAATGGTTTTAAGAAAATTGGTGCCAGTTTTGTGGCAACTTGCCTTTTCTCCGCATTAGCCTCAATTGTTTTCCCCTTGTGCGATTTTTGTTTTAGAAATATTGGGGCAATCTTGATGTTTGTGTGGGCCGGTTTTTGGTTTGAGTTGTTGGAAGTAGCAGGTAACCGGATTATGGGTTCCGTTTGCATGCCAAAGTTTGAGGTTTGAACTCTGATGTCACTGAGACCCTCCTTGTGTGTTTTGAGTGCCTTCTTTTTCCTGTTTTTCCCGGGTACTTGCTTGCTGGCCTGGGGATCGGTCGAATTTGAAGACCGCGAGGAATTGGTGACTGGGGATACAGTTACAGAAGAGTCAACCATCTTGTCACTCTCCGGAATTGTCAGGTTTTTCAGAAAAATATTTTTTCCTGGTTTTTTTGGGACCTGATTTTTCTGTTTTTTTGATTTCTTCATAGTTTTGTCCCGTTGTGTGTAAAAGACGGTCTCTTTTGTTCTGCCCTCTTTATTCCTTTTTTGCCATTTTTTGCTCTTGGGTTTCCGGAGTGTTTCTGAACTCTGGCTCGAACTACCATTCGGATGCTCTTGTGGATTATCACCATGAATTTTTTTAGTACTGTCTTCAGTTTCTTCAATTACGTCGATGTCAACATTTGCCAGTCTTCGAAATTCTTCCAGAATTGAGTCAGAAAAGCAGGGTGTCATCAAAACAGTTTTTGGCACCCTCTCCTTCCAGAGTGTCAGTCTGGCTTTGAGGATTTTGGATTTCCAGAGGAAGCTTCTTTAAAAGCTTGTGAGTTGTGGCATTGCCTTTTGCCCTCTCTTTCAAAAGATTGTACATTTGGGCAATGTCCAAGCCTTGTTTGACTCCCTCTATTTGTGTTTCTTTTAATGTTGGAATCAGAATAGTGTTCATGATGTTATTTGTGGCAACCAATGCTGATTCATTCTTAGAAATCTCATGTGATATTTCCAAAAGCAGGCCTGCTTGATTTTGTACTTCTGTTTTTAGAAGCTCAAATATGGAGACGAGCGAATTTAGAACAAAGCTCAGGGCTGCCAATGTGCTTTCGCTAGCTGAGGATGATCCGTCTGGAGAGGAGGCTATTGGCCCTTCTTCTTGCTCTTGGTGAATAGGCGAGCTAGCCCTATTTTCTTGAATAGTGTCTGTGGTCATTGGCATAACTTGGACACTCTCTATGGTGGTGGTATTTCCCAGATTCGTATGATTATAGTCAGGTAGCTGCCAGGTGGTATCCATAATATCGACCAAGTCATTAACACTCTTATTTCTTTTTCTAAGGAAATGATCATTGATTCTGCTCTGAATTTTTCTTGTCGTCAGGGTGTACTCTAACCCTCGTTTCCAGCCCTTCTGAATATGGAGATTTGGAAATGCCACCTCAGGGGTTTGCTGGCTGTCTATGTGGCTGAGAGGTTGGCTGACAGTTGGAAGCAGCTGTACTGGGGCAGGGTCAGAGACATTGGAAACCTCCTGCCCAGCCTCGATCCCTGTCTCTAGGTATGAACCGTCCTGGGTAGCCATCTCTTCCTCAGAAGGAGAACTCCGTAATCTCATCATAAGCGTAGGTTGTAAAATATTGTTAAGATGGTGATCAAAATAACTTGGATTTATTTACCTTTTTGCTGCCTCCCCGGTGCGCCAAACAGTCGCTCAACAGTCCCTGGGCTTTACTCCTTACGGGCTTAACGCCGCAAGGGTGGTAGCCTTCCTCCTTTGAAGAGGCCCACAGTCACGTGATCGGGTCACGTGTCACTCTCGCCCCGACTCCTCCAGGAAGCGCGATGTTGCGTGGGCGAAGCCGGCAAGAGCCCAATGTAGCTTGCAATGCCGGGTACACAAAAAGCAGCCTCTGCACAATGGGGAAAGTTCGTTTTGCAGAACACGTAGCGCACAGTGCAGGTGGCAGCCTTCCTCCTTTGAAGAGGCCCACAGTCACGTGATCGGGTCACGTGTCACTCTCGCCCCGCCTCCTCCAGGTAGCACTCTCGCCCCGCCTCCTCCAGGTAGCGCGATGTTGCGTGGGCGAAGCCGGCAAGAGCCCAATGCAGCTCGCAATGCCGGGTACACAAAAAGCAGCCTCTGCACAATGGGGAAAGTTCGTTTTGCAGAACACATAGCACACAGTGCGGGCGGCAGCCTTCCTCCTTTGAAGAGGCCCACAGTCACGTGATCGGGTCACGTGTCACTCTCGCTCCGCCTCCTCCAGGAAGCGCGATGTTGCGTGGGCGAAGCCGGCAAGAGCCCAACGTAGCTCGCAATGCCGGGTACACAAAAAGCAGCCTCCGCACAATGGGGAAAGTTCGTTTTGCAGAACACATAGCACACAGTGCGGGCGGCAGCCTTCCTCCTTTGAAGAGGCCCACAGTCACGTGATCGGGTCACGTGTCACTCTCGCCCCGCCTCCTCCAGGAAGCGCGATGTTGCGTGGGCGAAGTCGGCAAGAGCCCAATGTAGCTCGCAATGCCGGGTACACAAAAAGCAGCCTCTGCACAATGGGGAAAGTTCGTTTTGCAGAACAGGTAGCACACAGTGCGGGCAGCAGCCTTCCTCCTTTGAAGAGGCCCACAGTCACGTGATTGGGTCACGTGTCACTCTCGCTCCGCCTCCTCCACGAAGGGCGATGTTGCGTGGGCGAAGCCGACAAGAGCCCAATGTAGCTCGCAATGCCGGGTACACAAAAAGCAGCCTCTGCACAATGGGGAAAGTTCGTTTTGCAGAACACGTAGCATTTCTTCTGTGTGAGATTTTGCATTCATGCCGCCTGTCAGCTATAAAGGCTGACTACCAAAAACCAGAACCACTGCAGTTTCCAATGGAAACATAATCGTGAGAAAGGGGGACAGAGCACCAAAAACCGGGACTGTCCCGGAAAAACCAGGAAGTCTGGTCACCCTACACAAAATAGACATTATACAAAGTAGCCAAATCACTCACACACACACACACGTGCGCACGTGCACACACACGTGTGCGCGTGCCAGTCTTCACTCTCACATGAGCAGAGCCAAGGAATAGAGCGAGGTGAAAGGGCAAAGTTAAACAATGTCATAGAAATGACCAAACATTAAGGCTGCTTTCTTTATAAGGGAAGAGTGTTTTACTTAAGGAATTTTTTCAGAATAAGAAATGTAGAGCTGTTTTTTCAGAAAGGTAAATGTTTATTTTCCAGGAAGGGGAGTGTAAGCTGTGGAAGCCTGGATCTTCATTCTAGAGTCGCCTTCACAGCTGGCTGTGACAGTCACCTCCCTCCCGCCCCCACCCACATGTCAGCCATAGATGGGCAGAGTATACATAGAGCAGGCCATGCGTGCGAACTGTGTTCACCTACCTTTCTATCTGTCTTTAGGCGTCTGTGTTTTTGGCTGTTTATAAGTAACACAAATACATTCCCAGAAAGAAAACTATCAAACTTTCACAGTTTAAAACATTCCGAATTGACAAATCTCCCTGGATACACACACAAACTCACGTTATGCAAGTACCCTTGCCTACACAGACAGATACACAGATGCAAACCCCCTGCTTCCCTACTCACACAAACATATCACCCTGGAACACTTGTGCACAGAGACAGGCAGCCACCCACCCTCTCGCACAAGAAATATCCATCCACTGCACCAGACTGTAAACATATCACACCAATGCAAACACACTTGTGATTAGAACAGTTCTTTTATAACGCTCTTAATATCAGTTAGTGGTTTCTAAGGGGGGAATCGGGATTCAAACCTGTGTTGCACTGATTTGTTTTGCTTCCAAGACAAACACGTTGCCCCTGAGCTATCCTACCTCACTTAGACAAAAGGCAACCCTAGTAGATTTGGAAACAGAAGGTGAGCATTGGAGCATTGCATGTTGAAGCACTGTGCTCTTTAAAAGACGCCCCGCCCACACAGGATATGTTGTGCAGAGCTCTGGTAACCAAATCTTGTTTCTAGTCAGAAATGAGCAACTGTCTTCAAAGCATGTGGGGGGATCTGGGGGGGTGGGGGGATGGTAAAGGGAATGGCTGATGAGGGCTCTAGTCCAAAACATCTGGCGAGCCAAAGGTTGCAGACCCAATCCCAGGGGGTGCAATTCTCGACCAGAACTGGAACAGGTGTGGCCTCGGCCCCCACAAGTGTCCTTCGCCCAGCCAGCAGTGCTCTGACATGGTACTTGCCAAAAGAGGATTATAAAAAAATGGAGGGAAGAACTTATTTTTTCACTGTATATCCACAGCTAGCCTAACCGCGGGCATCAGGGAAACACTACAGGGTTCACTGCAAATATCCACAGCTAGCCTAACCGCGGGCATCAGGGGACACTACAGGGTTCACTGCATATATCCACAGCTAGCCTAACCGCGGGCATCAGGGAAACACTACAGGGTTCACTGCATATATCCACAGCTAGCCTAACCGCGGGCATCAGGGAAACACTACAGGGTTCACTGCATATATCCACAGCTAGCCTAACCGCGGGCATCAGGGGACACTACAGGGTTCACTGCATATATCCTAAGCTAGCCTAACCGCGGGCATCAGGGAAACACTACAGGGTTCACTGCATATATCCACAGCTAGCCTAACCGCGGGCATCAGGGGACACTACAGGGTTCACTGCATATATCCACAGCTAGCCTAACCGCGGGCATCAGGGGACACTACAGGGTTCACTGCATATATCCACAGCTAGCCTAACCAAGGGCATCAGGGAAACACTACAGGGTTCACTGCATATATCCACAGCTAGCCTAACCAAGGGCATCAGGGCAACACTACAGGGTTCACTGCATATATCCACAGCTAGCCTACCCGCAGGCATCAGGGAAACACTACAGGGTTCACTGCATATATCCACAGCTAGCCTAACCGCGGGCATCAGGGGACACTACAGGGTTCACTGCATATATCCACAGCTAGCCTAACCAAGGGCATCAGGGAAACACTACAGGGTTCACTGCATATATCCACAGCTAGCCTAACCAAGGGCATCAGGGCAACACTACAGGGTTCACTGCATATATCCACAGCTAGCCTACCCGCAGGCATCAGGGAAACACTACAGGGTTCACTGCATATATCCACAGCTAGCCTAACAGCGGGCATCAGGGAAACTCTACAGGGTTCACTCCATATATCCACAGCTAGCCTAACTGCGGGCATGAGGGAAACACTACAGGGTTCACAGCATATATCCACAGCTAGCCTACCCGCGGGCATCAGGGAAACACTACAGGGTTCACTCCATATATCCACAGCTAGCCTACCCGCGGGCATCAGGGGACACTACAGGGTTCACTGCATATATCCACAGCTAGCCTACCCGCGGGCATCAGGGAAACACTACAGGGTTCACTGCATATATCCACAGCTAGCCTACCCGCGGGCATCAGGGAAACACTACAGGGTTCACTGCATATATCCACAGCTAGCCTACCCGCGGGCATCAGGGAAACACTACAGGGTTCACTGCATATATCCAGAGCTAGCCTACCCGCGGGCATCAGGGAAACACTACAGGGTTCACTGCATATATCCACAGCTAGCCTAACCGCAGGCATCAGGGAAACACTACAGGGTTCACTGCATATATCCACAGCTAGCCTACCCGCGGGCATCAGGGGACACTACAGGGTTCACTGCATATATCCACAGCTAGCCTAACCGCGGGCATCAGGGAAACACTACAGGGTTCACTGCATATATCCACAGCTAGCCTACCCGCGGGCATCAGGGAAACACTACAGGGTTCACTCCATATATCCAGAGCTAGCCTAACTGCAGACATCAGGGAAACACTACAGGGTTCACTCCATATATCCAGAGCTAGCCTAACCGCGGGCATCAGGGGACACTACAGGGTTCACTGCATATATCCACAGCTAGCCTAACCGCGGGCATCAGGGGACACTACAGGGTTCACTGCATATATCCACAGCTAGCCTAACCGCGGGCATCAGGGGACACTACAGGGTTCACTGCATATATCCACAGCTAGCCTAACCGCGGGCATCAGGGGACAGTACAGGGTTCACTGCATATATCCACAGCTAGCCTAACCGCGGGCATCAGGGGACACTACAGGGTTCACTGCATATATCCACAGCTAGCCTAACCGCGGGCATCAGGGGACACTACAGGGTTCACTGCATATATCCACAGCTAGCCTAACCACGGGCATCAGGGGACACTACAGGGTTCACTGCATATATCCACAGCTAGCCTAACCACGGGCATCAGCGAAACTCTACAGGGTTCACTCCATATATCCACAGCTAGCCTAACCACGGGCATCAGGGAAACTCTACAGGGTTCACTGCATATATCCACAGCTAGCCTAACCACGGGCATCAGGGAAACTCTACAGGGTTCACTGCATATATCCACAGCTAGCCTAACCGCGGGCATCAGGGGACACTACAGGGTTCACTGCATATATCCACAGCTAGCCTAACCACGGGCATCAGGGGACACTACAGGGTTCACTGCATATATCCACAGCTAGCCTAACCACGGGCATCAGCGAAACTCTACAGGGTTCACTCCATATATCCACAGCTAGCCTAACCACGGGCATCAGGGAAACTCTACAGGGTTCACTGCATATATCCACAGCTAGCCTAACCACGGGCATCAGGGAAACTCTACAGGGTTCACTGCATATATCCACAGCTAGCCTAACCGCGGGCATCAGGGAAACACTACAGGGTTCACTGCATATATCCACAGCTAGCCTAACCGCGGGCATCAGGGAAACACTACAGGGTTCACTGCATATATCCACAGCTAGCCTAATCGCGGGCATCAGGGAAACACTACAGGGTTCACTGCATATATCCACAGCTAGCCTAACCGCGGGCATCAGGGGACACTACAGGGTTCACTGCATATATCCTAAGCTAGCCTAACCGCGGGCATCAGGGAAACACTACAGGGTTCACTGCATATATCCACAGCTAGCCTAACCGCGGGCATCAGGGGACACTACAGGGTTCACTGCATATATCCACAGCTAGCCTAACCGCGGGCATCAGGGGACACTACAGGGTTCACTGCATATATCCACAGCTAGCCTAACCAAGGGCATCAGGGAAACACTACAGGGTTCACTGCATATATCCACAGCTAGCCTAACCAAGGGCATCAGGGAAACACTACAGGGTTCACTGCATATATCCACAGCTAGCCTAACCAAGGGCATCAGGGCAACACTACAGGGTTCACTGCATATATCCACAGCTAGCCTACCCGCAGGCATCAGGGAAACACTACAGGGTTCACTGCATATATCCACAGCTAGCCTAACCGCGGGCATCAGGGGACACTACAGGGTTCACTGCATATATCCACAGCTAGCCTAACCAAGGGCATCAGGGAAACACTACAGGGTTCACTGCATATATCCACAGCTAGCCTAACCAAGGGCATCAGGGCAACACTACAGGGTTCACTGCATATATCCACAGCTAGCCTACCCGCAGGCAACAGGGAAACACTACAGGGTTCACTGCATATATCCACAGCTAGCCTAACAGCGGGCATCAGGGAAACTCTACAGGGTTCACTCCATATATCCACAGCTAGCCTAACTGCGGGCATGAGGGAAACACTACAGGGTTCACAGCATATATCCACAGCTAGCCTACCCGCGGGCATCAGGGAAACACTACAGGGTTCACTCCATATATCCACAGCTAGCCTACCCGCGGGCATCAGGGGACACTACAGGGTTCACTGCATATATCCACAGCTAGCCTACCCGCGGGCATCAGGGAAACACTACAGGGTTCACTGCATATATCCACAGCTAGCCTACCCGCGGGCATCAGGGAAACACTACAGGGTTCACTGCATATATCCACAGCTAGCCTACCCGCGGGCATCAGGGAAACACTACAGGGTTCACTGCATATATCCAGAGCTAGCCTACCCGCGGGCATCAGGGAAACACTACAGGGTTCACTGCATATATCCACAGCTAGCCTAACCGCAGGCATCAGGGAAACACTACAGGGTTCACTGCATATATCCACAGCTAGCCTACCCGCGGGCATCAGGGAACACTACAGGGTTCACTGCATATATCCACAGCTAGCCTAACCGCGGGCATCAGGGAAACACTACAGGGTTCACTGCATATATCCACAGCTAGCCTACCCGCGGGCATCAGGGAAACACTACAGGGTTCACTCCATATATCCAGAGCTAGCCTAACTGCAGACATCAGGGAAACACTACAGGGTTCACTCCATATATCCAGAGCTAGCCTAACCGCGGGCATCAGGGGACACTACAGGGTTCACTGCATATATCCACAGCTAGCCTAACCGCGGGCATCAGGGGACACTACAGGGTTCACTGCATATATCCACAGCTAGCCTAACCGCGGGCATCAGGGGACACTACAGGGTTCACTGCATATATCCACAGCTAGCCTAACCGCGGGCATCAGGGGACAGTACAGGGTTCACTGCATATATCCACAGCTAGCCTAACCGCGGGCATCAGGGGACACTACAGGGTTCACTGCATATATCCACAGCTAGCCTAACCGCGGGCATCAGGGGACACTACAGGGTTCACTGCATATATCCACAGCTAGCCTAACCACGGGCATCAGGGGACACTACAGGGTTCACTGCATATATCCACAGCTAGCCTAACCACGGGCATCAGCGAAACTCTACAGGGTTCACTCCATATATCCACAGCTAGCCTAACCACGGGCATCAGGGAAACTCTACAGGGTTCACTGCATATATCCACAGCTAGCCTAACCACGGGCAGGAGGGAAACTCTACAGGGTTCACTGCATATATCCACAGCTAGCCTAACCGCGGGCATCAGGGGACACTACAGGGTTCACTGCATATATCCACAGCTAGCCTAACCACGGGCATCAGGGGACACTACAGGGTTCACTGCATATATCCACAGCTAGCCTAACCACGGGCATCAGCGAAACTCTACAGGGTTCACTCCATATATCCACAGCTAGCCTAACCACGGGCATCAGGGAAACTCTACAGGGTTCACTGCATATATCCACAGCTAGCCTAACCACGGGCATCAGGGAAACTCTACAGGGTTCACTGCATATATCCACAGCTAGCCTAACCGCGGGCATCAGGGAAACACTACAGGGTTCACTGCATATATCCACAGCTAGCCTAACCACGGGCATCAGGGAAACTCTACAGGGTTCACTGTATATATCCACAGCTAGCCTAACCGCGGGCATCAGGGGACACTACAGGGTTCACTGCATATATCCACAGCTAGCCTAACCACGGGCATCAGGGGACACTACAGGGTTCACTGCATATATCCACAGCTAGCCTAACCACGGGCATCAGCGAAACTCTACAGGGTTCACTCCATATATCCACAGCTAGCCTAACCACGGGCATCAGGGAAACTCTACAGGGTTCACTGCATATATCCACAGCTAGCCTAACCACGGGCATCAGGGAAACTCTACAGGGTTCACTGCATATATCCACAGCTAGCCTAACCGCGGGCATCAGGGAAACACTACAGGGTTCACTGCATATATCCACAGCTAGCCTAACCACGGGCATCAGGGAAACTCTACAGGGTTCACTGTATATATCCACAGCTAGCCTAACCGCGGGCATCAGGGGACACTACAGGGTTCACTGCATATATCCACAGCTAGCCTAACCGCGGGCATCAGGGGACACTACAGGGTTCACTGCATATATCCACAGCTAGCCTAACCGCGGGCATCAGGGAAACTCTACAGGGTTCACTCCATATATCCACAGTTAGCCTAACCGCGGGCATCAGGGAAACACTACAGGGTTCACTGCATATATCTACAGCTAGCCTAACAGCGGGCATCAGGGGACACTACAGTGTTCACTGCATATATCCACAGCTAGCCTAACCGTGGGCATCAGGGGACACTACAGAGTTCACTGCATATATCCAGAGCTAGCCTAACCGCGGGCATCAGGGGACACTACAGGGTTCACTGCATATATCCACAGCTAGCCTAACCGCGGGCATCAGGGGACACTACAGGGTTCACTGCATATATCCACAGCTAGCCTAACCGCGGGCATCAGGGGACACTACAGGGTTCACTGCATATATCCACAGCTAGCCTAACAGCGGGCATCAGGGGACACTACAGGGTTCACTGCATATATCCACAGCTAGCCTAACCACGGGCTTCAGGGGACACTACAGGGTTCACTGCATATATCCACAGCTAGCCTAACCGCGGGCATCAGGGGACACTACAGGGTTCACTGCATATATCCACAGCTAGCCTAACCGCGGGCATCAGGGGACACTACAGGGTTCACTGCATATATCCACAGCTAGCCTAACCGCGGGCATCAGGGGACACTACAGGGTTCACTGCATATATCCCCAGCTAGCCTAACCGCGGGCATCAGGGAAACTCTACAGGGTTCACTCCATATATCCACAGCTAGCCTAACTGCGGGCATGAGGGAAACACTACAGGGTTCACAGCATATATCCACAGCTAGCCTAACAGCGGGTATCAGGGCAACACTACAGAGTTCACTGCATATATCCACAGCTAGCCTAACCGTGGGCATCAGGGAAACACTACAGGGTTCACTCCATATCCACAGTTAGCCTAACCACGGGCATCAGGGGACACTACAGGGTTCACTGCATATATCCACAGCTAGCCTAACCGCGGGCATCAGGGGACACTACAGGGTTCACTGCATATATCCACAGCTAGCCTAACCGCGGGCATCAGGGGACACTACAGGGTTCACTGCATATATCCCCAGCTAGCCTAACCGCGGGCATCAGGGGACACTACAGGGTTCACTTCATATATCCCCAGCTAGCCTAACCGCGGGCATCAGGGAAACTCTACAGGGTTCACTCCATATATCCACAGCTAGCCTAACTGCGGGCATGAGGGAAACACTACAGGGTTCACAGCATATATCCACAGCTAGCCTAACAGCGTGTATCAGGGCAACACTACAGAGTTCACTGCATATATCCACAGCTAGCCTAACCGTGGGCATCAGGGAAACACTACAGGGTTCACTGCATATATCCCCAGCTAGCCTAACCCAGGGCATGAGGGCAACACTGCAGGGTTCACTGCATATATCCACAGCTAGCCTAACCGAGGGCATCAGGGCAACACTACAGGGTTCACTGCATATATCCCCAGCTAGCCTAACTACAGGCATCAGGGAAACACTACAGGGTTCACTCCATATCCACAGCTAGCCTAACCGCGGGCATCAGGGGACACTACAGGGTTCACTGCATATATCCACAGCTAGCCTAAACGCGGGCATCAGGGGACACTACAGGGTTCACTGCATATATCCACAGCTAGCCTAACCGCGGGCATCAGGGGACACTACAGGGTTCACTGCATATATCCCCAGCTAGCCTAACCGCGGGCATCAGGGAAACACTACAGGGTTCACTGCATATATCCACAGCTAGCCTAACCGCGGGCATCAGGGAAACTCTACAGGGTTCACTGTATATATCCACAGCTAGCCTAACCGCGGGCATCAGGGGACACTACAGGGTTCACTGCATATATCCACAGCTAGCCTAACCACGGGCATCAGGGGACACTACAGGGTTCACTGCATATATCCACAGCTAGCCTAACCACGGGCATCAGCGAAACTCTACAGGGTTCACTCCATATATCCACAGCTAGCCTAACAACGGGCATCAGGGAAACTCTACAGGGTTCACTGCATATATCCACAGCTAGCCTAACCACGGGCATCAGGGAAACTCTACAGGGTTCACTGCATATATCCACAGCTAGCCTAACCGCGGGCATCAGGGAAACACTACAGGGTTCACTGCATATATCCACAGCTAGCCTAACCGCGGGCATCAGGGAAACTCTACAGGGTTCACTGTATATATCCACAGCTAGCCTAACCGCGGGCATCAGGGGACACTACAGGGTTCACTGCATATATCCACAGCTAGCCTACCCGCGGGCATCAGGGAAACACTACAGGGTTCACTGCATATATCCAGAGCTAGCCTACCCGCGGGCATCAGGGAAACACTACAGGGTTCACTGCATATATCCACAGCTAGCCTAACCGCAGGCATCAGGGAAACACTACAGGGTTCACTGCATATATCCACAGCTAGCCTACCCGCGGGCATCAGGGGACACTACAGGGTTCACTGCATATATCCACAGCTAGCCTAACCGCGGGCATCAGGGAAACACTACAGGGTTCACTGCATATATCCACAGCTAGCCTACCCGCGGGCATCAGGGAAACACTACAGGGTTCACTCCATATATCCAGAGCTAGCCTAACTGCAGACATCAGGGAAACACTACAGGGTTCACTCCATATATCCAGAGCTAGCCTAACCGCGGGCATCAGGGGACACTACAGGGTTCACTGCATATATCCACAGCTAGCCTAACCGCGGGCATCAGGGGACACTACAGGGTTCACTGCATATATCCACAGCTAGCCTAACCGCGGGCATCAGGGGACACTACAGGGTTCACTGCATATATCCACAGCTAGCCTAACCGCGGGCATCAGGGGACAGTACAGGGTTCACTGCATATATCCACAGCTAGCCTAACCGCGGGCATCAGGGGACACTACAGGGTTCACTGCATATATCCACAGCTAGCCTAACCGCGGGCATCAGGGGACACTACAGGGTTCACTGCATATATCCACAGCTAGCCTAACCACGGGCATCAGGGGACACTACAGGGTTCACTGCATATATCCACAGCTAGCCTAACCACGGGCATCAGCGAAACTCTACAGGGTTCACTCCATATATCCACAGCTAGCCTAACCACGGGCATCAGGGAAACTCTACAGGGTTCACTGCATATATCCACAGCTAGCCTAACCACGGGCAGGAGGGAAACTCTACAGGGTTCACTGCATATATCCACAGCTAGCCTAACCGCGGGCATCAGGGGACACTACAGGGTTCACTGCATATATCCACAGCTAGCCTAACCACGGGCATCAGGGGACACTACAGGGTTCACTGCATATATCCACAGCTAGCCTAACCACGGGAATCAGCGAAACTCTACAGGGTTCACTCCATATATCCACAGCTAGCCTAACCACGGGCATCAGGGAAACTCTACAGGGTTCACTGCATATATCCACAGCTAGCCTAACCACGGGCATCAGGGAAACTCTACAGGGTTCACTGCATATATCCACAGCTAGCCTAACCGCGGGCATCAGGGAAACACTACAGGGTTCACTGCATATATCCACAGCTAGCCTAACCACGGGCATCAGGGAAACTCTACAGGGTTCACTGTATATATCCACAGCTAGCCTAACCGCGGGCATCAGGGGACACTACAGGGTTCACTGCATATATCCACAGCTAGCCTAACCACGGGCATCAGGGGACACTACAGGGTTCACTGCATATATCCACAGCTAGCCTAACCACGGGCATCAGCGAAACTCTACAGGGTTCACTCCATATATCCACAGCTAGCCTAACCACGGGCATCAGGGAAACTCTACAGGGTTCACTGCATATATCCACAGCTAGCCTAACCGCGGGCATCAGGGAAACTCTACAGGGTTCACTGCATATATCCACAGCTAGCCTAACCGCGGGCATCAGGGAAACACTACAGGGTTCACTGCATATATCCACAGCTAGCCTAACCGCGGGCATCAGGGAAACTCTACAGGGTTCACTGTATATATCCACAGCTAGCCTAACCGCGGGCATCAGGGGACACTACAGGGTTCACTGCATATATCCACAGCTAGCCTAACCGCGGGCATCAGGGGACACTACAGGGTTCACTGCATATATCCACAGCTAGCCTAACCGCGGGCATCAGGGAAACTCTACAGGGTTCACTCCATATATCCACAGTTAGCCTAACCGCGGGCATCAGGGAAACACTACAGGGTTCACTGCATATATCTACAGCTAGCCTAACAGCGGGCATCAGGGGACACTACAGTGTTCACTGCATATATCCACAGCTAGCCTAACCGTGGGCATCAGGGGACACTACAGAGTTCACTGCATATATCCAGAGCTAGCCTAACCGCGGGCATCAGGGGACACTACAGGGTTCACTGCATATATCCACAGCTAGCCTAACCGCGGGCATCAGGGGACACTACAGGGTTCACTGCATATATCCACAGCTAGCCTAACCGCGGGCATCAGGGGACACTACAGGGTTCACTGCATATATCCACAGCTAGCCTAACAGCGGGCATCAGGGGACACTACAGGGTTCACTGCATATATCCACAGCTAGCCTAACCGCGGGCTTCAGGGGACACTACAGGGTTCACTGCATATATCCACAGCTAGCCTAACCGCGGGCATCAGGGGACACTACAGGGTTCACTGCATATATCCACAGCTAGCCTAACCGCGGGCATCAGGGGACACTACAGGGTTCACTGCATATATCCACAGCTAGCCTAACCGCGGGCATCAGGGGACACTACAGGGTTCACTGCATATATCCCCAGCTAGCCTAACCGCGGGCATCAGGGAAACTCTACAGGGTTCACTCCATATATCCACAGCTAGCCTAACTGCGGGCATGAGGGAAACACTACAGGGTTCACAGCATATATCCACAGCTAGCCTAACAGCGGGTATCAGGGCAACACTACAGAGTTCACTGCATATATCCACAGCTAGCCTAACCGTGGGCATCAGGGAAACACTACAGGGTTCACTCCATATCCACAGTTAGCCTAACCACGGGCATCAGGGGACACTACAGGGTTCACTGCATATATCCACAGCTAGCCTAACCGCGGGCATCAGGGGACACTACAGGGTTCACTGCATATATCCACAGCTAGCCTAACCGCGGGCATCAGGGGACACTACAGGGTTCACTGCATATATCCCCAGCTAGCCTAACCGCGGGCATCAGGGGACACTACAGGGTTCACTTCATATATCCCCAGCTAGCCTAACCGCGGGCATCAGGGAAACTCTACAGGGTTCACTCCATATATCCACAGCTAGCCTAACTGCGGGCATGAGGGAAACACTACAGGGTTCACAGCATATATCCACAGCTAGCCTAACAGCGGGTATCAGGGCAACACTACAGAGTTCACTGCATATATCCACAGCTAGCCTAACCGTGGGCATCAGGGAAACACTACAGGGTTCACTGCATATATCCCCAGCTAGCCTAACCCAGGGCATGAGGGCAACACTGCAGGGTTCACTGCATATATCCACAGCTAGCCTAACCGAGGGCATCAGGGCAACACTACAGGGTTCACTGCATATATCCCCAGCTAGCCTAACTACAGGCATCAGGGAAACACTACAGGGTTCACTCCATATCCACAGCTAGCCTAACCGCGGGCATCAGGGGACACTACAGGGTTCACTGCATATATCCACAGCTAGCCTAAACGCGGGCATCAGGGGACACTACAGGGTTCACTGCATATATCCACAGCTAGCCTAACCGCGGGCATCAGGGGACACTACAGGGTTCACTGCATATATCCCCAGCTAGCCTAACCGCGGGCATCAGGGAAACACTACAGGGTTCACTGCATATATCCACAGCTAGCCTAACCGCGGGCATCAGGGAAACTCTACAGGGTTCACTGCATATATCCACAGCTAGCCTAACCACGGGCATCAGGGAAACTCTACAGGGTTCACTGCATATATCCACAGCTAGCCTAACCGCGGGCATCAGGGAAACACTACAGGGTTCACTGCATATATCCACAGCTAGCCTAACCGCGGGCATCAGGGAAACTCTACAGGGTTCACTGTATATATCCACAGCTAGCCTAACCGCGGGCATCAGGGGACACTACAGGGTTCACTGCATATATCCACAGCTAGCCTAACCGCGGGCATCAGGGGACACTACAGGGTTCACTGCATATATCCACAGCTAGCCTAACCGCGGGCATCAGGGAAACTCTACAGGGTTCACTCCATATATCCACAGTTAGCCTAACCGCGGGCATCAGGGAAACACTACAGGGTTCACTGCATATATCTACAGCTAGCCTAACAGCGGGCATCAGGGGACACTACAGTGTTCACTGCATATATCCACAGCTAGCCTAACCGTGGGCATCAGGGGACACTACAGAGTTCACTGCATATATCCAGAGCTAGCCTAACCGCGGGCATCAGGGGACACTACAGGGTTCACTGCATATATCCACAGCTAGCCTAACCGCGGGCATCAGGGGACACTACAGGGTTCACTGCATATATCCACAGCTAGCCTAACCGCGGGCATCAGGGGACACTACAGGGTTCACTGCATATATCCACAGCTAGCCTAACAGCGGGCATCAGGGGACACTACAGGGTTCACTGCATATATCCACAGCTAGCCTAACCGCGGGCATCAGGGGACACTACAGGGTTCACTGCATATATCCACAGCTAGCCTAACCGCAGGCATCAGGGGACACTACAGGGTTCACTGCATATATCCACAGCTAGCCTAACCGCGGGCATCAGGGGACACTACAGGGTTCACTGCATATATCCACAGCTAGCCTAACCGCGGGCATCAGGGGACACTACAGGGTTCACTGCATATATCCCCAGCTAGCCTAACCGCGGGCATCAGGGAAACTCTACAGGGTTCACTCCATATATCCACAGCTAGCCTAACTGCGGGCATGAGGGAAACACTACAGGGTTCACAGCATATATCCACAGCTAGCCTAACAGCGGGTATCAGGGCAACACTACAGAGTTCACTGCATATATCCACAGCTAGCCTAACCGTGGGCATCAGGGAAACACTACAGGGTTCACTCCATATCCACAGCTAGCCTAACCACGGGCATCAGGGGACACTACAGGGTTCACTGCATATATCCACAGCTAGCCTAACCGCGGGCATCAGGGGACACTACAGGGTTCACTGCATATATCCACAGCTAGCCTAACCGCGGGCATCAGGGGACACTACAGGGTTCACTGCATATATCCCCAGCTAGCCTAACCGCGGGCATCAGGGGACACTACAGGGTTCACTTCATATATCCCCAGCTAGCCTAACCGCGGGCATCAGGGAAACTCTACAGGGTTCACTCCATATATCCACAGCTAGCCTAACTGCGGGCATGAGGGAAACACTACAGGGTTCACAGCATATATCCACAGCTAGCCTAACAGCGGGTATCAGGGCAACACTACAGAGTTCACTGCATATATCCACAGCTAGCCTAACCGTGGGCATCAGGGAAACACTACAGGGTTCACTGCATATATCCCCAGCTAGCCTAACCCAGGGCATGAGGGCAACACTGCAGGGTTCACTGCATATATCCACAGCTAGCCTAACCGAGGGCATCAGGGCAACACTACAGGGTTCACTGCATATATCCCCAGCTAGCCTAACTACAGGCATCAGGGAAACACTACAGGGTTCACTCCATATCCACAGCTAGCCTAACCACGGGCATCAGGGGACACTACAGGGTTCACTGCATATATCCACAGCTAGCCTAACCGCGGGCATCAGGGGACACTACAGGGTTCACTGCATATATCCACAGCTAGCCTAACCGCGGGCATCAGGGGACACTACAGGGTTCACTGCATATATCCCCAGCTAGCCTAACCGCGGGCATCAGGGAAACTCTACAGGGTTCACTCCATATATCCACAGCTAGCCTAACTGCGGGCATGAGGGAAACACTACAGGGTTCACAGCATATATCCACAGCTAGCCTAACAGCGGGTATCAGGACAACACTACAGAGTTCACTGCATATATCCACAGCTAGCCTAACCGTGGGCATCAGGGCAACACTGCATGGTTCACTGCATATATCCACAGCTAGCCTAACCGAGGGCATCAGGGCAACACTACAGGGTTCACTGCATATATCCCCAGCTAGCCTAACTACAGGCATCAGGGAAACACTACAGGGTTCACTCCATATATCCAGAGATAGCCTAACCGCAGGCATCAGGGAAACATTACAGGGTTCACTGCATATATCCACAGCTAGCCTAACCGCAGGCATCAGGGAAACACTACAGGGTTCACTGCATATATCCACAGCTAGCCTAACCACGGGCATCAGGGAAACACTACAGGGTTCACTGCATATATCCAGAGCTAGCCTAACCACAGGCATCAGGGAAACACTATAGGGTTCACTCCATATATCCAGAGCTAGCCTAACCGCAGGCATCAGGGAAACACTACAGGGTTCACTCCATATATCCAGAGCTAGCCTAACCGCGGGCATCAGGGAAACACTACAGGGTTCACTGCATATATCCCCAGCTAGCCTAACCCAGGGCATGAGGGCAACACTGCAGGGTTCACTGCATATATCCACAGCTAGCCTAACCGAGGGCATCAGGGCAACACTACAGGGTTCACTGCATATATCCCCAGCTAGCCTAACTACAGGCATCAGGGAAACACTACAGGGTTCACTCCATATATCCAGAGATAGCCTAACCGCAGGCATCAGGGAAACATTACAGGGTTCACTGCATATATCCACAGCTAGCCTAACCGCAGGCATCAGGGAAACACTACAGGGTTCACTGCATATATCCACAGCTAGCCTAACCACGGGCATCAGGGAAACACTACAGGGTTCACTGCATATATCCAGAGCTAGCCTAACCACAGGCATCAGGGAAACACTATAGGGTTCACTCCATATATCCAGAGCTAGCCTAACCGCAGGCATCAGGGAAACACTACAGGGTTCACTCCATATATCCAGAGCTAGCCTAACCGCGGGCATCAGGGAAACACTACAGGGTTCACTGCATATATCCACAGCTAGCCTAACAGCGGGCATCAGGGAAACACTACAGGGTTCACTGCATATATCCACAGCTAGCCTAACCGAGGGCATCAGGGCAACACTACAGGGTTCACTGCATATATCTAAAGCTAGCCTAACCACAGGCATCAGGGAAACACTATAGGGTTCACTCCATATATCCAGAGCTAGCCTAACCACAGGCATCAGGTAAACACTACAGGGTTCACTCCATATATCCAGAGCTAGCCTAAATACGGGCATCAGGGAAACACTACAGGGTTCACTGCATATATCCAGAGCTAGCCTAACCGCGGGCATCAGGGGACACTACAGGGTTCACTGCATATATCCAGAGCTAGCCTAACCGCGGGCATCAGGGGACACTACAGGGTTCACTGCATATATCCACAGCTAGCCTAACCGCAGGCATCAGGGAAACACTACAGGGTTCACTGCATATATCCACAGCTAGCCTACCCGCGGGCATCAGGGGACACTACAGGGTTCACTTCATATATCCAGAGCTAGCCTAACCGCAGGCATCAGGGAAACACTACAGGGTTCACTCCATATATCCAGAGTTAGCCTAACCGCGGGCTTCAGGGCAACACTACAGGGTTCACTGCATATATCCACAGCTAGCCTAACCGTGGGCATAAGGGCAACACTACAGGGTTCACTGCATATATCCACAGCCAGCCTAACCGAGGGCGTCAGGGTTCACTGCATATATCGACAGCTAGCCTGACCGTGGACAACAGGGCAACACTACAGGGTTCACTGTATATATCTACAGCTAGCCTAACCGAGGGCCTCAGGGCAACACTACAGAGTTCGGGGCAACACTACAGGGTTCACTGAATATATCCACAGCTAGCCTACTGCAGGCATCAGGGGACACTACAGGGTTCGGGGCAACACTACAGGTGCACTGCATATATCCACAGATAGCCTAACCAAGGGCATCAGGGCAACACTACAGAGTTCACTGCAAATTTCCACAGCTAGCCTCCCGCGGGCACCAGGGGACACTACAGGGTTGAGGGCAACACTACAGGTGCACTGCATATATCCACAGCTAGCCTAACTGCAGGCATCAGGGAAACACTACAGGGTTCACTGCATATATCCACAACTAGCCTAACCGAGAGCATTAGGCCAACACTACAGGGTTCTGGGCAACACTACAGGGTTCACTGCATATATCCACAGCTAGCCTAACCACAGGCATCAGGGCAACACTACAGGGTTCACTGCATATATCCACAGCTAGCCTAACCGCAGGCATCAGGGAAACACTACAGGGTTCACTGCATATATATAGAGCTAGCCTAACTGCAGGCATCAGGGAACACTACAGGTGCGCTGCAGATATCCACAGCTAGCCTAACCGAGAGCATCAGGGCAACACTACAGGGTTCGGGGCAACACTACAGGGTTCACTGCATATATCCACAGCTAGCCTAACCGCAGGCATCAGGGATACACTACAGGGTTCACTGCATATATCCACAGACAGCCTAACCGAGGGCATCGGGGCAACACTACCGAGTTTGGGGTAACACTACAGGTTCACTGCATATATCCACAGCTAGCCTACCGCGGGCACTGGGGGACACTACAGGGTTGAGGGCAACACTACAGGGTTCACTGCATATATCCACAGACAGCTTATCCGCGGGCAACAGGTCAACACTACAGGGTTCACTGCATATATCCACAGACAGCCTAACCAAGGGCATCAGGGCAACACTACAGAGTTCGGGCAACACTACAGCTGCACTGCATATATCCAGAGACAGCCTACCGTGGGCACCGGGGGACACTACAGGGTTGAGGGCAACACTACAGGGTTCACTGCATATATCCACAGACAGCTTATCCGCGGGCAACAGGGCAACACTACAGGGTTCACTGCATATATCCACAGACAGCCTAACCAAGGGCATCAGGGCAAAACTACAGAGTTCGGGGCAACACTACAGCTGCACTGCATATATCCAGAGACAGCCTACCGTGGGCACCGGGGGACACTACAGGGCTGAGGGCAACACTACAGGGTTCACTGCATATATCCACAGACAGCTTATCCGCGGGCAACAGGGCAACACTACAGGGTTCACTGCATATATCCACAGACAGCCTAACCAAGGGCATCAGGGCAACACTACAGAGTTCGGGGCAACACTACAGCTGCACTGCATATATCCAGAGACAGCCTACCCTGGGCACTGGGGGACACTACAGGGTTGAGGGCAACACTACAGGGTTCACTGCATATATCCACAGACAGCTTATCCGCGGGCAACAGGGCAACACTACAGGGTTCACTGCATATATCCACAGACAGCCTAACCAAGGGAATCAGGGCAACACTACAGAGTTCGGGGCAACACTACAGCTGCACTGCATATATCCAGAGACAGCCTACCGTGGGCACCGGGGGACACTACAGGGTTGAGGGCAACACTACAGGGTTCACTGCATATATCCACAGACAGCTTATCCGCGGGCAACATGGGCAACACTACAGGGTTCACTGCATATATCCACAGCTAGCCTAACCGTGGGCATAAGGGCAACACTACAGAGTTCACTGCATATATCCACAGCGAGCCTAACCGCAGGCATCAGGGAAACACTACAGGGTTCACTGCGTATATTCAGAGCTAGCCTACCGCGGGCACCGGGGGACACTACAGGGTTCACTGCGTATATCCACAGACAGCCTATTGGTTACCGCCCTCCACCGCTATACAGAGGCAACTGGATAATGGTCTCTCCGGTGCGGGTCCGGTTTTTGTGTAATCAATCTCTGCAATCAAAATGCACAACGACAATGTAAAGCCGTCCTGTTTTGGAATCGCTCAAACGCCCCTCTCTGGCCTCTGGCCTCACGATTAGGGGCAGGACTAGAACCCCACCTTCAGACTTAAGGTGAATTCGACCCCTGTTAAAATGACTGGAATCCACTGGGAAGAGCTGACTCAGCCCAGAAAATCTCATCCTTCCAGCGGGGTACACATTAGGAAGGTTGAGAACCCCTAAGAATGAGCACCATGGCTCTACCGCATTTTCTGGGTACATTTTTTTCCGGCATGCAGGTGCACTGTAGCTATTTAAATTGCTGCTGGGGTTAAGACATTTATTTGACGGGGGCCACAAAAGTTCTATGGACCGGGCCAATGTCTCTGAAGAATAGAGTACAGGTCAGCATCTTCCTCGGGGATCCATCTGGGCTGCAACCAATCAGAGGCGAGGGCATGCTTAATGGATGCATAGCACACCGTCACTCTGAGAAGTAGCGCTTGTGCAGGGGCAGCTGCCCATTGCTCATCAGTTTGTAGAGAAGGAGCCAAGTACCCCCAGCGCAACCACCTCACCCATATTGCCTATATGTTGGGAACCAGAGTGTGAGACACGAGCAATAGAAGTAAGAATACTGATACCAAGGAGAATCCTGGAAGCGAGGTTCCCATTGAGGAAGCCATACCAGCATACGAGACAGTACCATGGCCAATTTATGAAATTCCAGAAGAAGCAGAAGAAATGAACGAAAGAGCAGACTGGTGACGTCATACGAAGCAATACTGACCTGCTAAGAAACTATGCAGAGACAAGAGAATGGATATATTCTATAAGGCATCAAGAAAGTATCAAAGATAAGCAGCATCTCGGGCTCGAGGTGAAGAAGCTTATGCCACAGAATCGATGAAGATGTCAAGTCATTTTACACGTGTACAGATGCAAAGTAACGCAAGCAGACAAAGTTATCTCGAGGATAGCTATGTAGTGAATAGATTGCGGCAAGCGACAACGTATACATATATTGGAGCAAGTAAAGTGTGGATGATTCCACTGCATGTTATAACAGTGCTGGACCAGAGAAAGAAGGCCTTCCTTTCTTTTTCCAGTGTGTCGCAGTTGAAAAGCAATCGAAATAAAGAAGTGAATCTCTGTGGGGCGAGTCTGGACCATCCCCAAGAAGCCAAGGTCATATCGAGCTAAGATGAGCAGAAAGTAGTTACAATCGTGTGAAAGAATGGAACCCCTGTTCTGAAGACATGGACGAAAAACAGGCATAGTTGCTGAGAACTATGCATGGACCAATTTGAGGGAACAGGTAGGGAGGGGGTGGGGGGTGCGCCTGGGAGAGAAGGCCGGTTAGTTGCAGAGAACAGTTTTGATGCTTCTTCTAAAGGCAGGGAGAGAGGTTTCAGCTCTGGGGGCACTGGGGAGTGAATTCCACAGCTATGGGGCTGTGGATGGGTAACCTATCGCTCCTGCTTTGGCCCTGTTGATGCACGGTACAGTGAGTAAGTCACCTGAGCTCGAATGTGTGGTCTTCAGTCACATGGAAGGATGAAGCTGGACAAACATGACGAACCACATCTACGCAGGGAGGCAGAGCGTGCCTCTACTCCCCTGGATTCTCCAGAGCAAAGGACATTTCCAAGGCCGCGTTCAAAGGCCTATTTGACGTGCAGACTACTGAGGTGATGATAGTGTGCTATTTGATGGGAAGCTATGATTATGACCAGCTCACCAGCACCTGGAACTCCAGCCTGTGTGCTGCTAGTGTAGTGGAAAAGTACTGACGAATGTAAGAGAGCCAACCAGTTGTAGGGTGCAGCATAATTAAGGGTCTTATAGTTGTGTAACCAATGGGACGTTGTGTATTTAGTGACGTTCATAGTGACATGTTTGAGGGGTGGGCTTATTTGCCCCACCTGATGTTAAGGAGCCTATCACTCTCTTAGACTAGTATGGTAAGTATATCTAGATGGTTCCACTTCTCCAATCACTCTTTTCAATAGGTTTTCGTAGTTTGCCACATAGGATGACGTTAGTAAATACGTAGGTTAACGTCATCAATGACGAGTTTTCACTATAAGAATGATGTTTTTTATGAAAATCATTGAGAATATGCCATGGGACGTCCGTTGATGTCTGTTGTACTCCCTGTTTTAGATAATTGACATTAAAACAGTCAACTTTGCCAACTTCCTGAGCCGTTTCGATTATTGATGATTGAGTATCTTCTGCATCTCCATTCATCTCATAGTACTGCTACCTCGTCTTAAAGGGCTGAGTCGGCTGTCTCTGTTCACGTTCTAAGTGGCCTGTGGACTGAGGGCACCCCAAGTTCTGTGTTCTCCAATCTCTGAGTCTCACAGGCCCATCTTCACCTCCTACAGAGGATCAAACACTTTAGGGTGGTCTTTCACGACTCTGCGCCATCCGGGCTCTATTGTCGTGTACACTAATGTGGGTGATGTGGGACTCGGGGAACCTCCTCCTGACACCCTGATAACAGACAGGATTCCCGTTACACATCTCTGCCCCTTCCCTCCACCCCACTCCCCATCTTCATTCTCTCCATGGATGCATGTAGCATGTTCCACACTTTTGAAAAACAAACATTAAAAACGATTTGTACTTTCTAAGAACTACCCACATTCTGCTGCTGAACCCCTAACCCATCAGAGAGCCACCCCTGAGATGAAGAATGTGTAGTTCTCACCGTGCCAAGTTAAATGCATCGTCGATGATCTGAGCTCTGTTAATCAGTGGAATGACCTACACAGGTGACAAAATGATGACACTCAGTTAAAAGGTAATGAGAGTTCAAGCAAAGAGAAATATGCATTCAAGTTAAATGGACATAATTAAAGCAAGATTACTAATCTAAGCTCCAGGAAGGTGTGTCAGAAGGCATAAGGGTGACCAAATTAAACATTTTCTTGTGGGTAACGTGCATCGTCCAGCGATGCCCTCTCAGAAATTAAGTAGAATTGCCAAATTACTAAACGCGTGTTGCGAGCAGCGCTACCTGCTTCAGTGGGACATTTCAACATCCCCCAGCACAGGTTTCCAATGCAAGACCTCAGAGAGGGCACGTGCTATGCATCCAGGTCACTGGCCCTTTCATAGAGCAATGCATTGCACTTCCTCTGGTGGAACTCCTGCAATGGCGGCCCTGGGCCATTGCCACCCCGGTCATTGCAATGCATTGCACTTCCTCTGGTGGAACTCCTGTAATGGCGGCCCTGGGCCATTGCCACCCTGGTCATTGCAATGCATTGCACTTCCTCTGGTGGAACTCCTGCAATGGCGGCCCTGGGCCATTGCCACCCCGGTCATTGCAATGCATTGCACTTCCTCTGGTGGAACTCCTGCAATGGCGGCCCTGGGCCATTGCCACCCTGGTCATTGCAATGCATTGCACTTCCTCTGGTGGAACTCCTGTAACGGCGGCCCTGGGCCATTGCCACCCCGGTCATTGCAATGCATTGCACTTCCTCTGGTGGAACTCCTGTAACGGCGGCCCTGGGTCATTGCCACCCCGGTCATTGCAATGCATTGCACTTCCTCTGGTGGAACTCCTGTAACGGCGGCCCGGGGCCATTGCCAGCCCGGTCATTGCAATGCATTGCACTTCCTCTGGTGGAACTCCTGTAACGGCGACCCGGGGCCATTGCCAGCCCGGTCATTGCAATGCATTGCACTTCCTCTGGTGGAACTCCTGTAACGGCGATCCTGGGTCATTGCCACCCCGGTCATTGCAATGCATTGCACTTCCTCTGGTGGAACTCCTGCAACGGCGGCCCTGGGCCATTGCCACTCCGGTCATTGCAATGCATTGCACTTCCTCTGGTGGAACTCCTGCAACGGCGGCCCTGGGCCATTGCCACCCCGGTCATTGCAATGCATTGCACTTCCTCTGGTGGAACTCCTGCAACGGCGACCCGGGGCCATTGCCACCCCGGTCATTGCAATGCATTGCACTTCCTCTGGTGGAACTCCTGTAACGGCGGCCCTGGGTCATTGCCACCCCGGTCATTGCAATGCATTGCACTTCCTCTGGTGGAACTCCTGTAACGGCGGCCCTGGGCCATTGCCACCCCGGTCATTGCAATGCATTGCACTTCCTCTGGTGGAACTCCTGCAACGGCGGCCCTGGGTCATTGCCACTCCGGTCATTGCAATGCATTGCACTTCCTCTGGTGGAACTCCTGTAACGGCGGCCCTGGGCCATTGCCACCCCGGTCATTGCAATGCATTGCACTTCCTCTGGTGGAACTCCTGCAACGGCGGCCCTGGGTCATTGCCACTCCGGTCATTGCAATGCATTGCACTTCCTCTGGTGGAACTCCTGTAATGGCGGCCCTGGGACATTGCCACCCGGTCATTGCAATGCATTGCACTTCCTCTGGTGGAACTCCTGCAATGGCGGCCCTGGGACATTGCCACCCTGGTCATTGCAATGCATTGCACTTCCTCTGGTGGAACTCCTGTAATGGCGGCCCTGGGCCATTGCCACCCCGGTCATTCCAATGCATTGCACTTCCTCTGGTGGAACTCCTGTAACGGCGGCCCTGGGCCATTGCCACCCCGGTCATTGCAATGCATTGCACTTCCTCTGGTGGAACTCCTGTAACGGCGGCCCTGGGTCATTGCAATGCATTGCACTTCCTCTGGTGGAACTCCTGTAATGGCGGCCCTGGGCCATTGCCACCCCGGTCATTCCAATGCATTGCACTTCCTCTGGTGGAACTCCTGCAATGGCGGCCCTGGGCCATTGCTACCCCCCCTTCCCCCCCCCCCCCCCCCGGTCATTGGCTGACACGGGGCAGATTTGCGACCGTTTCAAGTTACAGTTTCTAATGTCAGAAGTGTTTACGAAGCTGAAGGCGTAGCATCAGGAGTGTGTTCTGACTGAGCACCATGGGTTTACATGGAAATAAGCCCTCCTGCGGGTTAAGCCCTCACAATAATTCCCTGGTGGCGACAGCGCCTCATTGCCATTAAGTGGGCCTTCCTTTGCCAGTCCTTCAATGTGACTGCAAACATTCTGCACAAGAGCACAGCATCGTCAGGGGCCCTTCCAATGTAATGGATTCAAAAGGACCAAATAGGAAAAGCAAAGTGCTTAGCATCCACTCTAGGTGTATAATTGACATATGAGTACATTCTCAAAAGGAATTATACATGCAGTTTACCGACACCTTTGCGAGGCTGCCTTGCGAGTCCATTGGAGGTGGCCTTCAACATTAGACGTTTATAGAGGCATGAGGGATTTGCACAAAGTTCCCTTTGTGAATCAGAGGTTTTTACTAACATATAACTAGTGATGAGAGAACCGGCTGCATAGAGATTCGGGAACAACTAAGGAATGAGTCTTCAACACGGCTCTAAAGGTTCAGACCCTTTGGAGATGTGCTCGAAATGGTTTGGGTTTGTTTAGCTAGAATTCGAGTATTTGATTTTTTGACTCGGCTCGATTACAGCGCTTTGGTTATTCTGAATTCTAGGGCGCTGGCCTAGTGCCCAGAAGTCAGAATTACACGTAGCCAATGGAACGGTACAAAGGGGACATCGAAAGGTTTGACAAGAGTATAAATGCAAATTAAAAGAGCACAGGGGTTGCATTTTCTTTCGGTATTACCCAATTTGATCAATTTTAATTGATCGAATGGTACAACTGGCCGAATTCGACCAGTAGCATAGATCAATTAAAATCCGATCGATTAAAATCGATCGAATTGGGTAATCAATACCGAGCATGGGGAGTGGGGGTTGCGGGAGTGTCCCCCCGCTCCCCATGTTCGGTAGTGATGGCCTTTGAGGTAGCAGGGGTGTCCCCCGCATCCTGAGGAATGGAGGTGGGGGATGGGGGAACAAAAGAGAGAAAAGGGAACCCTGCAGAGTGGGATCTGACCTGTGTAAGAGGGACAGAACTGGCACCACAGGGTCACGTGCACAAGGTAAGTGGGGGCAGGGGGAGGATGTATTGGGTGTGTCGGGTCATAGATTTGTGGAGTTTGGCTGCAGCAAATGTCTTTTCGCGGCAAAATTGCCTATGGTCAATTTCAAAGCGAACAATTCTTCCACGGCCAAATCACTCAGATTCCTTTGTTCATTTGCATTTATTTTTAGAAATGTGCAAAGCAACTTTCCTGCAAAGGCGACCTGCACATTTCACGGGGGAATTGTGGCCAGTCTCGTAGTATGTTAGTCCCCACCCTATTGTATGACAGGCTTGGGAACGACCCACCTTGCATTGCACATCTCCTTGTACCTGTTCCGGGACGCCGCGGGGGAATGACAGGCTTGGGAACGACCCACCTTGCATTGCACACCCCCTTGTACCTGTTCCGGGACGCCGCGGGGGAATGACAGGCTTGGGAACGACCCACCTTGCATTGCACATCCCCTTGTACCTGTTCCGGGACGCCGCGGGGGAATGACAGGCTTGGGAACGACCCACCTTGCATTGCACATCCCCTTGTACCTGTTCCGGGACGCCGCGGGGGAATGACAGGCTTGGGAACGAACCACCTTGCATTGCACATCCCCTTGTACCTGTTCCGGGACGCCGCGGGGGAATGACAGGCTTGGGTACGAACCACCTTGCATTGCACATCCCCTTGTACCTGTTCCGGGACGCCGCGGGGGAATGACAGGCTTGAGAACGACCCACCTTGCATTGCACATCCCCTTGTACCTGTTCCGGGACGCCGCGGGGGAATGACAGGCTTGAGAACGACCCACCTTGCATTGCACATCCCCTTGTACCTGTTCCGGGACGCCGCGGGGGAATGACAGGCTTGGGAACGACCCACCTTGCATTGCACATCCCCTTGTACCTGTTCCGGGACGCCGCGGGGGAATGACAGGCTTGGGAACGACCCACCTTGCATTGCACATCCCCTTGTACCTGTTCTGGGACGCCGCGGGGGAATGACAGGCTTGGGAACGACCCACCTTGCATTGCACATCCCCTTGTACCTGTTCCGGGACGCCGCGGGGGAATGTGACTATTTTCTGCGCATTTCAAAGTGCATTACTTGTGGATTCAGGATGTACTTTGAAATGGACAGGAAAAGGCCCCCTTATTTGTGCAAATGTGCAAAGCGGATGAGAAGGGGCCATCTGAATGCACACATTTCAGCGCCCTTTCACTATCAGTCACAGGTTTTGTTGGTGCAAGTTATGCGATGCGCAAGAACATCGCATCACGTGTGACAAAAAATGTTTTGAGAATCTACCCCATCCCTTCTTCACAATGGAATGTATTCATGTGGCTTTAGCTATGGCTGGAATCAGGATAAACCGAGTCAAGCCGAATCAGACGCTAGTTGCCGACGCGGCTCGAATGGCTCAAGCGGATAAAAACCTGATCTGCAAAGATTCAACGCAGCCTTCAAGTCAAGCGCCATGAGGCTTGGCCACCGCAAGGGAAGTGGCTGTACGCCTCGCCTCGCCTCCCTCAGTGCCCATCGGTCAGAATTCCCGTCCCTGAGCCTCACCTTAGGGTCGCTGTTCAGTTGACTGAGAAGCTTGTTCCAATTGGCGGTATCGTAGTTCACCCTGTAATATCCAACCACGTCCAGGTTCAGCAATAACCACTCACTGCCAGTCACTTTAAATTCAGGAAATATAGCTAGAAGAAAAAAGGGGACATGAATGATGTACGTATTAGATGAGAGCTCGTTCACCGCTGTTAACATTCAGCAAGTTGTTTTACAATGATACACTTGGGTTTTTCAAAAAAAACACACACGCCTGAGCAGAATTGCCTGGCATTTGGGTGCTGGACTGCCCAGGTGTCTGGCTCAGACTGATATGCAATGGATATTTCGCATCTGTGGCAGGTGGAGTGGGCTACCCCCCACCCCCGACCCCCCTGACCCCCCCGACCCCCAGACCGGGCCATGTGACCCTGCTCGCTCTCCGTAGAGAGGCTCCCACATTTATGCAAATGATAAAATAAAACAGTTAATTGAGGACATGAGTAATGAATCGTTATTTATAGCATATGTTGCATCAATACTGCCCGTGCATGCAGCGTTGCACTAATATGCATGTTTCATAATAGTAGTGGCACTGCAGCTTTGAAAAGTAGTACTGGGAAAGAGCCTTAGTTTGGCCGTCGTTGATTGTCAAGTGGGTAATTAGAAGAATTTCCTTCCTTGCACAATGGCTTAGACCATCACAAAGAGAGGGAAGAGAGTAGAGGTACGGTACCTGTGGGCCCGTCGAGCCAGAGCTGAGGATTTAGCGATGAGGTCGTCATCGAGGTCATTGGTACAATCCATGTGTAACTGCAACATTAAGAGTAAAGGACCCTTAGCTTGTTTTAGCACTCATTCTACACAGTCATTGAAAACAATGGCACTGTTTGGGTATTGCAGGGTGGGCATACATGGCAGCAGTGCACGAGTGTTTCACACTTCAGACCAACCAGGCACAACCTGCAAAATATACTACAGTAACAAGCTTGTCTTGGGGTTATAGGACATACATACTTAAACTGAGAAGGCCGGTCAACAACGGATTGCGGGTCAAGCAGGAAGTGCTGCTGGGTGACAGCTCCAGTTCCTGTGTCGACTTTCACAACAGGAAACCCCATCTGGAGGACCCAGGTGTCCATGATCTCCTTGACCGTCTTGGGTAGGATAGTTTTGTTCGCATTCACAGCCTATAAAGACATCATGTGTCAATGATATGATGAGATATGGTATTTGTAACGCGCCTATACACAAGTGTTTCAAACCAAGTGGTACCAAACCAAGTGGTAATGTTATCCATTTGCCTATGGAGGTCGACAACCTGCACAATGTCCTTATAGCGAATCGTAATAGTCCCTCCGCGGCATACATCTCATACCCCTTCCTTCCTATAACCTCAGGTACAGTCGCTCCACCAGAAGGCAGGGTGTGGGGCTAAGAAAGACGCCAATGGCGGACCCTTACTATTTTGTGGGGTGCATTGCTGGTGCAATGGGTGTCAGCAAGCACCTACCCCTGTTGACGTCACCCAGACAGGGGATTAAAGCATAGACACCACTTGACAGTTCACAGCATCCAAGATGAATGGATGTCCAGCTATTGGGGGGGCCACATTCAATGTTCCATGGGTGAGTTCCAGTGAAGGGTGGGATTCAAATCAGACATTTCCTTTATTGGTTTTATTTTTATTCTTGGTTGAAAACATCAACCTTTAATAATACAAATTCAAATCAATCTGCAGAATAACATTTCAATGAATAAATCACTACATTAAAATAAATTAAAATAGATTACACAAAATTAGAGAGAAAAAAACAAGACATTTTCATAAACATAAACCACATTACTTTCCAATAAAATATACTCAAACTCATCACCGATTGCCTCTATCGTGTATCTCATATTAAAACTCTCCTAATTTCAGTGCTTTAATGAAACACGTGATCCCGATCCCTGTGGGGGTGCTACGTCCAGGGCAAACAGCATTGCCAAATCGAGACCTCATCATTTCTTGAACTATATTTAAAAACCTTTCCTAAATACACATTAGCACGTAAGTTAACGCTTCACAGTCCAACACCCAACGTTTAACAGTTTCCAAAGTTCCTATCAATTTACAAAATCTATAGAGGCTTTGGTCAGGCAACACCTTACCATATCTTATCAATATGTGTTTTGAGTGAATCAAGTTCCATCTAAAGCGTAAAACAAGCGATCGGGTAAGCTTATCAGGATATATACTAAGGAATGGGGCCAAACACCCCTCCTTTTGTAATCACTCCTCAAGTGAGTTCATGATGAGTAAGGCTCTAGTAAACCTTGGTTGTCTCGGGAGGATAGCTCAGGGGGAACATGCTCGCCTTGGAAGCAAGACGACATGGAGCGACACAGGTTCGATCCCCGGGTCCGCGCTTAGAAACCTCTGGGTATTAAGCGCATTGTAAATAACCTATCATATCATATCATGGTTGAAGTTCAGTCATGTTGACATAAGAGTCTCTTCACCCTCCCTGGACAATTCATCAGATCCAAAATGGAACATTTTATGGATTCCATATACTCTGTATGGCTTTTAACCTATTTCACCATTGTTCTGTATAGATGGACTTAAATTACATATACAGCGATTCCTCTACAGGACAAAGGATTTTACGCACAAGCATTAGAATGTTCCTGTAGGCTCTGGATCTAAGAGAAACAATGCCAAGTCTGTATCTTATAGCAGCCACCGGAAAACTCTTTGGCAAATTCAAGGTTCTGCTCCAAATCTTTCCTTCCAGGATCAATAGATGATAGAACATAGCCAATGGGCACGTCTCATTTCCATAAAGCAGCGTGGGAATCATTTTGGCCTCATAGTATCTAATCGCCGGCTTTAATGAAAACTCTCCAAATGTTGCATCAATGCTTTTCATTTGCACTGCCAATTTAAAGGCGCACTCATTAAACCAAACAAAAATACTACTCAAAGATGGTCTTGCATTGACCATAAATCTCAAGTACATCAACGACTCGACACTCAAGACCACCACATTCCCAAAATGCCATCGAAATGTACACCTCTTCCTCAAACCATTAAACTGAATTTCTTTGGACTGTGCCGGGTTGACTATCCAAGCGTGCTCTACCATATACAATGCAAATTGGTTAATTAGACGTTGAAGTCCAATAGCAGCAACATCACACAGGAAGAAGTCATCCGCATAAGCCAACCAGTGATATTGCAAATGTTGCAATTTAGGGGCAATAAATCATACCGGTAACAAAGCTCCCTCAATGTCCGAAAGGTATAAATTAAAAAGACAGTGAGCGAGAACGCATCCCTTTCTTACCCCCCTGGCAGTAGGAATTTTCTATGATAATTCTCCAGAGTTCAATCGAACTTGAATTTCAGTTCTTGAGTATAGGCCAACGATCAGATTGAGCAGCCCTGCCGGTATGCCCCAAGTTTGTAGTTCTATCTACAACCAACCACGATCCAATGCGTCAAAAGCTGCGGTCAGATCTAACGAGGCACCATATAGCACGTCATATTTCCCACCCCAGGCAAGATTCTGGACACAATTTATCACCAGCTCATATACTATTGTCTCCATCTTATGCCTAAAGCCTGTCTGCCATTTTGTAATTCTTCCCGTCCCGGCAGCCCATTACTCCAGATGAGATAGCGAATTGACGCGAATACCTTGCTATCTGCATCGAGTAACGCTGTAGGGCGATAACTGGTGGGACTGGTTCTGTCCCCTCTTTTATAAATTGGGACAATATATGCCCTAGACCAAGTGGGTGGGAGGATACCAGTGGCAAGTATATTGAGGCGATATTAACCGAGGTGGTGGACCGACACTGTCGGTAACAGCCCTTTGACCAAGCGAAGCAAGGGTCCCTTAACGAGGGCGGCGGTGCCGTTACCAACAGGGTTAGCCTGCTCCGAGGTTAATATTGCCATTAGCACCCGTGTAGTTTCCCTTTAAAAAAAAGAAAAATAGAAAGAAACTTACCTTTATGTTTCAGATCGGCTCTGCAGTGCTGTCAGGGAAGTCCATTTTCCATGTTGATGACTGTGACATCATCAACATGGACAACTGACTTCCTGAAGAGCAGCACTGCTGGAGCAGAGACGCACCACCTAGGTAAGTTTTATTTGTATTTTCCTTTTGGAAAAAAGGACACCATTAGCACCCGTGTAGGGAAACTACACGGGTGCTAAATGGTGAAGGGGAGCGGGGAAGGGAAGCACCCGACACCAGTGAGAATGCCCAGAACGCGGGCTTTCCTTGATGAATACAGCCTGCGTTCTGAGCATTCTTATTGGTGGATGGCGCCTCCCAGGGTGCTAATTGCAAATAATATGGATAATATGGACGAATTCTTATTTGACTTACATAGGAGGTTTGTCAGCCCATTTGGGCCCAGGTCTAGGGAAGAGCTGATGGAGGTAAGTACCCGAAGTACCGCCTCTTCCCCAGAATCTGCCAGTGTTAAGTCAGGAGATCCACACACCACAACCTGAGACTCCCACCCTGATCCAGATACGTCTGCATAGACCTGGCCATAGCACAGCAGCCAAGCAGCCCCTGCCAAGGCCTGTGGCGCTTCGATACTATTCCTAATTTGCCAAAAAGCTTGTGAATCCTTATCCTTTATACACGCCAACATTGATTCCGCACCGAACTGTATCCTACTTGCTTTTGATTGAAGTACCCAATTTCTAAAAGATTGTCTTATTTTCCTTATCCCCTCTCTTATGTCTTCAACTGTACAGTCTATTTGAACCAGTTCTTCATCATACACCTGCGTGTGATTCACTTTAAGTCTCTCCTTACAGCCCTTACCAAAGACTCCCTCCCCTCCACCCCCTTTGGAATAAGGATCCTATGAAACTGCCGAAACTTGAGTATGTAAGATTATTAACTCTCCACGTCTGGTCCGTGGAGCTGAGATATTGACTTTTGAGATTTTCAAAGGATTCTAAAGAACCCGGTTACCCTGGCTCAGCTGTTAGGAGCAGGTGCTTTGAGGAACACCCCACCTGATGAAGAGTTATCCACAAGTGCAGATAATTCAGGATGAATGGGACACTACTCAGTGGATTCGGGTGCTAGATAAGGAATCTATATTTATTAAGATATTGCCCCAAATCAACTTATTGTAACACAATAAAGACTCGTGCATGGAGTAAACTTCTATCAATGTGTGCGAGTACACAGTAGGACACTGGATATGCACCAGCGTGTTACATGACCCCATGGGGCGTATGGCCCAAGCACCAACACAAGCAGTGCAGTGTGGTCTTACTGCACAGAAACAATTCTATCACCATCTCGCAGCACCTGCTCTTTCTGCAGCCAGAGACGCAGGTGGCCAGACTCTATCACCATCTCACAGCACCTGCTCTTTCTGCAGCCAGAGACGCAGGTGGCCTGAATCTATGACCATCTCACAGCACCTGCTCTTTCTGCAGCCAGAGACGCAGGTGGCCTGAATCTATGACCATCTCACAGAGCCTGTTCTTTCTGCAGCCAGAGGAGCAGGTGGACTGACTCTATCACCATCTCACAGCACCTGCTCTTTCTGCATCCAGACGAGCAGGTGGCCAGACTCTATCACCATCTCACAGCACCTGCTCTTTCTGCATCCAGATGAGCAGGGGGCCTGACTCTATGACCATCTCGCAGCACCTGCTCTTTCTGCATCCAGACGAGCAGGGGGCCTGACTCTATGACCATCTCACAGCACCTGCTCTTTCTGCAGCCAGAGACGCAGGTGGCCAGCCTTTATCACAATCTCACAGCGCCTGCTCCTTCTGCAGCCAGAGGAGCAGGTGGACTGACTCTATCACCATCTCACAGAGCCTGTTCTTTCTGCAGCCAGAGGAGCAGGTGGACTGACTCTATCACCATCTCACAGCACCTGCTCTTTCTGCATCCAGACGAGCATGTGGCCAGACTCTATCACCATCTCACAGCACCTGCTCTTTCTGCATCCAGATGAGCAGGGGGCCTGACTCTATGACCATCTCGCAGCACCTGCTCTTTCTGCATCCAGACGAGCAGGTGGCCTGACTCTATCACCATCTTTCAGCGCCTGCCCTTTCTGCAGCCAGAGGAGCAGGGGGCCTGACTCTATCACCATCTCACAGCACCTGCTCTTTCTGCAGCCAGAGAAGCAGGTGGCCAGACTCTATCACCATCTCACAGCACCTGCTCTTTCTGCATCCAGACGAGCAGGTGGCCTGACTCTATGACCATCTCGCAGCACCTGCTCTTTCTGCAGCCAGAGAAGCAGGTGGCCAGACTCTATCACCATCTCACAGCACCTGCTCTTTCTGCATCCAGACGAGCAGGTGGCCTGACTCTATCACCATCTTGCAGCGCCTGCCCTTTCTGCAGCCAGAGGAGCAGGGGGCCTGACTCTATCACCATCTCACAGCACCTGCTCTTTCTGCAGCCAGAGAAGCAGGTAGCCAGACTCTATCACCATCTCACAGCATCTGCTCTTTCTGCATCCAGACGAGCAGGTGGCCTGACTCTATGACCATCTCGCAGCACCTGCTCTTTCTGCAGCCAGAGAAGCAGGTGGCCAGACTCTATCACCATCTCACAGCACCTGCTCTTTCTGCATCCAGACGAGCAGGTGACCTGACTCTATGACCATCTCGCAGCACCTGCTCTTTCTGCAGCCAGAGGAGCAGGTGGACTGACTGTATCACCATCTCACAGCACCTGCTCTTTCTGCAGCCAGAGGAGCAGGTGGCCAGCCTTTATCACAATCTCACTGCGCCTGCTCCTTCTGCAGCCAGAGGAGCAGGGGGCCTGACTCTATCACTATCTCACAGCGCCTGCTCTTTCTGCAGCCAGAGGAGCAGGGGGCCTGACTCTATCACTATCTCACAGCGCCTGCTCTTTCTGCAGCCAGAGGAGCAGGGGGCCTGACTCTATGACCATCTTGCAGCGCCTGCTCTTTCTGCAGCCAGAGGAGCAGGGGGCCTGACTCTATCACCATCTCACAGCACCTGCTCTTTCTGCAGCCAGAGGAGCAGGTGGACTGACTGTATCACCATCTCGCAGCACCTGCTCTTTCTGCAGCCAGAGGAGCAGGGGGCCAGACTCTATCACCATCTCACAGCACCTGCTCTTTCTGCAGCCAGAGACGCAGGTGGCCTGAATCTATGACCATCTCACAGCACCTGCTCTTTCTGCAGCCAGAGAAGCAGGTCGCGTGACTCTATGACCATCTCGCAGCACCTGCTCTTTCTGCAGCCAGAGAAGCAGGTGGCCTGACTCTATCACCATCTCACAGCACTAGCTCTGTCTGCAGCCAGAGGAGCAGGTGGACTGACTGTATCACCATCTCACAGCGCCTGCTCTTTCTGCATCCAGACGAGCAGGTGGCCTGACTCTATCACCATCTTGCAGCGCCTGCTCTTTCTGCAGCCAGAGGAGCAGGTGGACTGACTGTATCACCATCTCACAGCGCCTGCTCTTTCTGCATCCAGACGAGCAGGGGGCCTGACTCTATCACCATCTCGCAGCACTAGCTCTGTCTGCATTCCGAGAAGCAGGTCGCGTGACTCTATGACCGTCTTGCAGCGCCTGCTCTTTCTGCAGCCAGAGGAGCAGGGGGCCAGACTCAGCACCTGGGGGCAGCTGATGGGGGGGAGATGGAGGGGCGCAGAGAGAACATACAATTGAACATGGATAGCGACGTAAAAGGCGTGCAATTCTACCTGAGGTTTCCAATGACTTCATAGACAAACGTGGCATTGATGTCATTATCTATGATGTCACTCTGACGTCCTCAGTGAATGTATCCGTTTCTGCTGATTCATACAATTCTGTTCGAGGTGCATTCAAGGCACACCATGTGAGGGGTCTGTGAGCCACTCTCGGCTGGCCAGACCACTTCGATGCCTCCCTGTGGGAAGCCGTGGTGGCGCTGCCAGGGGCTTCCTCTGGATTCCACATCTCTCTGTTGTTGAACCTCTGGAGTGTGCTTTGGTTTCCTATCACTGAGTTCCTATCACTTGCCCAAAAATCGGGTGATCAGATATGAAAAGCCTGGAGGAAAAGGAGCTGGACTCAGATGGGAAGTGAACAAAAAACTTGACAGTCCAATTAAAACTGAAGAAAGCATTCGACACTGGAATTATAGAGGCCAGATGCATATCTGGGGGTCAGTGTTGTCTCAGATGGATGGGAAGAAGGAGTAATTATCTGCAGAGCATGGATGGTGTATAATCAACCTGAATCCACTGTTTGAAATGTACAGGTGGGCTGCAAACCGTTATGGCTGAAACTTGCCAAGCTGCTGACTTGGGTCCAAGATGGAGGAGAACCCTTACAGATTGTTCCTTTAGAGAATGCAAAATTGTGCTTCAGAAATAATGGCACAAGATAAATGGGAGAAAATCAGAATTGTGGACGAATCTTTGATGCACCAGGAATGAAGACTGGGACAGCAGTGATCATGGATCACTACTTGGCCTGCAGATACAGAGCTTATATAAAATTGCTGGATAATTGGAGAGGACTTTGCTCCCTGGAAATGTCCATGTTCCAGCTTTGGTAATTCCGAAAAGTGATCTGAATATTGACAGTTTCCCGAAAGCAGATGCTCACCTGAGGGAGACGAGATCTGTGGAGCTGCTAAGAAGAATGAAGAGAGAGAACTGCTTCTCAGCAAAGTCAATAGAAGCCTTTGATGCTATTCCGTATGAACACAGACTGTTCAGCCAGACCTCATCAGTGTTCACGTTGATCTTTATGCCGGCTATCCAGGTTGGAGCAAATACAAAGTGGTTGCAGATAACCAGATGTGAATTGCTACAGACAATCAACACGACTATCAAAGGATTCAATGCAATCAGAGAAGAGCTGAGAGCCATAACACTGGTGACTATCCAGAATAGATATGTATTAGACATGATTACAGCAATGGATGGAGGTGTTTGTGCAAAAATTGGAGAATCATGTTGCACATTTACACCTTCTCATGATGACGAGAATGGAACCTTGACAGAGGCCATAGACATGCTGACTACACTCCATGGTCAGATGATAGACGAGGTAGAAGATATTGCTGATTACAGCTGGTTTGGATCAATCTTTTCCTGGATTCCACAATGGATGGCAAACATCTTTAAGTTCCTTTGAACTCTGATAGTGATGATATTACTTGGATTCTGTGTGACCAAGCTGATAATCTTGCAGTGCAGAAAGACAGCAAAGAAAGCAATAGCAATGAAGATAATGATCGATGTTGAGCAAGGATGGAAGGACAAAGAATTGACAGATGAAGAAATCAGAGACTATGTGAAGGCCAGTATCCATGCACCTGAGGGAACGAAGTTCCTATACCCGAAGAATCATAAGAAGCATGTGGGAAGATGGGTCTACTGCAGCCCAAATGGACAATGTCAACACATGACATGGACCAAAGATGATCATGTCAAGACAGCAAGTTGCCTGAAGGGAGTCATAAAGATATGGGTCCCAAACAAGCTCTTTTTCAGAAGAGGATGCCCGGATGTAGAGGATGATGAAAGAGTGGCCGATGAATCGCCCAGAGGTGGAGTGTAGAGGAGGAGCCAAGTACCCCCACCTCAACCACTTCACCTATATCGCCTCTGTTGCCTATAGAGTAGAGACCGAAGTATGAGACATACATGGAGCAGTTGAATTGATAAAGGGGACAGTATGGACTCTGTGCAATACCAGTAAGACTACCAATACCTAAGAGAATTCTAGAAGCAAGACTCCCATTGAGGAAGCCATATATGCATTCTAGAAAGTATGACAGTCGTTTAAATGAGATTCCTAAAGAAGCAGAGCAGACAAACGTCAGAGATGAATGGTGATGTCACACAGAGACAAGCTGACATGTATAGAAGAGATGCAGAGACCAGAGAGTGCAGATATTCTATAAGGCATCAAGAAAGTATCAAGGATAAGTGACATCTTGGGCTCAAGGTGAAGAAGCTTATGCCACAGAAAGATATCCAGTTACACGCGTACAAATGCAGGAAACAGAAGCAGCAAAGTAATCGTGCAGCTAGCCCTATGGTTTATAATGAATAGATTGCGGCAAACACCAATATATACACGTATGTAGACGATTAAGTAAAGGATGGATGATTCCACTACGCATTATGGAAGTGCTGAACAATAACGAGAAGGACTTATTCTGGTGTGTCACAGTTAAAAAGCAATTGAATTAATGAAATGAATCTCAGAAGGCAGAGTTGGATGAGCCAAGAAGCCAAGGTCTTGTCAAATTGGACCATACTGACATTGGATACAAAACATGTGAAAGAACAGAACTCCTGTTCTGAAGGCATGAACAGAAATTCCAAAGACGTCAGAGGTCTATTAGAATTAGTATTTAAAATGCACCAGAAGCTCAATTCCATGGTCTCTAGTCACGTGGAAGGATGAAGTTGGACGAACGAGATGGTCACACCTACGCACGAGGGCAGAGCATACCTTCATTCCCTTAATTTCTCAGAGTTAAAAACTCTCTCAAGGACGAGCTTCAAAGCCCTAATTGACACTGGACCATTGAGGTGATGATGGATTAGAATGCTAATTGGTGGGAAGCTGGTACTAAGACGAGCTCACCAGCACCTGGATGTTCAGCCAGCCTGGAAAAGTACTGACAAAGGTTAGAGTGCCAACCAATTGTAGGGGACTGCGTAATTAAGGGTCCTATAGTTTTGTAGCCAATAGGACATCGTACATTTAATCACGCGTTCATAGTGGCCATTTTGAGGGGAGGCCTTAGTTGCCCCACCTGATGTTAAGTACCCTATCACTTTTATTCACCGACACTTGCGCATATATAGAATGTGTACTTAGATACTCACTGAGAGCCTTTTTGTAGTTTGCTACGTAGGATGACGTTGGTAGTATGCAAGTTAAACGTCATTGATGATACTTTCTGTGTATAAGAGTTTAGTTTTTTATAATAATCGTTGAGTATGAGTGAGAGGATCAAGCGAGTGTGCTGATGTTTGTTGTACTCACTCCCTGTATTAGATCTTTGAAAATAAAACAGTCTTCCTCTAGCCAAATTACCTGAGACATTTCGATTATTGATGTTTGATTAAAATCTGCTTCCCCATCCATCCATCTCTAGGGGATTGCTACTCATCTTAAAGGGCTGGAAGCCTCCAGTTCACTCTCTCTCCAAACTTCATCCTACTAACGAGCCCTAACCCTCCCCCTTCCTTTCAGATCCGCCAGAACGCCAGGGGACCACTACCGTAGTGATAGTGCACGGTATGAATATCCTTTAACATAACATAGCATACCATGGCACGTGCATTATCCAGACCTAGAAGCAAAGCACTTACGTTTTGCAAATGGAACCACAGGTCATTGTAGTCGGTGTTGTCATAGGAAAAAGCCATCAGATAGGCCTGCGAAAAAAGTGGACATGTGTTTATTACTTTCATACTAAGCGGTGCGGATATTGAGACATTCGATTGCTTTTTCACATCACACGCTTTTGAAATGTGTTGCATGCCAGAGCAGAGAGCTTGCGGGGAGGTCAGGGGGTGGTAGCCCCGGGTCTTTTGGTTGTAGCCCCAGATAGAAGGCCAGGGGCAACAGCCAGAAGGCTAGCTAGCCCCCAGTCCTGACTGTCCCGACATGAGCACGGCCCCAGATCCTTTCCAGACCTAGCAACACCCCTGTGCCAGAGCAGAGACCTTGCAGGGAGTTCAAAGGCGTTGCTACAGGGGTATTACCTAAATTGACCTTTTACAATTGACCTTTTGCACAATTGACCTAATTATAGTGGTCCTAATTGACCTTCTGCACAATTGACCTTTATATTGTTTTAGCTATTTTATATATGTATTGGGTTGGTTTTGGATTATAAATAATATAAGGGGATTGGGTGGGGGGTTGCAGGGGTTTTTGGATTGGTGATGGGTTGTGGGGGGTTTCCCCCCCGCATATATGACCTAATTGACCTTCTAAATTAGGTCAATTCTCCCAAGGTCAATTCTCCTGAGGTCAATTGTGAAAAGGTCAATTAGTATACAACCGCTACAGGAGGGGGGGCTGAGGGGGCTATAATCCCGGGTCATTTGGTTGTAGCCTCGCTAGAAGCTCAGGGGATGCAACCAAAAAGCTATAGCTAGCCTGAATCCCACCAGTCCCGACAATAGTATAACCCCGAATCTTTTTCCGACCTAACTGGACCCCTGTGCCAGAGCATGTGTTCATTACATCATGTCATCGCAATGAACACGCGTGGCGGTGCCACAGCTACCAACCAGAATGAATCCATTTTATTTACCTGTCAGTTTTCGAGCCACTGCTTAAGGATGCAAGGAAAGAAAGATGTGAGGAGGTGCAGCGAGGATGCAAGGAAAGAAAGATGTGAGGAGGTGCAGCAAGAATGCAAGGAAAGAAAGATGTGAGGAGGTGCAACGAGGATGCAAGGAGAGAAAGATGTGAGGAGATGCAGCGAGGATGCAAGGAAAGAAAGATGTGAGGAGGTGCAACGAGGATGCAAGGAGAGAAAGATGTGAGGAGATGCAGCGAGGATGCAAGGAAAGAAAGATGTGAGGAGGTGCAGCGAGGATGCAAGGAAAGAAAGATGTGAGGAGGTGCAACGAGGATGCAAGGAGAGAAAGATGTGAGGAGATGCAGCGAGGATGCAAGGAAAGAAAGATGTGAGGAGGTGCAACGAGGATGCAAGGAGAGAAAGATGTGAGGAGATGCAGCGAGGATGCAAGGAAAGAAAGATGTGAGGAGGTGCAGAAAAGATGCAAGGAAAGAAAGAAGTGAGGAGATGCAGCGAGGATGCAAGGAAAGAAAGATGTGAGGAGGTGCAGGAAGGATGCAAGGAAAGAAAGATGTGAAGAGGTGAAGGAAGGATGCAAGGAAATAAAGATGTGAGGAGGTGCAGCGAGGAGGCAAGCAAAGAAAGATGTGAGGAGGTGCAGCGAGGATGCAAGGAAAGAAAGATGTGAGGAGGTGCAGCAAGAATGCAAGGAAAGAAAGATGTGAGGAGGTGCAACGAGGATGCAAGGAGAGAAAGATGTGAGGAGATGCAGCGAGGATGCAAGGAAAGAAAGATGTGAGGAGGTGCAACGAGGATGCAAGGAGCGAAATATGTGAGGAGATGCAGCGAGGATGCAAGGAAAGAAAGATGTGAGGAGGTGCAGAAAAGATGCAAGGAAAGAAAGAAGTGAGGAGATGCAGCGAGGATGCAAGGAAAGAAAGATGTGAGGAGGTGCAGGAAGGATGCAAGGAAAGAAAGATGTGAGGAGGTGCAGGAAGGATGCAAGGAAAGAAAGATGTGAGGAGGTGCAGGAAGGATGCAAGGAAAGAAAGATGTGAGGAGGTGCAGGAAGGATGCAAGGAAATAAAGATGTGAGGAGGTGCAGCGAGGAGGCAAGCAAAGAAAGATGTGAGGAGGTGCAGCGAGGATGCAAGGAAAGAAAGATGTGAGGAGGTGCAGCAAGAATGCAAGGAAAGAAAGATGTGAGGAGGTGCAACGAGGATGCAAGGAGAGAAAGATGTGAGGAGATGCAGCGAGGATGCAGGGAAAGAAAGATGTGAGGAGGTGCAGGGAGGATGCAAGGAAAGAAAGAAGTGAGGAGATGGAGCGAGGATGCAAGGAAAGAAAGATGTGAGGAGGTGCAGCAAGAATGCAAGGAAAGAAAGATGTGAGGAGGTGCAACGAGGATGCAAGGAGAGAAAGATGTGAGGAGATGCAGCGAGGATGCAAGGAAAGAAAGATGTGAGGAGGTGCAGAAAAGATGCAAGGAAAGAAAGAAGTGAGGAGATGCAGTGAGGATGCAAGGAAAGAAAGATGTGAGGAGGTGCAGGAAGGATGCAAGGAAAGAAAGATGTGAAGAGGTGCAGGAAGGATTCAAGGAAATAAAGATGTGAGGAGGTGCAGCGAGGATGCAAGGAAAGAAAGATGTGAGGAGGTGCAGCAAGGATTCAAGGAAAGAAATATGTGAGGAAGTTCAGGAAGGAGGCACGGAAAGAGAGATGTGAGGAGGTGCAGGAAGGATGCAAGGAAATAAAGATGTGAGGCGGTGCAGCGAGGATGCAAGGAAAGAAAGATGTGAGGAGGTGCAGCAAGGATTCAAGGAAAGAAATATGTGAGGAAGTTCAGGAAGGAGGCAAGGAAAGAGAGATGTGAGGAGGTGCAGCGAGGATGCAAGGAAAGAAAGAAGTGAGGAGATGCAGCGAGGATGCAAGGAAAGAAAGATTTGAGGAGGTGCAGGAAGGATGCAAGGAAATAAAGATGTGAGGAGGTGTAGCGAGGATGCAAGGAAAGAAAGAAGTGAGGAGGTGCAGCAAGGATGCAAGGAAAGAAAGATGTGAGGAGGTGCAGCGAGGATGCAAGGAAAGAAAGATGTGAGGAGGTACAGTGAGGATGCAAGGAAAGAAAGATGTGAGGAGGTGCAGGAAGGATGCAAGGAAAGAAAGATGTGAGGAGGTGCAGCAAGGATGCAAGGAAAGAAAGATTTGAGGAGGTGCAACGGGGATGCAAGGAGAGAAAGATGTGAGGAGATGCAGCGAGGATGCAAGGAAAGAAAGATGTGAGGAGGTGCAGGGAGGATGCAAGGAAAGAAAGAAGTGAGGAGATGCAGCGAGGATGCAAGGAAAGAAAGATGTGAGGAGGTACAGAAAAGATGCAAGGAAAGAAAGAAGTGAGGAGATGCAGGGAGGATGCAAGGAAAGAAAGATGTGAGGAGGTGCAGGAAGGATGCAAGGAAATAAAGATGTGAGGAGGTGCAGCGAGGAGGCAAGCAAAGAAAGATGTGAGGAGGTGCAGCGACGATGCAAGGAAAGAAAGATGTGAGGAGGTGCAGCAAGAATGCAAGGAAAGAAAGATGTGAGGAGGTGCAGGGAGGATGCAAGGAAAGAAAGATGTGAGGAGAAGCAGCGAGGATGCAAGGAAAGAAAGATGTGAGGAGGTGCAGCAAGAATGCAAGGAAAGAAAGATGTGAGGAGGTGCAACGAGGATGCAAGGAGAGAAAGATGTGAGGAGATGCAGCGAGGATGCAAGGAAAGAAAGATGTGAGGAGGTGCAGCAAGGATGCAAGGAAAAAGAAAGATGTGAGGAGGTGCAGCGAGGATGCAAGGAAAGAAAGATGTGAGGAGGTACAGTGAGGATGCAAGGAAAGAAAGATGTGAGGTGGTGCAACGAGGATGCAAGGAGAGAAAGATGTGAGGAGACGCAGCGAGGATGCAAGGAAAGAAAGATGTGAGGAGGTGCAGCAAGGATGCAAGGAAAGAAAGATGTGAGGAGGTGCAGCGAGGATGCAAGGAAAGAAAGATGTGAGGAGGTGCAGTGAGGATGCAAGGAAAGAAAGATGTGAGGAGGTGCAGGAAGGATGCAAGGAAAGAAAGATGTGAGGAGGTGCAGCAAGGATGCAAGGAAAGAAAGATTTGAGGAGGTGCAACGGGGATGCAAGGAGAGAAAGATGTGAGGAGATGCAGCGAGGATGCAAGGAAAGAAAGATGTGAGGAGGTGCAGGGAGGATGCAAGGAAAGAAAGAAGTGAGGAGATGCAGCGAGGATGCAAGGAAAGAAAGATGTGAGGAGGTGCAGAAAAGATGCAAGGAAAGAAAGAAGTGAGGAGATGCAGCGAGGATGCAAGGAAAGAACGATGTGAGGAGGTGCAGGAAGGATGCAAGGAAAGAAAGATGTGAGGAGGTGCAGGAAGGATGCAAGGAAATAAAGATGTGAGGAGGTGCAGCGAGGCGGCAAGCAAAGAAAGATGTGAGGAAGTGCAGCGACGATGCAAGGAAAGAAATATGTGAGGAGGTGCAGAAAAGATGCAAGGAAAGAAAGAAGTGAGGAGATGCAGCGAGGATGCAAGGAAAGAAAGATGTGAGGAGGTGCAGCGAGGATGCAAGGAAAGAAAGATGTGAGGAGGTGCAGGAAGGATGCAAGGAAATAAAGATGTGAGGAGGTGCAGCGAGGAGGCAGGCAAAGAAAGATGTGAGGAGGTGCAGCGAGGATGCAAGGAAAGAAAGATGTGAGGAGGTGCAGCAAGAATGCAAGGAAAGAAAGATGTGAGGAGGTGCAACGAGGATGCAAGGAGAGAAAGATGTGAGGAGATGCAGCGAGGATGCAAGGAAAGAAAGATGTGAGGAGGTGCAGAAAAGATGCAAGGAAAGAAAGAAGTGAGGAGATGCAGCGAGGATGCAAGGAAAGAAAGATGTGAGGAGGTGCAGGAAGTATGCAAGGAAAGAAAGATGTGAGGAGGTGCAGGAAGGATGCAAGGAAATAAAGATGTGAGGAGGTGCAGCGAGGATGCAAGGAAAGAAAGATGTGAGGAGGTGCAGCGAGGATTCAAGGAAAGAAATATGTGAGGAAGTTCAGGAAGGAGGCAAGGAAAGAAATATGTGAGGAAGTTCAGGAAGGAGGCAAGGAAAGAGAGATGTGAGGAAGTTCAGGAAGGAGGCAAGGAAAGAGAGATGTGAGGAGGTGCAGCGAGGATGCAAGGAAAGAAAGAAGTGAGGAGATGCAACGAGGATGCAAGGAAAGAAAGATGTGAGGAGGTGCAGAAAAGATGCAAGGAAAGAAAGAAGTGAGGAGATGCAGCGAGGATGCAAGGAAAGAAAGATGTGAGGAGGTGCAGGAAGGAAGCAAGGAAAGAAAGATGTGAGGAGTTGCAGGAAAGATGCAAGGAAATAAAGATGTGAGGAGGTGCAGCGAGGAGGCAAGCAAAGAAAGATGTGAGGAGGTGCAGCGAGGATGCAAGGAAAGAAAGATGTGAGGAGGTGCAGCAAGAATGCAAGGAAAGAAAGATGTGAGGAGGTGCAACGAGGATGCAAGGAGAGAAAGATGTGAGGAGATGCAGCGAGGATGCAAGGAAAGAAAGATGTGAGGAGGTGCAACGAGGATGCAAGGAGAGAAATATGTGAGGAGATGCAGCGAGGATGCAAGGAAAGAAAGATGTGAGGAGGTGCAGAAAAGATGCAAGGAAAGAAAGAAGTGAGGAGATGCAGCGAGGATGCAAGGAAAGAAAGATGTAAGGAGGTGCAGGAAGGATGCAAGGAAAGAAAGATGTGAGGAGGTGCAGGAAGGATGCAAGGAAAGAAAGATGTGAGGAGGTGTAGCGAGGAGGTAAGCAAAGAAAGATGTGAGGAGGTGCAGCGAGGATGCAGGGAAAGAAAGATGTGAGGAGGTGCAGCAAGAATGCAAGGAAAGAAAGATGTGAGGAGGTGCAACGAGGATGCAAGGAGAGAAAGATGTGAGGAGATGCAGCGAGGATGCAGGGAAAGAAAGATGTGAGGAGGTGCAGGGAGGATGCAAGGAAAGAAAGAAGTGAGGAGATGGAGCGAGGATGTAAGGAAAGAAAGATGTGAGGAGGTGCAGCAAGAATGCAAGGAAAGAAAGATGTGAGGAGGTGCAACGAGGATGCAAGGAGAGAAAGATGTGAGGAGATGCAGCGAGGATGCAAGGAAAGAAAGATGTGAGGAGGTGCAGAAAAGATGCAAGGAAAGAAAGAAGTGAGGAGATGCAGCGAGGATGCAAGGAAAGAAAGATGTGAGGAGGTGCAGGAAGGATGCAAGGAAAGAAAGATGTGAGGAGGTGCAGGAAGGATGCAAGGAAATAAAGATGTGAGGAGGTGCAGCGAGGATGCAAGGAAAGAAAGATGTGAGGAGGTGCAGCGAGGATTCAAGGAAAGAAATATGTGAGGAAGTTCAGGAAGGAGGCAAGGAAAGAGAGATGTGAGGAGGTGCAGGAAGGATGCAAGGAAATAAAGATGTGAGGAGGTGCAGCGAGGATGCAAGGAAAGAAAGATGTGAGGAGGTGCAGCAAGGATTCAAGGAAAGAAATATGTGAGGAAGTTCAGGAAGGAGGCAAGGAAAGAGAGATGTGAGGAGGTGCAGCGAGGATGCAAGAAAAGAAAGAAGTGAGGAGATGCAGCGAGGATGCAAGGAAAGAAAGATTTGAGGAGGTGCAGGAAGGATGCAAGGAAATAAAGATGTGAGGAGGTGTAGCGAGGATGCAAGAAAAGAAAGAAGTGAGGAGGTGCAGCAAGGATGCAAGGAAAGAAAGATTTGAGGAGGTGCAGCGAGGATGCAAGGAAAGAAAGATGTGAGGAGGTACAGTGAGGATGCAAGGAAAGAAAGATGTGAGGAGGTGCAGGAAGGATGCAAGGGAAGAAAGATGTGAGGAGGTGCAACAAGGATGCAAGGAAAGAAAGATTTGAGGAGGTGCAACGGGGATGCAAGGAGAGAAAGATGTGAGGAGATGCAGCGAGGATGCAAGGAAAGAAAGATGTGAGGAGGTGCAGGGAGGATGCAAGGAAAGAAAGAAGTGAGGAGATGCAGCGAGGATGCAAGGAAAGAAAGATGTGAGGAGGTGCAGAAAAGATGCAAGGAAAGAAAGAAGTGAGGAGATGCAGCGAGGATGCAAGGAAAGAAAGATGTGAGGAGGTACAGGAAGGATGCAAGGAAATAAAGATGTGAGGAGGTGCAGCGAGGAGGCAAGCAAAGAAAGATGTGAGGAGGTGCAGCGACGATGCAAGGAAAGAAAGATGTGAGGAGGTGCAGCAAGAATGCAAGGAAAGAAAGATGTGAGGAGGTGCAGGGAGGATGCAAGGAAAGAAAGATGTGAGGAGAAGCAGCGAGGATGCAAGGAAAGAAAGATGTGAGGAGGTGCAGCAAGAATGCAAGGAAAGAAAGATGTGAGGAGGTGCAACGAGGATGCAAGGAGAGAAAGATGTGAGGAGATGCAGCGAGGATGCAAGGAAAGAAAGATGTGAGGAGGTGCAGCAAGGATGCAAGGAAAGAAAGATGTGAGGAGGTGCAGCGAGGATGCAAGGAAAGAAAGATGTGAGGAGGTACAGTGAGGATGCAAGGAAAGAAAGATGTGAGGAGGTGCAACGAGGATGCAAGGAGAGAAAGATGTGAGGAGATGCAGCAAGGATGCAAGTAAAGAAAGATGTGAGGAGGTGCAGCAAGGATGCAAGGAAAGAAAGATGTGAGGAGGTGCAGCGAGGATGCAAGGAAAGAAAGATGTGAGGAGGTACAGTGAGGATGGAAGGAAAGAAAGATGTGAGGAGGTGCAGGAAGGATGCAAGGAAAGAAAGATGTGAGGAGGTGCAGCAAGGATGCAAGGAAAGAAAGATTTGAGGAGGTGCAACGGGGATGCAAGGAGAGAAAGATGTGAGGAGATGCAGCGAGGATGCAAGGAAAGAAAGATGTGAGGAGGTGCAGGGAGGATGCAAGGAAAGAAAGAAGTGAGGAGATGCAGCGAGGATGCAAGTAAAGAAAGATGTGAGGAGGTGCAGAAAAGATGCAAGGAAAGAAAGATGTGAGGAGGTGCAGGAAGGATGCAAGGAAAGAAAGATGTGAGGAGGTGCAGCAAGAATGCAAGGAAAGAAAGATGTGAGGAGGAGCAGGAAGGATGCAAGGAAAGAAAGATGTGAGGTGTTGCAGGAAGGATGCAAGGAAAGAAAGATGTGAGGAGGTGCAGGAAGGATGCAAGGAAATAAAGATGTGAGGAGGTGCAGCGAGGATGCAAGGAAAGAAAGATGTGAGGAGGTACAGTGAGGATGCAAGGAAAGAAAGATGTGAGGAGGTGCAGCGAGGATGCAAGGAAAGAAAGAAGTGAGGAGATGCAGCGAGGATGCAAAGAAAGAAAGATGTGAGGAGGTGCAGGCAGGATGCAAGGAAATAAAGATGTGAGGAGGTGCAGCGAGGATGCAAGGAAAGAAAGATGTGAGGACGTGCGGCAAGGATGCAAGGAAAGAAAGATGTGAGGAGGTGCAGCGAGGATGCAAGGAAAGAAAGATGTGAGGAGGTACAGTGAGGATGCAAGGAAAGAAAGATGTGAGGAGGTGCAGCGAGGATGCAAGGAAAGAAAGATGTGAGGAGGTGCAGCAAGGATGCAAGGAAAGAAAGATTTGAGGAGGTGCAACGAGGATGCAAGGAGAGAAAGATGTGAGGAGATGCAGCGAGGATGCAAGGAAAGAAAGTTGTGAGGAGGTGCAGGGAGGACGCAAGGAAAGAAAGAAGTGAGGAGATGCAGCGAGGATGCAAGGAAAGAAAGATGTGAGGAGGTGCAGAAAAGATGCAAGGAAAGAAAGAAGTGAGGAGATGCAGCGAGGATGCAAGGAAAGAAAGATGTGAGCAGGTGCAGCGAGGATGCAAGGAAAGAAAGATGTGAGGAGGTGCAGGAAGGATGCAAGGAAATACAGATGTGAGGAGGTGCAGCGAGGAGGCAGGCAAAGAAAAATGTGAGGAGGTGCAGCGAGGATGCAAGGAAAGAAAGATGTGAGGAGGTGCAGCAAGAATGCAAGGAAAGAAAGATGTGAGGAGGTGCAACGAGGATGCAAGGAGAGAAAGATGTGAGGAGATTCAGCGAGGATGCAAGGAAAGAAAGATGCGAGGAGGTGCAGGGAGGATGCAAGGAAAGAAAGAAGTGAGGAGATGCAGCGAGGATGCAAGGAAAGAAAGATGTGAGGAGGTGCAGCAAGAATGCAAGGAAAGAAAGATGTGAGGAGGTGCAACGAGGATGCAAGGAGAGAAAGATGTGAGGAGATGCAGCGAGGATGCAAGGAAAGAAAGATGTGAGGAGGTGCAGAAAAGATGCAAGGAAAGAAAGAAGTGAGGAGATGCAAAAAGTATGCAAGGAAAGAAAGATGTGAGGAGGTGCAGGAAGGATGCAATGAAATAAAGATGTGAGGAGGTGCAGCGAGGATGCAAGGAAAGAAAGATGTGAGGAGGTGCAGCGAGGATTCAAGGAAAGAAATATGTGAGGAAGTTCAGGAAGGAGGCAAGGAAAGAGAGATGTGAGGAGGTGCAGGAAGGATGCAAGGAAAGAAAGATGTGAGGAGGTGCAGGAAGGATGCAAGGAAATAAAGATGTGAGGAGGTGTAGCGAGGATGCAAGGAAAGAAAGATGTGAGGAGGTGCAGCAAGGATTCAAGGAAAGAAATATGTGAGGAAGTTCAGGAAGGAGGCAAGGAAAGAGAGATGTGAGGAGGTGCAGCGAGGATGCAAGAAAAGAAAGAAGTGAGGAGATGCAGCGAGGATGCAAGGAAAGAAAGATTTGAGGAGGTGCAGGAAGGATGCAAGGAAATAAAGATGTGAGGAGGTGTAGCGAGGATGCAAGGAAAGAAAGAAGTGAGGAGGTGCAGCAAGGATGCAAGGAAAGAAAGATTTGAGGAGGTGCAGCGAGGATGCAAGGAAAGAAAGATGTGAGGAGGTACAGTGAGGATGCAAGGAAAGAAAGATGTGAGGAGGTACAGGAAGGATGCAAGGAAAGAAAGATGTGAGGAGGTGCAACAAGGATGCAAGGAAAGAAAGATTTGAGGAGGTGCAACGGGGATGCAAGGAGAGAAAGATGTGAGGAGATGCAGCGAGGATGCAAGGAAAGAAAGATGTGAGGAGGTGCAGGGAGGATGCAAGGAAAGAAAGAAGTGAGGAGATGCAGCGAGGATGCAAGGAAAGAAAGATGTGAGGAGGTGCAGAAAAGATGCAAGGAAAGAAAGAAGTGAGGAGATGCAGCGAGGATGCAAGGAAAGAAAAATGTGAGGAGGTACAGGAAGGATGCAAGGAAATAAAGATGTGAGGAGGTGCAGCGAGGAGGCAAGCAAAGAAAGATGTGAGGAGGTGCAGGGACGATGCAAGGAAAGAAAGATGTGAGGAGGTGCAGCAAGAATGCAAGGAAAGAAAGATGTGAGGAGGTGCAGGGAGGATGCAAGGAAAGAAAGATGTGAGGAGAAGCAGCGAGGATGCAAGGAAAGAAAGATGTGAGGAGGTGCAGCAAGAATGCAAGGAAAGAAAGATGTGAGGAGGTGCAACGAGGATGCAAGGAGAGAAAGATGTGAGGAGATGCAGCGAGGATGCAAGGAAAGAAAGATGTGAGGAGGTGCAGCAAGGATGCAAGGAAAGAAAGATGTGAGGAGGTGCAGCGAGGATGCAAGGAAAGAAAGATGTGAGGAGGTACAGTGAGGATGCAAGGAAAGAAAGATGTGAGGAGGTGCAACAAGGATGCAAGGAGAGAAAGATGTGAGGAGATGCAGCGAGGATGCAAGGAAAGAAAGATGTGAGGAGGTGCAGCAAGGATGCAAGGAAAGAAAGATGTGAGGAGGTGCAGCGAGGATGCAAGGAAAGAAAGATGTGAGGAGGTACAGTGAGGATGCAAGGAAAGAAAGATGTGAGGAGGTGCAGGAAGGATGCAAGGAAAGAAAGATGTGAGGAGGTGCAGCAAGGATGCAAGGAAAGAAAGATTTGAGGAGGTGCAACGGGGATGCAAGGAGAGAAAGATGTGAGGAGATGCAGCGAGGATGCAAGGAAAGAAAGATGTGAGGAGGTGCAGGGAGGATGCAAGGAAAGAAAGAAGTGAGGAGATGCAGCGAGGATGCAAGGAAAGAAAGATGTGAGGAGGTGCAGGAAGGATGCAAGGAAAGAAAGATGTGAGGAGGTGCAGGAAGGATGCAAGGAAATAAAGATGTGAGGAGGTGCAGCGAGGAGGCAAGCAAAGAAAGATGTGAGGAGGTGCAGCGACGATGCAAGGAAAGAAAGATGTGAGGAGGTGCAGCAAGAATGCAAGGAAAGAAAGATGTGAGGAGGCGCAGGAAGGATGCAATGAAAGAAAGATGTGAGGAGGTGCAGCAAGAATGCAAGGAAAGAAAGATGTGAGGAGGAGCAGGAAGGATGCAAGGAAAGAAAGATGTGAGGAGGTGCAGGAAGGATGCAAGGAAAGAAAGATGTGAGGAGGTGCAGGAAGGATGCAAGGAAATAAAGATGTGAGGAGGTGCAGCAAGGATGCAAGGAAAGAAAGATGTGAGGAGGTGCAGTGAGGATGCAATGAAAGAAAGATGTGAGGAGGTACAGTGAGGATGCAAGGAAAGAAAGATGTGAGGAGGTGCAGCGAGGATGCAAGGAAAGAAAGAAGTGAGGAGATGCAGCGAGGATGCAAAGAAAGAAAGATGTGAGGAGGTGCAGGAAGGATGCAAGGAAATAAAGATGTGAGGAGGTGCAGCGAGGATGCAAGGAAAGAAAGATGTGAGGAGGTGCGGCAAGGATGCAAGGAAAGAAAGATGTGAGGAGGTGCAGCGAGGATGCAAGGAAAGAAAGATGTGAGGAGGTACAGTGAGGATGCAAGGAAAGAAAGATGTGAGGAGGTGCAGCGAGGATGCAAGGAAAGAAAGATGTGAGGAGGTGCAGCAAGGATGCAAGGAAAGAAAGATTTGAGGAGGTGCAACGAGGATGCAAGGAGAGAAAGATGTGAGGAGATGCAGCGAGGATGCAAGGAAAGAAAGTTGTGAGGAGGTGCAGGGAGGACGCAAGGAAAGAAAGAAGTGAGGAGATGCAGCGAGGATGCAAGGAAAGAAAGATGTGAGGAGGTGCAGAAAAGATGCAAGGAAAGAAAGAAGTGAAGAGATGCAGCGAGGATGCAAGGAAAGAAAGATGTGAGCAGGTGCAGCGAGGATGCAAGGAAAGAAAGATGTGAGGAGGTGCAGGAAGGATGCAAGGAAATAAAGATGTGAGGAGGTGCAGCGAGGAGGCAGGCAAAGAAAAATGTGAGGAGGTGCAGCGAGGATTCAAGGAAAGAAAGATGTGAGGAGGTGCAGCAAGAATGCAAGGAAAGAAAGATGTGAGGAGGCGCAACGAGGATGCAAGGAGAGAAAGATGTGAGGAGATGCAGCGAGGATGCAAGGAAAGAAAGATGTGAGGAGGTGCAGGGAGGATGCAAGGAAAGAAAGAAGTGAGGAGATGCAGCGAGGATGCAAGGAAAGAAAGATGTGAGGAGGTGCAGCAAGAATGCAAGGAAAGAAATATGTGAGGAGGTGCAACGAGGATGCAAGGAGAGAAAGATGTGAGGAGATGCAGCGAGGATGCAAGGAAATAAAGATGTGAGGTGGTGCAGAAAAGATGCAAGGAAAGAAAGAAGTGAGGAGATGCAGCGAGGATGCAAGGAAAGAGAGATGTGAGGAGGTGCAGGAAGTATGCAAGGAAAGAAAGATGTGAGGAGGTGCAGCGAGGATTCAAGGAAAGAAATATGTGAGGAAGTTCAGGAAGGAGGCAAGGAAAGAGAGATGTGAGGAGGTGCAGGAAGGATGCAAGGAAAGAAAGATGTGAGGAGGTGCAGGAAGGATGCAAGGAAATAAAGATGTGAGGAGGTGCAGCGAGGATCCAAGGAAAGAAAGATGTGAGGAGGTGCAGCGAGGATTCAAGGAAAGAAATATGTGAGGAAGTTCAGGAAGGAGGCAAGGAAAGAGAGATGTGAGGAGGTGCAGCGAGGATGCAAGGAAAGAAAGAAGTGAGGAGATGCAGCGAGGATGCAAGGAAAGAAAGATGTGAGGAGGTGCAGCGAGGATTCAAGGAAAGAAATATGTGAGGAAGTTCAGGAAGGAGGCAAGGAAAGAGAGATGTGAGGAGGTGCAGGAAGGATGCAAGGAAAGAAAGATGTGAGGAGGTGCAGGAAGGATGCAAGGAAATAAAGATGTGAGGAGGTGCAGCGAGGATCCAAGGAAAGAAAGATGTGAGGAGGTGCAGCGAGGATTCAAGGAAAGAAATATGTGAGGAAGTTCAGGAAGGAGGCAAGGAAAGAGAGATGTGAGGAGGTGCAGCGAGGATGCAAGGAAAGAAACAAGTGAGGAGATGCAACGAGGATGCAAGGAAAGAAAGATGTGAGGAGGTGCAGGAAGGATGCAAGGAAGTAAAGATGTGAGGAGGTGTAGCGAGGATGCAAGGAAAGAAAGATGTGAGGAGGTGCAGCAAGGATGCAAGGAAAGAAAGATGTGAGGAGGTGCAGCGAGGATGCAAGGAAAGAAAGATGTGAGGAGGTGCAGCAAGGATGCAAGGAAAGAAAGATTTGAGGAGGTGCAACGAGGATGCAAGGAGAAAAGGTTGTGAGGAGATGCAGCGAGGATGCAAGGAAAGAAAGATGTGAGGAGGTGAAGGGAGGATGCACGGAAAGAAAGAAGTGAGGAGATGCAGCGAGGATGCAAGGAAAGAAAGATGTGAGGAGGTGCAGCAAGAATGCAAGGAAAGAAAGATGTGAGGAGGTGCAACGAGGATGCAAGGAGAGAAAGATGTGAGGAGATGCAGCGTGGATGCAAGGAAAGAAAGATGTGAGGAGGTGCAGGGAGGATGCAAGGAAAGAAAGAAGTGAGGAGATGCAGCGAGGATGCAAGGAAAGAAAGATGTGAGGAGGTGCAAGGAGGATGCAAGGAAAGAAAGATGTGAGGAGGTGCAGCGAGGATGCAAGAAGAGAAAGATGTGAGGAGATGTAGCGAGGATGCAAGGAAAGAAAGATGTGAGGAGGTGCAGAAAAGATGCAAGGAAAGAAAGAAGGGAGGAGATGCAGCGAGGAAGCAAGGAAAGAAAGATGTGAGGAGGTGCACGAAGGATGCAAGGAAAGAAAGATGTGAGGAGGTGCAGGAAGGATGCAAGGAAATAAAGATGTGAGGAGGTGCAGCGAGGAGGCAAGCAAAGAAAGATGTGAGGAGGTGCAGCGAGGATGCAAGGAAAGAAAGATGTGAGGAGGTGCAGCAAGAATGCAAGGAAAGAAAGATGTGAGGAGGTGCAACGAGGATGCAAGGAGAGAAAGATGTGAGGAGATGCAGCGAGGATGCAAGGAAAGAAAGATGTGAGGAGGTGCAGGGAGGATGCAAGGAAAGAAAAAAGTGAGGAGATGCAGCGAGGATGCAAGGAAAGAAAGATGTGAGGAGGTGCAGCAAGAGTGCAAGGAAAGAAAGATGTGAGGAGGTGCAACGGGGATGCAAGGAGAGGAAGATGTGAGGAGATGCAGCGAGGATGCAAGGAAAGAAAGATGTGAGGAGGTGCAGCGAGGATGCAAGGAAAGAAAGATGTAAGGAGGTGCAGCGAGGATTCAAGGAAAGAAATATGTGAGGAAGTTCAGGAAGGAGGCAAGGAAAGAGAGATGTGAGGAGGTGCAGGAAGGATGCAAGGAAAGAAAGATGTGAGGAGGTGCAGGAAGGATGCAAGGAAATAAAGATGTGAGGAGGTGCAGCGAGGATGCAAGGATAGAAAGATGTGAGGAGGTGCAGCGAGGATTCAAGGCAAGAAATATGTGAGGAAGTTCAGGAAGGAGGCAAGGAAAGAAAGATGTGAGGAGGTGCAGCAAGGATGCAAGGAAAGAAAGATTTGAGGAGGTGCAACGAGGATGCAAGAAGAGAAAGATGTGAGGAGATGCAGCGAGGAGGCAAGGAAAGAAAGATGTGAGGAGGTGCAGGGAGGATGCAAGGAAATAAAGATGTGAGGAGGTGCAGGGAGGATGCAAGGAAAGAAAGATGTGAGGAGGTGCAGCGAGGATGCAAGGAAAGAAAGATGTGAGGAGGTACAGTGAGGATGCAAGGAAAGAAAGATGTGAGGAGGTGCAGAAAGGATGCAAGGAAAGAAAGATGTGAGGAGGTGCAGGAAGGACGCAAGGAAAGAAAGATGTGAGGAGGTGCAGTGAGGATGTCAGGAACGAAAGATGTGAGGAGATGCAGCTAGGACGCAGGGAAATAAAGATGTGAGGAGGTGCAGGAAGGATGTAAGGAAAGAAAGATGTGAGGAGGTGCAGGAAGGATGCAAGGAAAGAAAGATGTGAGGAGGTGCAGGAAGGATGCAAGGAAAGAAAGATGTGAGGAGGTGCAGCGAGGATGCAAGGAAAGAAAGATGTGAGGAGGTGCAGCGAGGATGCAAGGAAAGAAAGATGTGAGGAGGTGCAGAAAAGATGCAAGGAAAGAAAGATGTGACGAGGTGCAATGAGGATGCAAGGAGAGAAAGATGTGAGGAGATACAGCGAGGATGCAAGGAAAGAAAGATGTGAGGAGGTGCAGGGAGGATGCAAGGAAAGAAAGAAGTGAGGAGTTGCAGGGAGGATGCAAGGAAAGAAGATGTGAGGAGGTGCAGCGAGGATGCAAGGAAAGAAAGATGTGAGGAGATGCAGCGAGGATGCAGGGAAAGAAAGATGTGAGGAGGTGCAGGAAGGATGCAAGGAAAGAAAGATGTGAGGAGGTGCAGCGAGGATGCAAGGAAAGAAAGTTGTGAAGAGGTGCAGCAAGGATGCAAGGAAAGAAAGATGTGAGGAGGTGCAGCAAGGATGCAAGGAAAGAAAGATGTGAGGAGGTGCAGCGAGGATGCAAGGAGAGAAAGATGTGAGGAGGTGCAGCGAGGATGCAAGGAAAGAAAGATGTGAGGAGGTGCAGCAAGGATGCAAGGAAAGAAAGATGTGAGGAGGTGCAGCGAGGATGCAAGGAAAGAAAGATGTGAGGAGGTACAGCGAGGATGCAATTAAAGAAAGATGTGAGGAAGTGCAGGAAGGATGCAAGGAAAGAAAGATGTGAGGAGGTGCAGTGAAGATGCAAGGAAAGAAAGATGTGAGGAGGTGCAGGGAGGATGCAAGGAAAGAAAGATGTGAGGAGGTGCAGCGAGGTTGCAAGGAAAGAAATATGTGAGGAAATGCAGGAAGGATGCAAGGAAAGAAAGATGTGAGGAGGTGGAGGAAGGATGCAAGGAAATAAAGATGTGAGGAGGTGGAGGAAGGATGCAAGGAAAGAAAGATGTGAGGAGGTGCAGCGATTATGCAAGGAAAGAAAGATGGGAGGAAGTGCAGGAAGGATACAAGGAACGAAAGATGTGAGGAGGTGCAGGAAGGATGCAAGGAAAGATAGATGTGAGGAGGTGGAGGAAGGATGCAAGGAAAGAAAGATGTGAGGAGGTGGAGGAAGGATGCAAGGAAAGAAAGATGTGAGGAGGTGCAGCGATTATGCAAGGAAAGAAAGATGGGAGGAAGTGCAGGAAGGATACAAGGAAAGAAAGATGTGAGGAGGTGCAGGAAGGATGCAAGGAAAGAAAGATGTGAGGAGGTGCAGCGAGGATGCAAGGAAAGAAAGATGTGAGGAGGTACAGTGAGGCTGCACGGAAAGAAAGATGTGAGGGGGTACAGCGAGGATGCAAGGAAAGAAAGATCTGAGGAGGTGCAGGAAGGATGCAAGGAAAGAAAGATGTGAGGAGGTGCAGCGAGGATGCAAGGAAAGAAAGATGTGAGGAGGTGCAGGGAGGATGCAAGGAAAGAAAGATGTGAGGAGGTGCAGCGAGGATTCGAGGAAAGAAATATGTGAGGAAGTGCAGGAAGGAGGCAAGGAAAGAAAGATGTGAGGAGGTGGAGGAAGGATGCAAGGAAAGAAATGTTGTGAGGAGGTGCAGCGAGGATGCAAGGAAAGAAAGATGTGACGAGGTGTAACGAGGATGCAAGGAGAGAAAGATGTGAGGAGATGCAGCGAGGATGCAAGGAGAGAAAGATGTGAGGAGATGCAGCGAGGATGCAAGGAAAGAAAGATGTGAGGAGGTGTAACGAGGATTCAAGGAGAGAAAGATGTGAGGAGATGCAGCGAGGATGCAAGGAGAGAAAGATGTGAGGAGATGCAGCGAAGATGCAAGGAAAGAAAGATGTGAGCAGGTGCAGGGAGGATGCAAGGAAAGAAAGAAGTGAGGAGATGGAGCGAGGATGCAAGGAAAGAAAGATGTGAGGAGGTACAGTGAGGATGCAAGGAAAGAAAGATGTGAGGAGGTGCAGGAAGGATGCAAGGAAAGAAAGATGTGAGGAGGTGCAGCAAGGATGTAAGGAAAGAAAGATGTGAGGAGGTGCAGCGAGGATGCAAGGAAAGAAAGATGTGAGGAGGTACAGTGAGGATGCAAGGAAAGAAAGATGTGAGGAGGTGCAGGAAGGATGTAAGGAAAGAAAGATGTGAGGAGGTGCAGCGAGGATGCAAGGAAAGAAAGATGTGAGGAGGTGCAGCGAGGATGCAAGGAAAGAAAGATGTGAGGAGGTGCAACGAGGATGCAAGGAAAGAAAGATGTGAGGAGGTGCAGCAAGGATGCAAGGAAAGAAAGATGTGAGGAGGTGCATCGAGGATGCAAGGAAAGAAAGATGTGAGGAGGTGCAGGGAGGACGCAAGGAAAGAAAGATGTGAGGAGGTGCAGCAAGGATGCAAGGAAAGAAAGATGTGAGGAAGTGCAGCGAGGATGCAAGGAAAGAAAGATGTGAGGAGGTGCAGCGAGGATGCAAGGAAAGATGTGAGGAGGTGCAGCGAGGATGCAAGGAAAGAAAGATGTGAGGAGGTGCAGCGAGGATGCAAGGAGAGAAAGATGTGAGAAGGTGCAGCGAGGATGTAAAGAAAGAAAGATGTGAGGAAGTGCAGCGAGAATGCAAGGAAAGAAAGATGTGAGGAGGTGCAGCGAGGATGCAAGGAAAGAAAAATGTGAGGAGGTGCAGCGAGGATGCAAGGAAAGAAAGACTTGAGGAGGTGCAGTGAAAATGCAAGGAAAGAAAGATGTGAGGAGGTGCAGCGAGGATGCAAGGAAAGAAAGATGTGAGGAGGTGCAGCGAGGATGCAAGGAAAGAAAGACTTGAGGAGGTGCAGTGAAAATGCAAGGAAAGAAAGATGTGAGGAGGTGCAGCGAGGATGCAAGGAAAGAAAGATGTGAGGAGGTGCAACGAGGATGCAAGGAAAGAAAGATGTGAGGAGGTGCAGCAAGGATGCAAGGAAAGAAAGATGTGAGGAAGTGCAGCGAGGATGCAAGGAAAGAAAGATGTGAGGAGGTGCAGCGAGGATGCAAGGAAAGATGTGAGGAGGTGCAGCGAGGATGCAAGGAAAGAAAGACTTGAGGAGGTGCAGTGAAAATGCAAGGAAAGAAAGATGTGAGGAGGTGCAGCGAGGATGCAAGGAAAGAAAGATGTGAGGAGGTGCAACGAGGATGCAAGGAAAGAAAGATGTGAGGAGGTGCAGCAAGGATGCAAGGAAAGAAAGATGTGAGGAAGTGCAGCGAGGATGCAAGGAAAGAAAGATGTGAGGAGGTGCAGCGAGGATGCAAGGAAAGAAAGACTTGAGGAGGTGCAGTGAAAATGCAAGGAAAGAAAGATGTGAGGAGGTGCAGCGAGGATGCAAGGAAAGAAAGATGTGAGGAGGTGCAACGAGGATGCAAGGAAAGAAAGATGTGAGGAGGTGCAGCAAGGATGCAAGGAAAGAAAGATGTGAGGAAGTGCAGCGAGGATGCAAGGAAAGAAAGATGTGAGGAGGTGCAGCGAGGATGCAAGGAAAGATGTGAGGAGGTGCAGCGAGGATGCAAGGAAAGAAAGATGTGAGGAGGTGCAGCGAGGATGCAAGGAGAGAAAGATGTGAGGAGGTGCAGCGAGGATGCAAGGAAAGAAAGATGTGAGGAAGTGCAGCGAGGATGCAAGGAAAGAAAGATGTGAGGAAGTGCAGCGAGGATGCAAGGAAAGAAAGATGTGAGGAGGTTCAGCGAGGATGCAAGGAAAGATGTGAGGAGGTGCAGCGAGGATGCAAGGAAAGAAAGATGTGAGGAGGTGCAGCGAGGATGCAAGGAGAGAACGATGTGAGGAGGTGCAGCGAGGATGCAAGGAAAGAAAGATGTGAGGAGGTGCAGCGAGGATGCAAGGAGAGAAAGATGTGAGGAGGTGCAGCGAGGATGCAAGGAAAGAAAGATGTGAGGAGGTGCAGCAAGGATGCAAGGAAAGAAAGATGTGAGAAAGTGCAGCGAGGATGCAAGGAAAGAAAGATGTGAGAAGGTGCAGCGAGGATGCAAGGAAAGAAAGACTTGAGGAGGTGCAGTGAAAATGCAAGTAAAGAAAGATGTGAGGAGGTGCAGCGAGGATGCAAGGAAAGAAAGATGTGAGGAGGTGCAACGAGGATGCAAGGAAAGAAAGATGTGAGGAGGTGCAGCAAGGATGCAAGGAAAGAAAGATGTGAGGAAGTGCAGCGAGGATGCAAGGAAAGAAAGATGTGAGGAGGTGCAGCGAGGATGCAAGGAAAGATGTGAGGAGGTGCAGCGAGGATGCAAGGAAAGAAAGATGTGAGGAGGTGCAGCGAGGATGCAAGGAGAGAAAGATGTGAGAAGGTGCAGCAAGGATGTAAAGAAAGAAAGATGTGAGGAAGTGCAGCGAGAATGCAAGGAAAGACAGATGTGAGGAGGTGCAGCGAGGATGCAAGGAAAGAAAGATGTGAGGAGGTGCAGCGAGGATGCAAGGAAAGAAAGACTTGAGGAGGTGCAGTGAAAATGCAAGGAAAGAAAGATGTGAGGAGGTGCAGCGAGGATGCAAGGAAAGAAAGATGTGAGGAGGTGCAGCCAGAAGGCAAGCAAAGAAAGATGTGAGGAGGTGCAGCGAGGATGCAAGGAAAGAAAGATGTGAGGAGGTGCAGCGAGGATGCAAGTAAAGAAAGATGTGAGGAGGTGCAGCGAGGATGCAAGGAAAGAAAGATGTGAGGAGGTGCAGCGAGGATGCAAGGAGAGAAAGAAGTGAGAAGGTGCAGCGAGGATGCAAGGAAAGAAAGATGTGAGGAAGTGCAGCGAGAATGCAAGGAAAGAAAGATGTGAGGAGGTGCAGCGAGGATGCAAGGAAAGAAAGATGTGAGGAGGTGCAGCGAGGATGCAAGGAAAGAAAGTTTTGAGGAGGTGCAGCCAGAAGGCAAGCAAAGAAAGATGTGATGGGGTGCAGCAAGGATGTAATGAAAGAAAGATGTGAGGAGGTGCAGCAAAAATGCAAGGAAAGAAAGATGTGAGGAGGTGCAGCGAGGATTTAATGAAAGAAAGATGTGAGGAGGTGCAGCAAGGATGCAAGGAAAGAAAGATGTGAGGAGGTGCAGCGAGTATGCAAGGAAAGAAAGATGTGAGGAGGTGCAGGAAGGATGCAAGGAAAGAAAGATCTGAGGAGGTGCAGCGAGGATGCAAGGAAAGAAAGATGTGAGGAGGTGCAGCCAGGATGCAAGCAAAGAAAGATGTGAGCCGGTGCAGCGAGGATGCAAGGAAAGAAAGATGTGAGGAGGTGCAGCGAGGATGCAAGGAAAGAAAGATGTGAGGATGTGCAGCGAGGATGCAAGGAAAGAAAGATGTGAGGAGGTGCAGCAAGGAGGCAAGGAAAGAAAGATGTGAGGAGGTGCAGCGAGGATGTAAGGAAAGAAAGATGTGAGGAGGTGCAGCAAGGATGCAAGGAAAGAAAGATGTGAGAAGGTGCAGCGAGGAGGCAAAGAAAGAAAGATGTGAGGAGGTGCAGCGAGGATGCAAGGAAAGGAAGATGTGAGGAGGTGCAGGAAGGACGCAAGGAAAGAAAGATGCGAGGAGGTGCAGCGAGGATGCAAGGAAAGAAAGATGTGAGGAGGTGCAGCGAGGATGTAAGGAAAGAAGGATGCGAGGAGGTGCAGGAAGGATGCAAGGAAAGAAAGATGTGAGGAGGTGCAGCAAGGATGCAAGGAAAGAGAGATGTGAGGAGGTGCAGTGAGGATGCAAGGAAAGAAAGATGTGAGGAGGTGCAGCAAGGATGCAAGGACAGAAAGATGTGAGAAGGTGCAGCGAGGAGGCAAAGAAAGAAAGATGTGAGGAGGTGCAGCGAAGATGCAAGGAAAGGAAGATGTGAGGAGGTGCAGGAAGGACGCAAGGAAAGAAAGATGCGAGGAGGTGCAGTGAGGATGCAAGGAAAGAAAGATGTGAGGAGGTGCAGCGAGGATTTAAGGAAAGAAAGATGTGAGGAGGTGCAGCGAGGGAAAGAAAGATGTGAGGAGGTGCAATGAGGATGCAAGGAAAGAAAGATGCGAGGAGATGCAGCGAGGATGTAAGGAAAGAAAGATGTGAGGAGGTACAGCGAGGATGCAAGGAAAGAAAGATGTGAGGAGGTGCAGCGAGGATGCAAGGAAAGAAAGATGTGAGGAGGTACAGCGAGGATGCAAGGAAAGAAAGATGTGAGGAGGTGCAGCGAGGATGCAAGGAAAGAAAGATGTGAGGAGGTGCAGCAAGGATGCAAGGAAAGAAAGATGTGAGGAGGTGCAGCGAGGATGCAAAGAAAGAAAGATGTGAGGAGGTGCAGGAAGGATGCAAGGAAAGAAAGATGTGAGGAGGTGCAGCGAGGATGCAAGGAAAGAAAGATGTGAGGAGGTGCAGCGAGGATGCAAGGAAAGAAAGATGTGAGGAGATGCAGCGAGGATGCAAGGAAAGAAAGATGTGAGGAGATGCAGCGAGGATGCAAGGAAAGAAAGATGTGAGGAGGTGCAACGAGGATGCAAGGAGAGAAAGATGTGAGGAGGTGCAGGAAGGATGCAAGGAAAGAAAGATGTGAGGAGGTGCAGGAAGGATGCAAGGAAAGAAAGATGTGAGGAGATGCAGCGAGGATGCTAGGAAAACAGAAGTGCTGGAACCAATGGGTAAGAAATCAAAGATAAGAACCTACGCTGGAGGCAAATTATTGCCATAAGCAGATTTTCTTTGGAAAGAGGCAGGAAACACATCACTAATAAAAGGTGTACCGTCCCAGTGCAGATAGGAATACCCCCTCCTACCCCAACCCCCCACCCATGGACCTGAAGGTGCTGCACTTAGCTGATCTCTCCACTCAACCCATATCCCCCCCCCCCCGAGGAGATTCACGCCAGCCCCTCAGCTCCCCTCTCTCCCCCAGGATGCGCTTCCACCGGTGGTACTCACACGCAGGCCCTCCACGAATAGAGGCTCTGTTAAGAATCCGGACAGCATCCGAATGACGGAGGCTCCCTGTGAAAAGAAGAGAAACACAGCAATCAATGGGTTAAAGAGTGAAATACCCCAGAGACGAGCGCCTGAAGAGTGGGTGGACCCACTGCCAGGGCTCAACGAACTTAAATAGTGACTAGCGCTGAAGTAACAGAATAAATAACTCTGAGTGGCTGAGTAATTCCCCCCGCCCCCGAAATACACCCAGCCATCAAAACACAATGTATAGCACTCCTATGATTTGTTTGTTTTGTTTGCTTGTATAGAGCACCAAGCCCGGGGGTATCTGGCCCTTTTCTTGAGGTACATGTTACATAGTTATATGCAGTAAAAAATGCAGGGTACATTGAACTATACATTGGAATATACAGGTCATTAATAATTACAAATATATACACAGTATTGGAAGTTTACAAAATGTACAATCGAGTTTCATGGTAAGAGCTAGTAGGCCTGCTCCTGGCTTAGGGTGGCCTAAGAGTGGGACCTACCAAGGCTCTGGGCATAGTTCAGTGGGAGGCAAAGGTCTAGAAATTACGATAGGTCATATTGGATATTATTGGTTATTTAGTTGGGTTGCGAGAATAACCAGCATTTTGTTTTGTTCCAAAAAGAGTTGAACACAGGGTCAGTTCTTAACGCAAGTGGAGGTTTGTTCCAAGTCTTGGCTCTTAGCACAGGGAAGCTGGAGCCCCCTGCTTTGTTTAGTTTAAAGGAGGGAATGTTTAGGCAGTGGGAGTAAGTGGATCTGGTAGCCTTGTGGATTCTCTCCTAGAGAATTTATTTATCAGGTATTTTGGCGCTGAGTTATTGAGGAATTTGTGGGTGATCATGAGTGTTCGGAAGGTGATCCTGTCTTGGATCGGGAGCAGGTTGGCATTTTGTCTGGATTGTGTGATGTGACTAGCACAAGGAATGTTGAGGGCAGCCCTGAGAGTATTATTTTGCGATACTTGAAGTTTGTGAAGATTCTTTTGACTGGTGCCCAAGTAGAGAGTATTGCAATAGTCCAATTTGGACATTATGAGGGCTCTGGCGAGGGTGAGACAGCTGTTGGAGTTCAGAAATGGTCGACAGGCATTTATCAGTTTGGATGTATAGGCCGTAGATGAGGCAGTAGCATTGATTTGTCTCTGGAGGTTTAAGGCAGAGTCTACGTAGAAATCTAGAGTTTTTGCTACCTTGTCCACTTTGATGAGGTTACCATCAATAGAGAAAGAGCAGATATTAGGGCCTAGTTTGCTGAGTCTTAGATTAGAATTGATAAGGAGGATCTCAGTTTTGTCGTCGTTGAGACAAAGGCCATGGTTGGCCATCCATCCCTATATTTTGCTGTAGATTTAGTTGAGAAGAGTAGTGTCAGATTGGTAGTTGCCAGATAGAGTGATGAGTATCTGTGTATCGTCTGCTTAGTTCGTGTATGATATGCCTAGCTCGTCTCGATGGTCAAACAGTAGCTTTGTGTATATGTTATAGATCGTAGGTGATACACAAGAACCTTGAGGGACCCTGCAGGTGATGGGTGAGGGTATGGCTGAAGCAGTAGGAGAGAAGACCCTCGTGGATCTGTCTGCCAGGAAGGAGTTGACCCAGGCTGCCGCTTGGCTAGAGAATGAGACAGCTGTAGCTAGATGGTTGGTTAGCATGTTATGGTCGACTAGGTCGAATACTGCCGATAAGTCCAAAAGTAGGAGTAGTGCCGGTTTACCGTTAATGTGCCACGCAATAGAGCGCTGTGCATATCTTTGCTCTGGCACAACACATTACATATGTGGCTGTCACATAACTATATATCTTAGCATGTTCGATGTGTGGGGATTTCTGAATAAAAAGGGCTTAGGGTAGCGTGTTGTGCTTCTACCTGCACATGACTCCACCCACAGGCTTTGCGCAGTGGCCTTTGTGGGCTATGCCTGTGAGATAAGATGGAATCCAGAATGTCGCTCTCTCCTGGGTACCCTAATCCCTCCTCTTGCTCCACACAGAAGCCGGAGTCAGGGCGCTAGTGCCCAGAGGGAATGCTCTGGAGAAGTCTGGTCTGGCCTGGGTGTAGCTCCAGGGGGACCCTGACTGCCCTCTCCTCTTTTCTGGTGGAGGGAAACTTGAAGACTCCCTGGAATACTTTTGGCTACCGGCAGTGGCCGTAAATGTCTGTGTGTATGTCCGAAACCAGGTCAGCTTGTAGACATGCAGTTAGTCAGCCACACAATAGCACATGCACAGGGCAGTGACATGCTTGCACTGAAGCACGTGTTCCAGGCCATCCAAAAGGTATATATATATATATATATATATATATATACATATATATATATTCAATGAAAACACTTTGTTAAAGGGACGTTATGGTTACAAGTAAAACCGTAAAACCTCAGAAATTCGCCAGTTATGGTAAGCTAAGCAACCATACCTCGTGCCACCACGATGCACTGCTAAGACTAACACCCAGGACATAAAATATGACATCAGCAAAGTTTGGAGAAAAAAAAATTGGGACCCCCCTATACCTTTGCTCCCCCCCCTGACGAAACCTCACCAAACTTACCAAAAAATTCAGAGTGGGCCATATACTTTTTTTTAACAAGGTTTGGTAAACATTTGTCCAGGGGAGCGAAGTTATAAATCGCTCAAAAAAGTGCTCTTCCTATGGGATGGGTAACTTAAGCATAACCATAACTAACGGAAGCTGGCATATTTTAATGTAACATACAACACACAGTTCTATTTACCTGAGAGTTGATGCAAAGCAAAACCAAACAAAAAAACATATATTGTTTGGAAGATGCTAATTTGCTCTTTCAGAGCCAGTATGCTTTGTTTAAATCGGAGTATTTATAAACACATGTTCTAATTTTATAAAAGCCTTTAACTTTGTGTCACAAGGACTTCAGAATGAGTGCACTTCCAACAAGTGAAAATAACAAATCAAGGGCCACTGTTTTGTAGAAAGTAAATTGATTGCGAATCATCTTCAATAAGAACCCTAGATATCATGGGAAGAATGTCTATAGGGCGACCCTACAGCGGGTGCCCCAAACACCCACTAAATATCAAACTCGAGCCCTTTGCAAGGGGCCAAAGAGAGAAAAAGAACACCCAGAAAATTCAATTAACTAAGGTGGGGCCGGAGAGGAAGCAGAATCCATCCTTAATGCCTGGATCCAGGGACGGAGTAACTTCCAGTGCCTGGATCTAGGGACTGAGTAACTTCCAGTGCCTGGATCCAGGGACGGAGTAACTTCCAGTACCTGGATTCAGGGACTGAGTAACTTCCAGTGCCTGGATCCAGAGACAGAGTAACTTACAGTGCCTGGATCCAGGGACGGAGTAACTTCCAGGGCCTGTCTCCAGGGACGGAGTAACTTCCAGTGCCTGGATCTAGGGACTGAGTAACTTCCAGTGCCTGGATCCAGGGACGGAGTCACTTCCAGTGCCTGGATCTAGGGACTGAGTAACTTCCAGTGCCTGGATCCAGGGACGGAGTAACTTCCAGTACCTGGATTCAGGGACTGAGTAACTTCCAGGGCCTGGATCCAGAGACAGAGTAACTTATAGTGCCTGGATCCAGGGACGGAGTAACTTCCAGGGCCTGGATCCAGGGACGGAGTAACTTCCAGTGCCTGGATCTAGGGACTGAGTAACTTCCAGTCCCTGGATCCAGGGACGGAGTAACTTCCAGTGCCTGGATCCAGGGACTGAGTACCTTCCAGTGCCTGGATCCAGGGACAGAGTAACTTCCAGTACCTGGATCCAGGCACTAAGTAACTTCCAGTGCCTGGATCCAGAGACAGAGTAACTTCCAGTGCCTGGATCCAGGGACGGAGTAACTTCCAGTGCCTGGATCCAGGGACTGAGTAACTTCCAGTGCCTGGATCCAGGGCCGGAGTAACTTCCAGTGCCTGGATCTAGGGACGGAGTAACTTCCAGTGCCTGGTTCAAGGGACTGAGTAACTTCCAGTCCCTGGATCCAGGGACTGAGTAACTTCCAGTGTCTGGATCCAGGGACGGAGTAACTTAGAGTGCTTGGATCCAGATACAGAGTAACTTCCAGTGCCTGGATCCAGGGATTGAGTAACTTCCAGTGCCTGGATCCAGGGACGGAGTAACTTCCAGTGCCTGGATCCAGGGACGGAGTAACTTCCAGTGCCAGGATCCAGGTACGGAGTAACTTCCAGTGCATGGATCCAGGGACAGAGTAACTTCCAGTGCCTGGATCCAGGGACGGAGTAACTTACAGTGCCTGGATCCAGGGACGGAGTAACTTCCTGGATCCAGGGACGGAGTAACTTCAGGGCCTAGATCCAGGGCTTAGAGGGTGGACCGGATTTCCAGTCCTGCTTTGTCTGCTTATTAAGGGCCTTGATGAACTGTTATCTGGGAAATACAGATAGACAGAAGCCCTTTCTCAGGGTCTCAAATCATTTAAATATATTGCAGGGACGGGGGGCTTAGCTCTGCAGGTAAAACTCAATAAGTGTTTTTCCGAGATGCTTGCAGAAGGCAAGGTCTAACCTGATCTGTGCGCTTTGCTGTGCAGCGACTGCATGGATTGGTGCTGTGTAGTGAGGTGGTTGCACGATTCTGTGCCCTGTGCAAACATTACTCTGATGCAGAGGTCTTCAAACTGTGGGGCGCGCCGGCCGCCTCCTAGGGGGGGGGGCCCAAGAGCCCAGCATGAAATGTAAAAAAAAAAAAAAAAATGTTTTTTTTTTTTTTTTAGATTGGGGGAAATGGGAGGGGGAAGCTCACATGGTCAGACTGGACCATACAACGGTTTTAGGCACCAATGAAAACATGGCCAGCAGTTGCAAATGGATATTCAGTCCTTCAGTCCTTTAGTCACAGACTGTTTGAATAGTACACAAGGGGTTGTTTTTTATTCAAATGTAAACAAATTGTGATATTTAAAGAATATTTATTCAGCAACAATGGTCAAAACTACTAGCTGCATAGGAAGCAACTCCCATTTTGATTGGCCTACACTAGCATTTTGCATTTTTGGTACAGTCATCGCCCTATTGCCCTATAGGCCAGTCCAAGCCTGCCAACTCATCCCTAATGGGTGAGGGGGCGTTCACCCACTGGCCACCTCACCCATTATGGAGGAACCGAGGAGCCAGCCCATTGAAACACTGAGCACTCCCTCAGCTGCTTTTTCCAGCTGAGTGAATGCTCCTGGGCTGGCTGAACTGTTAAAGGGAAACACTGGTGCCTTTGACAGTTCATTACCCCAGCAGCACATGATCACTGAGCCATGCAACGTTGGGGGTGTTTTGCTTCGCCAGCCTTGCATAGCTCATTGGAAATGCTGGCTGGGGCACTGCATGTATGTATGTGCGAGGGGGTGCTCCTGCGCCTCCTCGCACATATGAGCAGAGCAACCTGGAGCGGGGCATTTTAGCAACCATGCGCAGACCCCTGCAGAAGGCAAGTTCATGGCGATTTATTTTTTATTCAAATGTGTATGGATGTGTGTATGCTTGTGTTATGGGACTGTGGTGGGAGCAGGATGGGCGGCAGAACTGGGATAGTGGTGGGAGTATGGTGGGGAGAGCCCAGGGTCTGTACTGGCAGTAGGGTGCGGTGGCGGCACGCAAAAGTTCATAGCGATTTCTACATAATGTCCATCCGGCACTTTTAGGGGGGCCCGGCCTGCCCAAACTTGGCTCAGGGGGGGCCCGAGCCAAAAAAGTTTGAAGACCACTGCTCTGATGACATGTCCTGCATAGGACTCTCTGCTCATAGTGCCTAGAGGCATGGGGACACATCTCAAGGGGAAATTTGATCCAGCAGCCTGTGGACCGTCATAGTCCCTTTTTTGAATTGTTGCTGAAACATGTACGTTTCCTTTTAAACCCAACCCTTTTAATTGCGCTGACATGTAAAGCTCCGCATGTTCTGTGCAGACATTCAAACAGCGTTTACACGGCTTTGTAATTACTGTGCTCGACATTTAAAGTGAACAGACGTATTTTACTAATGAATTATTCAGAAATGCCCTTCACGTGCTGATTTAAATGTCTGTGCTTCTTTTGATTGGCTATAGTTCCATTGCGCATTTTTACTCATTTTGAGAAGAGCGATTAAGACACACAGGCCGGATGGTATATTCTGCAATGTTGTGTTACAGGCCGGTTTAGGAAACGGTGTTTAACGTGAGCAACCCCTGTATTATAAGTGGGGAAAGAGATTTAGGTAAAGTTCAGTTGTTCTTCCAGGGAGACGGGGGTGGGGGAGGGGGGGTGCTTGTTGTATGTTGGAGCCACTGCACGGGGGTTCTCATGTGATAATAGGAATTGCAATAGTTAGTTGTGTGAATCTTGTTTCGGGGTGTGCTGCTCCATTAATGACTGGCCTCAGCCCTCTCTGAGGGTCTTCCACTTCACCTGTAGTGTGTGTCATGGGGCTGCAGGAGGTGCTGTAACCGCACATTCCCGTGACAGTGGATTAAGTTTGGGGTCGAATCTTTGCCGTCATCGGACGCAGAATTAGGAGCGCGATGTCCCCCAAGTTCTTGGACAAGGTCACGTTCACCAATAGTGACTGAAGCCCATTGACTTGCTCTCTTACAGAAAAGGCTGGCCCTGTTCCACCATGCAGCGCACGTCAACCCTCACCCACGCCACACACACCACAGCTCTGTCCCATTGGCTGTTGACGCGTTCTGGAGTGATTGACAGCAAGACTTTCCCCAGTAACATGCTTCTGGCTCAGCCCACTTTTCAAAACCCCTGTATAGTGATAGGACTGGACTTGAGGACCCAGCAAAGAGTAAAGCACAGAAGGTGTTCAGAAGGGTCAGACACACGCACATGTTCCCTACTGGAGATACATGCATGCGAGATTCTCATGAGTACATGTTCACTGGGGCTGCACGTTTCTATGGGATTTCCTGAGTGATTAACCAGACACTGCAAGCCAAGTCCAGTCCAGGATGGACTCATGCAGGAATTCTTCACTGCACTTTCTCAATAGCCTTAGGAATATTTCTGCTACATGAAGTCGCCCACTTGACCATTTGTGAAAGAAGGGAAGGCTGCCACCCCCTGCACCCCACCCTCTCCCACCTGCATCTGCTGGGATGATGCGTGCTGTGGCCACACAGAAGAACATGTGACGGGGCGGGGGCTTTACCTTGCTGTATGTGATGCTATCGAAGAGCTCGCTGATCTCCGCCGGGGTGTTGACCTCCTCCTCCCGGGAGGTGAGTGGGTGGGAAGAGGCCAGCGCGTCCACCGCCATCACTTTGTGCACGTCGTTCAGCACGATCAGGTCCGTCTGCAAACGGTGCAAATGGTCACATGTTAACAGTGCACACATCGCATGTTAGGGATCCATGACAAGGTGACCAGGCTCCTCCCGTGAGGTGTTTCTGACACCAATATTCCCTGATTGCCCTCTGGAAGTCCACCTGGCCACCTGGCCACACAGCGGGGCTCAATGCTTTATCTAAAGAGTGACTGTTTCAAAGATGTGTTCAAAGTCTGCATTTCTCTCCTAGCTTAGTCAGGCTCTTTTTCTGAGCACACACATGTCTTATTATTTGATGCATCTTGTTTTAATAATCGACTCTTGTTGACACAAAGCTCCTTTCTGCGGCAGAGTCCTTCTTGGCGCTATGCATACTCTGACACTGAGCAGCATTGTTCAGGAGAGAGGGCATGCTGGTGAGGGGTGGCACAGGGGCACTTAGACACACCACTCTAGAGAGGAGTGAGGGAGATGGGGTCTCGAACACTATTATAATGGGGGGGGGCGGTGCTGCTGTGCTAGGCTAGAGGACATGGGGCCAGAAAATAGGTGCAGTGTAATGATTGTAGCCAGTAGTCTTGCCCCCCCCCCCCCCAGCAGCTTTTTTTACAGCCGTGTGCTAATTTGCTCGCCTGTCGTCAGAAAACCTTCTGGGTTGGACCTGGAAGTGAAAATCTATTGAGTTGCAGGTGTCAGATGACTGGCATATGGTCTATTTCCTGACCACTGACCCCCGCCCCCTCTTGCCCACAGACTCCCTGTGATTTGAAGATGCAGAAAGTCAGAGAACCAGGGCTCACCCTGTCCTTTCCCAGAAGTAGCAAAGGGGAGACTGCTGTACTGACTTGCAAGACAATCAAGAGCGCTAATGTTAGTCCCCCATAACCCTGTGAAGACCCCAAGCCCCGGATGCGCTCAGGGGGGGCATCAGTGGGGCTCAGATTAGTCCCCTTCACTGCCCCGGTCTACTCGATGCTGGCAGTGGACGGGGCAGGCCATAGGGTGCTAGCAGGAGGCTGGGTGGCACACAGAGGGCCAGGGTGGGCATCAGGGAGGGGAGAGGGGGCAGTGCCTTCTGCAGATAGTCCTGGGAAGTGTCAAGGCAGAGCTCAGGAGGCTGGGGGGGCACACAGGGCATCAGGGAGGGCATGCGAGGGCAGAGGGGCAGCCGCCCGCCCTGCACCCTGGCTCCGCCACTGGATCCCTACAGTGCATTCTGCAGATAGTCCTGGGAAGTGTCAGACAGGCAGAGCTCAGGAGGCTGGCAGGCACACAGAGGGCCAGGGTGGGCATCAGGGAGGGGAGAGGGGGCAGTGCCTTCTGCAGATAGTCCTGGGAAGTGTCAGACAGACAGAGCTCAGGAGGCTGGCAGGCACACAGAGGGCCAGGGTGGGCATCAGGGAGGGGAGAGGGGGCAGTGCCTTCTGCAGATAGTCCTGGGAAGTGTCAGACAGGCAGAGCTCAGGAGGCTGGCAGGCACACAGAGGGCCAGGGTGGGCATCAGGGAGGGGAGAGGGGGCAGTGCCTTCTGCAGATAGTCCTGGGAAGTGTCAGACAGGCAGAGCTCAGGAGGCTGGCAGGCACACAGAGGGCCAGGGTGGGCATCAGGGAGGGGAGAGGGGGCAGTGCCTTCTGCAGATAGTCCTGGGAAGTGTCAGACAGACAGAGCTCAGGAGGCTGGCAGGCACACAGAGGGCCAGGGTGGGCATCAGGGAGGGGAGAGGGGGCAGTGCCTTCTGCAGATAGTCCTGGGAAGTGTCAGACAGACAGAGCTCAGGAGGCTGACAGGCACACAGAGGGCCAGGGTGGGCATCAGGGAGGGGAGAGGGGGCAGTGCCTTCTGCAGATAGTCCTGGGAAGTGTCAGACAGGCAGAGCTCAGGAAGCTGGCAGGCACACAGAGGGCCAGGGTGGGCATCAGGGAGGGGAGAGGGGGCAGTGCCTTCTGCAGATAGTCCTGGGAAGTGTCAGACAGGCAGAGCTCAGGAGGCTGGCAGGCACACAGAGGGCCAGGGTGGGCATCAGGGAGGGGAGAGGGGCAGTGCCTTCTGCAGATAGTCCTGGGAAGTGTCAGACAGGCAGAGCTCAGGAGGCTGGCAGGCACACAGAGGGCCAGGGTGGGCATCAGGGAGGGGAGAGGGGGCAGTGCCTTCTGCAGATAGTCCTGGGAAGTGTCAGACAGGCAGAGCTCAGGAGGCTGGCTGGCACACAGAGGGCCAAGGTGGGCTTTAGGGAGGGGAGAGGGGGCAGTGCCTTCTGCAGATAGTCCTGGGAAGTGTCAGACAGACAGAGCTCAGGAGGCTGGCAGGCACACAGAGGGCCAGGGTGGGCATCAGGGAGGGGAGAGGGGGCAGTGCCTTCTGCAGATAGTCCTGGGAAGTGTCAGACAGACAGAGCTCAGGAGGCTGGCAGGCACACAGAGGGCCAGGGTGGGCATCAGGGAGGGGAGAGGGGGCAGTGCCTTCTGCAGATAGTCCTGGGAAGTGTCAGACAGGCAGAGCTCAGGAGGCTGGCAGGCACACAGAGGGCCAGGGTGGGCATCAGGGAGGGGAGAGGGGGCAGTGCCTTCTGCAGATAGTCCTGGGAAGTGTCAGACAGACAGAGCTCAGGAGGCTGGCAGGCACACAGAGGGCCAGGGTGGGTTGGGAGGGCAGAGGGGGGCAGTGCCTTCTGCAGATAGTCCTGGGAAGTGTCGCAGAGGCAGAGCTCGGGAGGCTGGGGGAGGGGGGGGTACACAGGGCATCAGGGTGGGCAGAAGGGGCAGTGCCTTCTCCAGATATTCCCGGGAAGTGTCAGAGAGGCGTATGGAGGTGCTTGTGGGAGGGTGGAGGAAGGGGTACAGGGGAATGAAGCACGAATGGTGCTGTCCATATACACTGAGATGAGATTGCTGCAAATCAGACATGTGCAGCAGGTGTAGTGCAACAGGTGTAGTGCAGCAGGTGTAGTGCAGCAGGTGTAGTGCAGCAGGTGTAGTGCAGCACTCTAAAACAGCACAACATGTGCTGAACCTGAGCTCCAGACTGCATGAGGGGCCTAGAAGATCCAGGAGCCCCGTAGCACAGTGTGTGGCTGGGCCCGAATTCAGGAATGCAGGGAGTGGCTGGGCCTGAATTCAGGAATGCAAGGAGTGGCTGGGCCAGAATTCAGGAATGCGGGGAGTGGCTGGGCCAGAATTCAGGAATGCAGGGAGTGGCTGGGCCTGAATTCAGGAATGCGGGGAGCGGCTGGGCCTGAATTCAGGAATGCAGGGAGTGGCTGGGCCTGAATTCAGGAATGCAGGGAGTGGCTGGGCCTGAATTCAGGAATGCAGGGAGTGGCTGGGCCTGAATTCAGGAATGCGGGGAGTGGCTGGGCCCGAATTCAGGAATGCAGGGAGTGGCTGGGCCTGAAACTAGGAATGCGGGGAGTGGCTGGACCTGAATTCAGGAATGCGGGGAGTGGCTGGGCATGAATTCAGGAATGCAGGGAGTGTCTGGGCCTGAATTCAGGAATGCAGGGAGTGGCTGGGCCTGAATTCAGGAATGCAGGGAGTGGCTGGGCCTGAATTCAGGAATGCAGGGAGTGGCTGGGCCTGAATTCAGGAATGCAGGGAGTGGCTGAGCCTGAATTCAGGAATGCGGGGAGTGGCTGGGCCTGAATTCAGGAATGCGGGGAGTGGCTGGGCCAGAATTCAGGAATGCAGGGAGTGGCTGGGCCCAAATTCAGGAATGCGGGGAGTGGCTGGGCCCAAATTCAGGAATGCAGGGAGTGGCTGGGCCTGAAACTAGGATTGCGGGGAGTGGCTGGGCCTGAATTCAGGAATGCGGGCAGTGGCTGGGCCCGAATTCAGGAATGCAGGGAGTGGCTGGGCCTGAATTCAGGAATGCAGGGTGTGGCTGGGCCTGAATTCAGGAATGCAGGGAATGGCTGGGCCTGAATTCAGGAATGCAGGGAGTGGCTGGGCCTGAATTCAGGAATGCAGGGAGTGGCTGGGCCTGAATTCAGGAATGCAGGGAGTGGCTGGGCCTGAATTCAGGAATGCGGGGAGTGGCTGGGCCCGAATTCAGGAATGCGGGGAGTGGCTGGGCCTGAATTCTGGAATGCAGGGAGTGGCTGGGCCCGAATTCAGGAATGCAGGGTGTGGCTGGGCCTGAATTCAGGAATGCAGGGAATGGCTGGGCCTGAATTCAGGAATGCAGGGAGTGGGTGGGCCTGAATTCAGGAATGCAGGGAGTGCAGGGAGTGGCTGGGCCCGAATTCAGGAATGCAGGGAGTGGGTGGGCCCGAATTCAGGGATGCAGGGAGTGGCTGGGCCTGAATTCAAGGATGCAGGGAGTGGCTGGGCCTGAATTCAGGAATGCAGGGAGTGGATGGGCCTGAATTCAGGAATGCAGGGAGTGGCTGGGCCTGAATTCAGGAATGCGGGGAGTGGCTGGGCCCAAATTCAGGAATGCAGGGAGTGGCTGGGCCCAAAATCAGGAATGCAGGGAGTAACTGGCCTGAATTCAGGAATGCGCGGAGTGGCTGGGCCCGAATTCAGGAATGCAGGAAGTGGCTGGGCCTGAATTCAGGAATGCAGGGAGTGGCTGGGCCTGAATTCAGGAATGCAGGGAGTGGCTGTGCCTGAATTCAGGAATGCGGGGAGTGGCTGGGCCCGAATTCAGGAATGCGGGGAGTGGCTGGGCCTGAATTCAGGAATGCGGGGAGTGGCTGGGCCTGAATTCAGGAATGCGGGGAGTGGCTGGGCCCGAATTCAGGAATGCAGGGAGTGGCTGGGCCTGAATTCAGGAATGCAGGGAGTGGCTGGGCCCGAATTCAGGAATGCAGGGTGTGGCTGGGCCTGAATTCAGGAATGCAGGGAATGGCTGGGCCTGAATTCAGGAATGCAGGGAGTGGGTGGGCCTGAATTCAGGAATGCAGGGAGTGCAGGGAGTGGCTGGGCCTGAATTCAGGAATGCAGGGAGTGGCTGGGCCCGAATTCAGGGATGCAGGGAGTGGCTGGGCCTGAATTGAAGGATGCAGGGAGTGGCTGGGCCTGAATTCAGGAATGCAGGGAGTGGCTGGGCCTGAATTCAGGAATACAGGGAGTGGCTGGGCCTGAATTCAGGAATGCGGGGAGTGGCTGGGCCCAAATTCAGGAATGCAGGGAGTGGCTGGGCCCAAAATCAGGAATGCAGGGAGTGGCTGGGCCTGAATTCAGGAATGCGGGGAGTGGCTGGGCCCGAATTCAGGAATGCAGGAAGTGGCTGGGCCTGAAACTAGGAATTCGGGGACTGGCTGGGTCTGAATTCAGGAATGTCGGAGTGGCTGGGCCTGAATTCAGGAATGCGGGGAGTGGCTGGGCCTGAATTCAGGAATGCAGGGAGTGGCTGGTCCTGAATTCAGGAATGCAGGGAGTGGCTGGGCCTGAAACTAGGAATGCGGGGAGTGGCTGGACCTGAATTCAGGAATGCGGGGAGTGGCTGGGCATGAATTCAGGAATGCAGGGAGTGTCTGGGCCTGAATTCAGGAATGCAGGGAGTGGCTGGGCCTGAATTCAGGAATGCAGGGAGTGGCTGGGCCTGAATTCAGGAATGCAGGGAGTGGCTGAGCCTGAATTCAGGAATGCGGGGAGTGGCTGGGCCTGAATTCAGGAATGCGGGGAGTGGCTGGGCCAGAATTCAGGAATGCAGGGAGTGGCTGGGCCCAAATTCAGGAATGCGGGGAGTGGCTGGGCCCAAATTCAGGAATGCAGGGAGTGGCTGGGCCTGAAACTAGGAATGCGGGGAGTGGCTGGGCCTGAATTCAGGAATGCGGGGAGTGGCTGGGCCTGAATTCAGGAATGCAGGGTGTGGCTGGGCCTGAATTCAGGAATGCAGGGAATGGCTGGGCCTGAATTCAGGAATGCAGGGAGTGGCTGGGCCTGAATTTAGGAATGCAGGGAGTGCAGGGAGTGGCTGGGCCTGAATTCGGGAATGCAGGGAGTGGCTGGGCCTGAATTCAGGAATGCAGGGAGTGGCTGGGCCTGAATTCAGGAATGCGGGAAGTGGCTGGGCCCGAATTCAGGAATGCGGGGAGTGGCTGGGCCTGAAATCAGGAATGCGGGGAGTGGCTGGGCCTGAATTCAGGAATGCTGGGAGTGGCTGGGCCTGAATTCAGGAATGCAGGGAGTGGCTGGGCCTGAATAAGGAATGCAGGGAGTGGCTGGGCCTGAATTCAGGAATGCGGGGCTGTGGCCGAGCCCGAATTCAGGAATGCGGGGAGTGGCTGGGTCTGAATTCAGGAATGCGGGGAGTGGCTGGGCCTGAATTCAGGAATGCGGGGAGTGGCTGGGCCCGAATTCAGGAATGCAGGGAGTGGCTGGGCCCGAATTCAGGAATGCAGGGAGTGGCTGGGCCCGAATTCAGGAATGCAGGGTGTGGCTGGGCCTGAATTCAGGAATGCAGGGAATGGCTGGGCCTGAATTCAGGAATGCAGGGAGTGGGTGGGCCTGAATTCAGGAATGCAGGGAGTGCAGGGAGTGGCTGGGCCTGAATTCAGGAATGCAGGGAGTGGCTGGGCCCGAATTCAGGGATGCAGGGAGTGGCTGGGCCTGAATTCAAGGATGCAGGAAGTGGCTGGGCCTGAATTCAGGAATGCAGGGAGTGGCTGGGCCTGAATTCAGGAATGCGGGGAGTGGCTGGGCCCAAATTCAGGAATGCAGGGAGTGGCTGGGCCCAAAATCAGGAATGCAGGGAGTGGCTGGGCCTGAATTCAGGAATGCGGGGAGTGGCTGGGCCCGAATTCAGGAATGCAGGAAGTGGCTGTGCCTGAATTCAGGAATGCAGGGAGTGGCTGGGCCTGAATTCAGGAATGCAGGGAGTGGCTGTGCTTGAATTCAGGAATGCGAGGAGTGGCTGGGCCCGAATTCAGGAATGCAGGGAGTGGCTGGGCCTGAATTCAGGAATGCAGGGTGTGGCTGGGCCTGAATTCAGGAATGCAAGGAATGCCTGGGCCTGAATTCAGGAATGCAGGGAGTGGCTGGGCCTGAATTCAGGAATGCAGGGAGTGCAGGGAGTGGCTGGGCCTGAATTCGGGAATGCAGGGAGTGGCTGGGCCTGAATTCAGGAATGCAGGGAGTGGCTGGGCCTGAATTCAGGAATGCGGGGAGTGGCTGGGCCCGAATTCAGGAATGCGGGGAGTGGCTGGGCCTGAAATCAGGAATGCGGGGAGTGGCTGGGCCTGAATTCAGGAATGCTGGGAGTGGCTGGGCCTGAATTCAGGAATGCAGGGAGTGGCTGGGCCTGAATTCAGGAATGCTGGGAGTGGCTGGGCCTGAATTCAGGAATGCAGGGAGTGGCTGGGCCTGAATTCAGGAATGCAGGGAGTGGCTTGGCCCGAATTCAGGAATGCGGGGAGTGGCTGGGCCCGAATTCAGGAATGCAGGGAGTGGCTGGGTCTGAATTCAGGAATGCGGGGAGTGGCTGGGCCTGAATTCAGGAATGCGGGGAGTGGCTGGGCCGGAATTCAGGAATGCAGGGAGTGGCTGGGCCCGAATTCAGAAATGCAGGGAGTGGCTGGGCCCGAATTCAGGAATGCAGGGTGTGGCTGGGCCTGAATTCAGGAATGCAGGGAATGGCTGGGCCTGAATTCAGGAATGCAGGGAGTGGGTGGGCCTGAATTCAGGAATGCAGGGAGTGCAGGGAGTGGCTGGGCCTGAATTCAGGAATGCAGGGAGTGGCTGGGCCCGAATTCAGGGATGCAGGGAGTGGCTGGGCCTGAATTCAAGGATGCAGGGAGTGGCTGGGCCTGAATTCAGGAATGCAGGGAGTGCCTGGGCCTGAATTCAGGAATGCAGGGAGTGGCTGGGCCTGAATTCAGGAATGCAGGGAGTGGCTGGGCCCAAATTCAGGAATGCAGGGAGTGGCTGGGCCCAAAATCAGGAATGCAGGGAGTGGCTGGGCCTGAATTCAGGAATGCGCGGAGTGGCTGGGCCCGAATTCAGGAATGCAGGAAGTGGCTGTGCCTGAATTCAGGAATGCAGGGAGTGGCTGGGCCTGAATTCAGGAATGCAGGGAGTGCCTGGGCCTGAATTCAGGAATGCAGGGAGTGGCTGGGCCTGAATTCAGGAATGCGGGGAGTGGCTGGGCCTGAATTCAGGAATGCGGGGAGTGGCTGGGCCCGAATTCAGGAATGCAGGGAGTGGCTGGGCCCGAATTCAGGAATGCAGGGAGTGGCTGGGCCCGAATATAGGAATGCAGGGTGTGGCTGGGCCTGAATTCAGGAATGCAGGGAATGGCTGGGCCTGAATTCAGGAATGCAGGGAGTGGGTGGGCCTGAATTCAGGAATGCAGGGAGTGCAGGGAGTGGCTGGGCCTGAATTCAGGAATGCAGGGAGTGGCTGGGCCCAAATTCAGGGATGCAGGGAGTGGCTGGGCCTGAATTGAAGGATGCAGGGAGTGGCTGGGCCTGAATTCAGGAATGCAGGGAGTGGCTGGGCCTGAATTCAGGAATGCAGGGAGTGGCTGGGCCTGAATTCAGGAATGCGGGGAGTGGCTGGGCCCGAATTCAGGAATGCGGGGAGTGGCTGGGCCTGAAATCAGGAATGCGGGGAGTGGCTGGGCCTTAATTCAGGAATGCTGGGAGTGGCTGGGCCTGAATTCAGGAATGCAGGGAGTGGCTGGGCCTGAATTCAGGAATGCTGGGAGTGGCTGGGCCTGAATTCAGGAATGCAGGGAGTGGCTTGGCCCGAATTCAGGAATGCGGGGAGTGGGTGGCTGGGCCCGAATTCAGGAATGCAGGGAGTGGCTGGGTCTGAATTCAGGAATGCGGGGAGTGGCTGGGCCTGAATTCAGGAATGCAGGGAGTGGCTGGGCCGGAATTCAGGAATGCAGGGAGTGGCTGGGCCCGAATTCAGGAATGCAGGGAGTGGCTGGGCCCGAATTCAGGAATGCAGGGTGTGGCTGGGCCTGAATTCAGGAATGCAGGGAATGGCTGGGCCTGAATTCAGGAATGCAGGGAGTGGGTGGGCCTGAATTCAGGAATGCAGGGAGTGCAGGGAGTGGCTGGGCCTGAATTCAGGAATGCAGGGAGTGGCTGGGCCCGAATTCAGGGATGCAGGGAGTGGCTGGGCCTGAATTCAAGGATGCAGGGAGTGGCTGGGTCTGAATTCAGGAATGCGGGGAGTGGCTGGGCCTGAATTCAGGAATGCGGCGAGTGGCTGGGCCGGAATTCAGGAATGCAGGGAGTGGCTGGGCCCGAATTCAGGAATGCAGGGAGTGGCTGGGCCCGAATTCAGGAATGCAGGGTGTGGCTGGGCCTGAATTCAGGAATGCAGGGAATGGCTGGGCCTGAATTCAGGAATGCAGGGAGTGGGTGGGCCTGAATTCAGGAATGCAGGGAGTGCAGGGAGTGGCTGGGCCTGAATTCAGGAATGCAGGGAGTGGCTGGGCCCGAATTCAGGGATGCAGGGAGTGGCTGGGCCTGAATTCAAGGATGCAGGGAGTGGCTGGGCCTGAATTCAGGAATGCAGGGAGTGGCTGGGCCTGAATTCAGGAATGCAGGGAGTGGCTGGGCCTGAATTCAGGAATGCGGGGAGTGGCTGGGCCCAAATTCAGGAATGCAGGGAGTGGCTGGGCCCAAAATCAGGAATGCAGGGAGTGGCTGGGCCTGAATTCAGGAATGCGGGGAGTGGCTGGGCCCGAATTCAGGAATGCAGGAAGTGGCTGTGCCTGAATTCAGGAATGCAGGGAGTGGCTGGGCCTGAATTCAGGAATGCAGGGAGTGGCTGTGCCTGAATTCAGGAATGCGGGGAGTGGCTGGGCCCGAATTCAGGAATGCAGGGAGTGGCTGGGCCTGAATTCAGGAATGCGGGGAGTGGCTGGGCCTGAATTCAGGAATGCGGGGAGTGGCTGGGCCCGAATTCAGGAATGCAGGGAGTGGCTGGGCCCGAATTCAGGAATGCAGGGAGTGGCTGGGCCCGAATATAGGAATGCAGGGTGTGGCTGGGCCTGAATTCAGGAATGCAGGGAATGGCTGGGCCTGAATTCAGGAATGCAGGGAGTGGGTGGGCCTGAATTCAGGAATGCAGGGAGTGCAGGGAGTGGCTGGGCCTGAATTCAGGAATGCAGGGAGTGGCTGGGCCCAAATTCAGGGATGCAGGGAGTGGCTGGGCCTGAATTGAAGGATGCAGGGAGTGGCTGGGCCTGAATTCAGGAATGCAGGGAGTGGCTGGGCCTGAATTCAGGAATGCAGGGAGTGGCTGGGCCTGAATTCAGGAATGCGGGGAGTGGCTGGGCCCAAATTCAGGAATGCAGGGAGTGGCTGGGCCCAAAATCAGGAATGCAGGGAGTGGCTGGGCCTGAATTCAGGAATGCAGGGAGTGGCTGGGCCCGAATTCAGGAATGCAGGAAGTGGCTGGGCCTGAAACTAGGAATTCGGGGACTGGCTGGGTCTGAATTCAGGAATGTCGGAGTGGCTGGGCCTGAATTCAGGAATGCGGGGAGTGGCTGGGCCTGAATTCAGGAATGCAGGGAGTGGCTGGGCCTGAATTCAGGAATGCAGTGTGTGGCTGGGCCTGAATTCAGGAATGCAGGGAATGGCTGGGCCTGAATTCAGGAATGCAGGGAGTGGCTGGGCCTGAATTCAGGAATGCAGGGAGTTGCTGGGCCTGAATTCAGGAATGTGGGGAGTGGCTGGGCCCGAATTCAGGAATGCAGGGAGTGGCTGGGCCTGAATTCAGGAATGCAGGGGGTGGCTGGGCCCGAATTCAGGAATCCGGGGAGTGGCTGGGCCTGAATTCAGGAATGCGGGGAATGGCTGGGCCTGAAACTAGGAATGCGGGGAGTGGCTGGGCCTGAATTCAGGAATGCAGGGAGTGGCTGCACCTGAATTCAGGAATGCGGGGAGTGGCTGGGCCCGAATTCAGGAATGCGGGGAGTGGCTGGGCCCAAATTCAGGAATGCGGGGAATGGTTGAGCCTGAATTCAGGAATGCGTGGAATGGCTGGGCCTGAATTCAGGAATGCGGGAAGTGGCTGGGCCTGAATTCAGGAATGTGGGAAATGGCTGGGCCTGAATTCAGGAATGCAGGGAGTGGCTGGGCCTGAATTCAGGAATGCAGGTAGTGGCTGGGCCTGAATTCAGGAATGCAGAGAGTGGCTGGGCCCGAATTCAGGAATGCAGGAAGTGGCTGGGCCCGAATTCAGGAATTCAGGAAGTGACTGGGCCTGAATTCAGGAATGCAGGGTGTGGCTGAGCCTGAATTCAGGAATGCAGGGAGTGGCTGGGCCTGAATTCAAGAATGCAGGCAGTGGCTGGACCTGAATTCAGGAATGCGGGGACTGCGTGGGCCTGAATTCAGGAATGTGGGGAGTGGCTGGGCCTGAATTCAGGAATGCGGGGAATGGCTGGGCCTGAATTCAGGAATGCAGGGAGTGGCTGGGCCTGAATTCAGGAATGCAGGGAGTGGCTGGGCCTGAATTCAGGAATGCGGGGAATGGCTGGGCCTGAATTCAGGAATGCGGGGAATGGCTGGGCCTGAATTATGGAATGCAGGGAGTGGCTGGGCCTGAATTCAGGAATGCAGGGAGTGGCTGAGCCCGAATTCAGGAATGCAGGGAGTGGCTGGGCCCGAATTCAGGAATGCAGGGAGTGGCTGGGCTTGAATTCAGGAATGCGGGGAGTGCGTGGGCCTGAATTCAGGAATGCAGGGAGTGGCTGGGCCTGAATTCAGGAATGCGGGGAATGGCTGGGCCTGAATTCAGGAATGCAGGGTGTAGCTGGGCCCGAATTCAGGAATGCAGGGTGTAGCTGGGCCTGAATTCAGGAATGCGGGGATGGCTGGGCCTGAATTCAGGAATGCAGGGAGTGGCTGGGCCTGAATTCAGGAATGCGGGGAATGGCTGGGCCTGAATTCAGGAATGCAGGGAGTGGCTGAGCCGAATTCAGGAATGCATGGAGTGGCTGGGCCCGAATTTAGGAATGCAGGGAGTGGCTGGGCTTGAATTCAGGAATGCGGGGAGTGCGTGGGCCTGAATTCAGGAATGCAGGGAGTGGCTGGGCCTGAATTCAGGAATGCAGGGAAGGGCTGGGCCTGAATTCAGGAATGCAGGGAGTGGCTGGGCCTGAATTCAGGAATGCAGGCAGTGGCTGGGCCTGAATTCAGGAATGCAGGGAGTGGCTGGGCCTGAATTCAGGAATGCAGGGTGTAGCTGGGCCCGAATTCAGGAATGCAGGGTGTAGCTGGGCCTGAATTCAGGAATGCGGGGATGGCTGGGCCTGAATTCAGGAATGCAGGGAGTGGCTGGGCCTGAATTCAGGAATGCGGGGAATGGCTGGGCCTGAATTCAGGAATGCAGGGAGTGGCTGAGCCCGAATTCAGGAATGCAGGAAGTGGCTGGGCCCGAATTTAGGAATGCAGGGAGTGGCTGGGCTTGAATTCAGGAATGCGGGGAGTGCGTGGGCCTGAATTCAGGAATGCAGGGAGTGGCTGGGCCTGAATTCAGGAATGCAGGGATTGGCTGGGCCTGAATTCAGGAAAGCAGGGTGTAGCTGGGCCCGAATTCAGGAATGCAGGGTGTAGCTGGGCCTGAATTCAGGCATGCGGGATGGCTGGGCCTGAATTCAGGAATGCAGGGAGTGGCTGGGCCTGAATTCAGGAATGCGGGGAATGGCTGGGCCTGAATTCAGGAATGCGGGGATGGCTGGGCCTGAATTCAGGAATGCAGGGAGTGGCTGGGCCTGAATTCAGGAATGCAGGCAGTGGCTGGACCTGAATTCAGGAATGCGGGGACTGCGTGGGCCTGAATTCAGGAATGCGGGGAGTGGCTGGGCCTGAATTCAGGAATGCAGGGAATGGCTGGGCCTGAATTCAGGAATGCAGGGAGTGGCTGGGCCTGAATTCAGGAATGCAGGGTGTAGCTGGGCCTGAATTCAGGCATGCGGGATGGCTGGGCCTGAATTCAGGAATGCAGGGTGTAGCTGGGCCCGAATTCAGGAATGCAGGGTGTAGCTGGGCCTGAATTCAGGAATGCGGGGAGTGCGTGGGCCTGAATTCAGGAATGCAGGGAGTGGCTGGGCCTGAATTCAGGAATGCGGGGAATGGCTGGGCCTGAATTCAGGAATGCAGGGTGTAGCTGGGCCCGAATTCAGGAATGCAGGGTGTAGCTGGGCCTGAATTCAGGAATGCGGGGATGGCTGGGCCTGAATTCAGGAATGCAGGGAGTGGCTGGGCCTGAATTCATGAATGCAGGGAATGGCTGGGCCTGAATTCAGGAATGCAGGGTGTAGCTGGGCCCGAATTCAGGAATGCAGGGTGTAGCTGGGCCTGAATTCAGGAATGCGGGGATGGCTGGGCCTGAATTCAGGAATGCAGGGAGTGGCTGAGCCCGAATTCAGGAATGCAGGAAGTGGCTGGGCCCGAATTTAGGAATGCAGGGAGTGGCTGGGCTTGAATTCAGGAATGCAGGGAGTGCGTGGGCCTGAATTCAGGAATGCAGGGAGTGGCTTGGCCTGAATTCAGGAATGCAGGGAATCGCTGGGCCTGAATTCAGGAATGCAGGGTGTAGCTGGGCCCGAATTCAGGAATGCAGGGTGTAGCTGGGCCTGAATTCAGGAATGCGGGGATGGCTGGGCCTGAATTCAGGAATGCAGGGAGTGGCTGGGCCTGAATTCAGGAATGCGGGGAATGGCTGGGCCTGAATTCAGGAATGCGGGGATGGCTGGGCCTGAATTCAGGAATCCAGGGAGTGGCTGGGCCTGAATTCAGGAATGCAGGCAGTGGCTGGACCTGAATTCAGGAATGCGGGGACTGCGTGGGCCTGAATTCAGGAATGCGGGGAGTGGCTGGGCCTGAATTCAGGAATGCAGGGAATGGCTGGGCCTGAATTCAGGAATGCAGGGAGTGGCTGGGCCTGAATTCAGGAATGCAGGGAGTGGCTGGGCCTGAATTCAGGAATGCGGGGAATGGCTGGGCCTGAATTCAGGAATGCGGGGAATGGCTGGGCCTGAATTCAGGAATGCAGGGAGTGGCTGAGCCTGAATTCAGGAATGCAGGGAGTGGCTGGGCCCGAATTCAGGAATTCAGGAAGTGACTGGGCCTGAATTCAGGAATGCAGGGAGTGGCTGAGCCCGAATTCAGGAATGCAGGGAGTGGCTGGGCCCGAATTCAGGAATGCAGGGAGTGGCTGGGCTTGAATTCAGGAATGCGGGGAGTGCGTGGGCCTGAATTCAGGAATGCAGGGAGTGGCTGGGCCTGAATTCAGGAATGCGGGGAATGGCTGGGCCTGAATTCAGGAATGCAGGGTGTAGCTGGGCCCGAATTCAGGAATGCAGGGTGTAGCTGGGCCTGAATTCAGGAATGCGGGGATGGCTGGGCCTGAATTCAGGAATGCAGGGAGTGGCTGGGCCTGAATTCAGGAATGCGGGGAATGGCTGGGCCTGAATTCAGGAATGCAGGGAGTGGCTGAGCCCGAATTCAGGAATGCAGGGAGTGGCTGGGCCCGAATTTAGGAATGCAGGGAGTGGCTGGGCTTGAATTCAGGAATGCGGGGAGTGCATGGTCCTGAATTCAGGAATGCAGGGAGTGGCTGGGCCTGAATTCAGGAATGGGGGGAATGGCTGGGCCTGAATTCAGGAATGCAGGGTGTAGCTGGGCCCGAATTCAGGAATGCAGGGTGTAGCTGGGCCTGAATTCAGGAATGCGGGGATGGCTGGGCCTGAATTCAGGAATGCAGGGAGTGGCTGGGCCTGAATTCAGGAATGCGGGGAATGGCTGGGCCTGAATTCAGGAATGCGGGGAATGGCTGGGCCTGAATTCAGGAATGCAGGGAGTGGCTGGGCCTGAATTCAGGAATGCAGGGAGTGGCTAGGCCTTAATTCAGGAATGCAGGGAAGGGCTGGGCCTGAATTCAGGAATGCAGGGAGTGGCTGGGCCCGAATTCAGGAATTCAGGAAGTGACTGGGCCTGAATTCAGGAATGCAGGGAGTGGCTGAGCCCGAATTCAGGAATGCAGGGAGTGGCTGGGCCCGAATTCAGGAATGCGGGGAGTGTGTGGGCCTGAATTTAGGAATGCAGGGAGTGGCTGGGCCTGAATTTAGGAATCCAGGGAGTGGCTGGACCTCAATTCAGGAATGCGGGGACTGCGTGGGCCTGAATTCAGGAATGCTGGGAGTGGCTGGGCCTGAATTCAGGAATGCAGGGAATGGCTGGGCCTGAATTCAGGAATGCAGGGAGTGGCTGGGCCTGAATTCAGGAATGTGGGGAGTGGCTTGGCGTGAATTCAGGAATGCACGGAGTGGTTGGGCCTGCAGGAATGCCGAGAGTGGCTGGGCCTGAATTCAGGAATGCGCGGAGTGGTTGGGCCTGCAGGAATACCGGGAGTGGCTGGGCCTGAATTCAGGAATGCGGGGAGTGCGTGGGCCTGAATTCAGGAATGCGGGGAGTGGCTGAGCCTGAATTCAGGAATGCAGGGAGTGGCTGGACCTGAATTCAGGAATGCAGGGACTGCCTGGGCCTGAATTCAGGAATGCGGGGAGTGGCTGGGCCTGAATTCAGGAATGCGGGGAATGGCTGGGCCTGAATTCAGGAATGCAGGTAGTGGCTGGGCCTGAATTCAGGAATGCGGGGAGTGCCTTGGCGTGAATTCAGGAATGCGCTGAGTGGTTGGGCCTGCAGGAATGCCGGGAGTGGCTGGTCCTGAATTCAGGAATGCGCGGAGTAGTTGGGCCTGCAGGAATGCCGGGAGTGGCTGTGCCTGAATTCAGGAATGCGGGGAGTGCGTGGGCCTGAATTCAGGAATGCGGGGAGTGGCTGGCCGTGAATTCAGGAATGCGGGGAGTGGCTGGCCGTGAATTCAGGAATGCGGGGAGTGCGTGGGCCTGAATTCAGGAATGCGGGGAGTGGCTGAGCGTGAATTCAGGAATGCGGGGAGTGGCTGGGCGTGAATTCAGGAATGCGGGGAGTGGCTGGCTGTGAATTCAGGAATGCGGGGAGTGCGTGGGCCTGAATTCAGGAATGCGGGGAGTGCGTGGGCCTGAATTCAGGAATGCGGGGAGTGGCTGGGCGTGAATTCAGGAATGCAGGGAGTGGCTGGGCCCGAATTCAGGAATGCAGGGAGTGGCTGGGCTTGAATTCAGGAATGCGGGGAGTGCGTGGGCCTGAATTCAGGAATGCAGGGAGTGGCTGGGCCTGAATTTAGGAATCCAGGGAGTGGCTGGACCTCAATTCAGGAATGCGGGGACTGCGTGGGCCTGAATTCAGGAATGCTGGGAGTGGCTGGGCCTGAATTCAGGAATGCAGGGAATGGCTGGGCCTGAATTCAGGAATGCAGGGAGTGGCTGGGCCTGAATTCAGGAATGTGGGGAGTGGCTTGGCGTGAATTCAGGAATGCACGGAGTGGTTGGGCCTGCAGGAATGCCGAGAGTGGCTGGGCCTGAATTCAGGAATGCGCGGAGTGGTTGGGCCTGCAGGAATACCGGGAGTGGCTGGGCCTGAATTCAGGAATGCGGGGAGTGCGTGGGCCTGAATTCAGGAATGCGGGGAGTGGCTGAGCCTGAATTCAGGAATGCAGGGAGTGGCTGGGCCTGATTTCAGGAATGCAGGGAGTGGCTGGACCTGAATTCAGGAATGCAGGGACTGCGTGGGCCTGAATTCAGGAATGCGGGGAGTGGCTGGGCCTGAATTCAGGAATGCGGGGAATGGCTGGGCCTGAATTCAGGAATGCAGGTAGTGGCTGGGCCTGAATTCAGGAATGCGGGGAGTGCCTTGGCGTGAATTCAGGAATGCGCTGAGTGGTTGGGCCTGCAGGAATGCCGGGAGTGGCTGGGCCTGAATTCAGGAATGCGCGGAGTAGTTGGGCCTGCAGGAATGCCGGGAGTGGCTGTGCCTGAATTCAGGAATGCGGGGAGTGCGTGGGCCTGAATTCAGGAATGCGGGGAGTGGCTGGCCGTGAATTCAGGAATGCGGGGAGTGGCTGGCCGTGAATTCAGGAATGCGGGGAGTGCGTGGGCCTGAATTCAGGAATGCGGGGAGAGGCTGGGCGTGAATTCAGGAATGCGGGGAGTGGCTGGGCGTGAATTCAGGAATGCGGGGAGTGGCTGGCCGTGAATTCAGGAATGCGGGGAGTGCGTGGGCCTGAATTCAGGAATGCGGGGAGTGCGTGGGCCTGAATTCAGGAATGCGGGGAGTGGCTGGGCGTGAATTCAGGAATGCAGGTAGTGGCTGGGCCTGAATTCAGGAATGCGGGGAGTGCCTTGGCGTGAATTCAGGAATGCGCTGAGTGGTTGGGCCTGCAGGAATGCCGGGAGTGGCTGGGCCTGAATTCAGGAATGCGCAGAGTAGTTGGGCCTGCAGGAATGCCGGGAGTGGCTGTGCCTGAATTCAGGAATGCGGGGAGTGCGTGGGCCTGAATTCAGGAATGCGGGGAGTGGCTGGCCGTGAATTCAGGAATGCGGGGAGTGGCTGGCCGTGAATTCAGGAATGCGGGGAATGCGTGGGCCTGAATTCAGGAATGCGGGGAGAGGCTGGGCGTGAATTCAGGAATGCGGGGAGTGGCTGGGCGTGAATTCAGGAATGCGGGGAGTGGCTGGGCGTGAATTCAGGAATGCGGGGAGTGGCTGGCCGTGAATTCAGGAATGCGGGGAGTGCGTGGGCCTGAATTCAGGAATGCGGGGAGTGCGTGGGCCTGAATTCAGGAATGCGGGGAGTGGCTGGGCGTGAATTCAGGAATGCAGGTAGTGGCTGGGCCTGAATTCAGGAATGCGGGGAGTGCCTTGGCGTGAATTCAGGAATGCGCTGAGTGGTTGGGCCTGCAGGAATGCCGGGAGTGGCTGGGCCTGAATTCAGGAATGCGCGGAGTAGTTGGGCCTGCAGGAATGCCGGGAGTGGCTGTGCCTGAATTCAGGAATGCGGGGAGTGCGTGGGCCTGAATTCAGGAATGCGGGGAGTGGCTGGCCGTGAATTCAGGAATGCGGGGAGTGCGTGGGCCTGAATTCAGGAATGCGGGGAGTGCGTGGGCCTGAATTCAGGAATGCGGGGAGTGGCTGGGCGTGAATTCAGGAATGCTTGGGACACCATCTCGGGTGTCGGGGTGGATTATTATCCCAGGCCTCATGATGGATATTCTGGGGGTTCTGGAGGGTCACCGTTCATTGCAATCTTTGTCATTTGCTTGACTGGGGTCAGACATGGCCCAGCAGGTTGGTGACGAAGTGAAACAGTTCTGCACGTTCACTCCTGGGCGGCGGGGATGAACAGGCCACTCCTGGCCAGCGGGGATGAACAGGCCACTCCTGGCCAGCGGGGATGAACAGGCCACTCCTGGCCAGCGGGTTTGAACAGGCCACTCCTGGCCGGCGGGGATGGACAGGTCACTCCTGGCCGCGGGGATGAACAGGTCACTCCTGGCCGGCGGAGATGAACAGGCCACTCCTGGCCGGCGAGGATAGACAGGTCACTCCTGGCTGACGGGGATGAACAGGCCACTCCTGGCCGGCGGGGATGGACAGGTCACTCCATGCCGAATGGTTTGCTCCACCACACTTAATTATGTTGATATTTTCTTTGTACGTTTATAGTGATACTCACAATGTTCCACGTTGGCTCCGCGTGGTCGGCCCCCAGATACTCCACGTAGGAGGCGAAGCCCTCATTCAGCCACAGGTCGTTCCACCACCTCACGGTCACGAGGTTCCCGAACCACTGGGAGGGAAAGAGTAGAAAGGAGGTGTTAGCAGGGGAAGTATCGGGACTCCCACCAACTCTTCACAGTGACAGGATACAGACAGTGGGGACGTATGATTTGACCCCCTAAACTATCAGATGTGCGCCCGCATTCTGAGGATGGCAGATGCGGGAGAACTCCCCCTGTCCTCCACCTGCACCTCCTGGAACTCCAAGGGCTGGTGTCTGGAAGTGGTGCCCCCACTCCTGAGAACCCCCCCTGTCCTCCACCTGCACCTCCTGAACCTCCCAGGGCCGGGGTCTGGAAGTGGCGCCCCCACTCCTGAGAACCCCCCCTCCCCCTTTCCTCCACCTGCACCTCCTGGAACTCCCAGGGCTGGGGTCTGCAAGTGGTGCCCCCACTCCTGAGAACCCCCCCCCTGTTCTCCACCAGCACCCCCTGGAACTCCCAGGGCCGGGGTCTGGAAGTGGTGACTCCACTCCTGAGAACCTCCCCCTGTCCTCCACCAGCACCTCATGGAACTCCCAGGGCTGGGGTCTGGACGTGGTTCCCCCACTCCTGAGAACCTCCCCCTGTCCTTCACCTGCACCTCCTCGAACTCCCAGGGCCGGGGTCTGGAAGTGGTGCTCACACTCCTGAGAACCTCTCCCTGTCCTCCACCTGCACCTCCTGGAACTCCCAGGGCTGGGGTCTGCAAGTGGCGCCCCCACTCCTGAGAACCCCCCTCCCCCTGTCCTTCACCAGCACCTCCTGGAACTCCCAGGGCTGGGGTCTGCAAGTGGTGCCCCCACTCCTGAGAACCTCCCCCTGTCCTTCACCAGCACCTCCTCGAACTCCCAGGGCCGGGGTCTGGAAGTGGTGCTCACACTCCTGAGAACCTCTCCCTGTCCTCCACCTGCACCTCCTGGAACTCCCAGGGCCGTGGTCTGGACGTGGTGCCCCCATTCCTGAGAACCTCTCTCTGTCCTCCACCTGCACCTCCTCGAACTCCCAGGGCTGGGGTCTGGACGTGGTGCCCCACTCCTGAGAACCCCCCCCTGTCCTCCACCAGCACCTCATGGAACTCCCAGGGCTGGGGTCTGGGGCTGGGGTCTGGAAGTGGTGCCCCCACTCCTGAGAACCTCCCCCTGTCCTATACCTGCATCTCCTCGAACTCCCAGGGCTGGGGTCTGGACGTGGTGCCCCCACTCCTGAGAACCTCCCCCTGTCCTCCACCAGCACCTCCTAGAACTCCCAGGGCTGGGGTCTGGACGTGGTGCCCCCACTCCTGAGAACCCCCACTGTCCTCCACCTGCACCTCCTGGAACTCCCAGGGCTGGGGTCTGGAAGTGGTGCCCCCACTCCTGAGAACCTCCCCCTGTCCTCCACCAGCACCTCCTCGAACTCCCAGGGCTGGGGTCTGGAAGTGGTGCCCCCACTCCTGAGAACCTCCCCCTGTCCTCCACCTGCACCTCCTGGAACTCCCAGGGCTGGGGTCTGGAAGTGGCGCCCCCACTCCTGAGAACCTCCCCCTGTCCTCCACCTGCACCTCCTGGAACTCCCAGGGCTGGGGTCTGGAAGTGGCGCCCCCACTCCTGAGAACCTCCCCCTGTCCTCCACCAGCACCTCCTGGAACTCCCAGGGCTGGGGTCTGGAAGTGGCGCCCCCACTCCTGAGAACCTCCCCCTGTCCTCCACCTGCACCTCCTGGAACTCCGAGGGCTGGGGTCTGGAAGTGGCGCCTCCACTCCTGAGAACCCCCCCTGTCCTCCGCCTGCACCTCCTGGAACTCCCAGGGCCGGGGTCTGAAAGTGGTGCCCCCACTCCTGAGAACCCCCCCCCCTTTCCTCCACCAGCACCTCCTGGAACTCCCAGGGCCGGGGTCTGGAAGTGGTGCCCCCACTCCTGAGAACCCCCCCCTGTCCTCCACCTGCACCTCCTGGAACTCCCAGGATCGGGTCTGGAAGTGGTGTACCCACTCCTGAGAACCTCCACCTGCACCTCCTGGAACTCCCAGGGCCGAGGTCTGGAAGTGGTCCCCCCACTCCTGAGAAACCCAGGCAGCCTGGCACATCATGGCGAGTTTCCTGATAGCGGGGTGGGCACGACTTTCCAGTCCACCCGGGGCTAGAATTGAAAAAGTGGAACCATTTTCTCAAAAAGATCCCCGTCCAGTGTGTAGCCGGAAGCCCCCCCCCCTCCCCTCCCCCAGTCAGCTAAGATTCGCCTGAACTCCTGAGCTGAATGGCCCGCAGGACGGGGGGGCGCATCAAGACCCCCTGGGGACGGCTAGTCTCCTCAATACCCTCATGTGTTGACATTTTCTCCAAAGCAACTATCCACAACTACGGTTTACCTAATGCCATCTTATTTTCCCCAGGGATGCCTTTACTACTGCTAATCAGGGGCTAGAACCCCCTGCCTGCCCAACCCTCAAAAGGGGCGCGCACTTTCTGATCACTGGTCCTTCTGAAGGCCCGACATGGACCTCGAATTGCCCCTGAGCCCCGGATTGGTGCACACAGTCCTAAGTGCATTCACCTCAGCGCCTGTCATCATGTATGTTCGGAGAAGGAAAGCAGACACACGGGGGCAGGAGGCACTGGGGGCACTTACCTGGTGGGCCAGCTCGTGGGCAATGATGGTCGCCACCCTCTCCTTGTTGCCGATGGAGGAGATCAGGGGGTCGTACAGCAGCGCCGTCTCTCGGTAGGTCACGAGCCCCCAGTTCTCCATGGCGCCTGCGTTGAAGTCAGGGAGGGCGATCTGGTCTGAAATGAAAGGGGTGCAGTGTTAGCACGGGCCTGGCCCAGGCCTGGAAGGTCAGGCCACACAGTTCCATTCTCTGGTCTGCAGTGAAAGGGGTGCAGTGTTAGCACGGGCCTGGCCCAGGCCTGCAAGGTCAGGCCACACAGTTCCATTCTCTGGTCTGCAGTGAAAGGGGTGCAGTGTTAGCACGGGCCTGGCCCAGGCCTGCAAGGTCAGGCCACACAGTTCTATTCTCTGGACAGTTCCATTCTCTTGTCTGCAGTGAAAGGGGTGCAGTGTTAGCACGGGCCTGGCCCAGGCCTGCAAGGTCAGGTCACACAGTTCCATTCTTTGGTCTGCAGTGAAAGGGGTGCAGTGTTAGCACGGGCCTGGCCCAGGCTGCAAGTTCAGGCCACACAGTTCCATTCTCTGGTCTGCAGTGAAAGGGGTGCAGTGTTAGCACGGGCCTGGCCCAGGCCTGCAAGGTCAGGTCACACAGTTCCATTCTTTGGTCTGCAGTGAAAGGGGTGCAGTGTTAGCACGGGCCTGGCCCAGGCCTGCAAGTTCAGGCCACACAGTTCCATTCTCTGGTCTGCAGTGAAAGGGGTGCAGTGTTAGCACGGGCCTGGCCCAGGCCTGCAAGGTCAGGCCACACAGTTCCATTCTCTGGTCTGCAGTGAAAGGGGTGCAGTGTTAGCACGGGCCTGGCCCAGGCCTGCAAGGTCAGGCCACACAGTTCCATTCTCTGGTCTGCAGTGAAAGGGGTGCAGTGTTAGCACGGGCCTGGCCCAGGCCTGCAAGGTCAGGCCACACAGTTCCATTCTCTGGTCTGCAGTGAAAGGGGTGCAGTGTTAGCACGGGCCTGGGCCAGGCCTGCAAGGTCAGGCCACATAGTTCCATTGACTTACTGCCATCTCGGCTTCTCTCATTTTCATTCCTAGTTCTGATTTTACTGCAAAATTCAAAATAAGTTTCACAACATGTGTTTACAAAATCATGCGTATTGGGTCATCCTGGGCAAAATGATCGAAATGAATGGAATGGCAATGGGCACATTTTGGACTCGCCTAATTTTATCCAAAACGTAATTTTGTCTGGTAATGCGACCAAAAGTATCACCCTCTTCCCTGTAGAGTAAGGAAAGACGCAGCCATGAAAACATGGAGGTTTAACAAGGCACTGCCGGTAACACAGGCCGACCACCCCCCACCCTGAGGCGATAGTGGGAAAGGAAGATGCCAGAAGCGGCCTGCAGGGTGTGCAGGCAGCTCCGCAGAGCCCGCCACGACCCCTCCAGCTCCTTCCAATGACTCCCAACTCCTCCATCTGCCCTGCCACGCCTGATCATTCGGAGTCACAGCCCAGCCTCTTACAGTGGCATCAACTGCTATCATAGGGGCCTGCGTGGGGGAGGGGCGGAGAGCAGCTCCCCTCTCCTGAGGTGAATGTAGTCCAGCCAGGACTTGAGGACTGCCTGATTGCTGCTGGTGATCCAGAGAAAAAGCGCAAAGAATTAGGAGAAGCCGGATGGCCGCTCTGAGACGCTGACGTGCCAATAGGGGCGTGCACACGACCCCTAGGCCTGTGCAGAAGCCGACCCCTACACACTGCAAATCCAGCCTTGGTATGAGGGAGGCTTCCCCACCCCCCCTTCTTCAGGGGCGTCACTGTCTTCTGAATGTTCCTGGATGCCTCCTTGTAAGAGTGGGGGCGGATCCTCCATTTGAGGACCCCCACCTGGGCCAGGACTATCAGGAACATCCGGGGAGCGTATTTAAGACCAAAGAAAGGGACGGACGCAGAACAGGACTGCAAAGCGATGGGACATGAAGATGGCGCCCTGCAAATCGAGGGAGCAGAGGAAGCGGCACGATTTCTTGAAGTGTGTCCAAAACTGGGTGCCACTCAGGGGCCCTGAGTGTTTCTGGACTATGAAGAGAATGAGAGAAGCACCCGCCTGTCCTGACTTCTGCTATGACGTCCTCTAGTGCCTGCTTTTGGGGGAGATGCTGTATCACAGCCGAGAGGGCACCTCGCGTTTCTGGGTGTCTGGGCAGTGGCATCTCTCGAACGCTTGACGCTGGCAAGGAAGAAGAGAGCTCCGCGCAGTAGCCGTCCATGGCAATTGCTACTAGCCATGCACATCTCATAATTATTATGTTATTTCTTGAGTGCAGCCCTAGCTTCGAGAAACAACAGAGTGCTTTACAGAGGTAACAATAGGACAGCTATAGAGCACGTGGGTGGGAAACAGAGGGGCACAGAGGAAGGGTACACCTGTACCGGGTGGTGAGAAGGAGAGGGCCGGGCGTCACCTAGCGAGTCACATGGCGCGAGGGGCGACGTGATGGCCTAGGTGTTGAGTAGGAGAGACTCCTTGAAGAGGTTGGTCTTTGAGTTCTTTTCTGACCTGTTGGACCGTGGGGGCGAGTTTGATGACGACAGGGAGGAGATTCCATAGTCTTGGGGCATAGACAGAGAAGGCTTGCTTTCTGGTCCTTTCCTTTTTACAGCAGCGGATTTCAAGTCCGCACGTGTCCTGGCTTCTGGTGGTGCGCGGTGTGCCGGAGATATTGGGTTTTGCTGCGAGTTAGCTGGGGGACTTTAGGCCGACTATCTTATAGATGATGCAGCAAGACTTGAAGCTGATTCGTACGTGCGGTGGGAGCCAGTGAAGGGCGATGAGGGCTGAGGAGATTTAGTCCTATCTGCGTAGAGCCTTGATGAGGAGTTCGCCCCGCGTGTAGGACACTTATCAGGGGCATAAGGGAGGATGACGAGAGGTCTCTGAGGAGTGCATTGCCCCCATCCAGGTGGGGTAGGAGCAGTGCTTCAACACTGGATCTAAAGCTGTCCGGATGGAGGAAGGGCTCTTCTTTTCACAGGAGGGAGAGCGGATACCAAGCTGTCTGAGTTTTCTTAGCTATGCGTGTCTTGACAGAGAGGTGTTTGTTGATGTGGAACCCAAGGGACTTGGTGAAGGCGGTGAGCTTGGGTGTGAAGCCCTCAGAGGTCATGGTTGATAGCCAGTTCTGTATGTCTGGGTGTTCGGTGTTGTTGGTGAGGAGTAGGAATTCTGTTTTATAGGGGTTGAGCTTCAAGTCTGCACTGGACAGCCATGACCTGATCAGCGGGAGGCAGGTTTTGACCCTATGGATGTCCTTGATGGAGTCGATCTTGAGGTACAGCTGTGTGTCATCGGTGTATTGGTGGATGTGGATGTTGTGTGTGGCCAGGAGATCTCCCCGTGGCTCCATGTATAGATTGAAGATCACTGGAGGCAGAATGGAACCCCATGGGACTCCACAAGTAACTTGTAGGACTGGCGATCTAGAGGAGTCCTTCTGAACAAACAGCTGGTGGTTGACAACGTAGGACTTGAACCAGCGTAGGACAAGGTTGCTGATCCCCTTGCACCAATGTAGTGTGTCCGTAAGTGCCTGGGATTCTACTGCATCGATAGCAACTGAGAGGTCGAGTAGAGCCAGGAGGCAGTGGTAGCCAACGTCAAGGATGTTGAGGGAGTCGTCGACCACCTGTATGCCTGCTGTCTCTGTGCTGCTGGAGATGTTAACTTTTTTCAAATCCTAGGTCTGAGATTCAGTCCACCTGCCTCCGGATGTGCTTGATGAGAGTAGAACAGACTGTTCCTTCATATGATGCTTGTAGCAAGTCCTGAAGGTCCGTTAGGACAGAATTTGCTGAATAAGCCGAGTGAATTGGAATCCGGAAATGACTCTTTCAAGGCAAATTCCACCTTGCGGCCCATAGCGTCTGCAAGGTTAGCATCCTCCGATGAGACCCCTGTACGGCCAATGAAGTTCTACAGACCCCGCTTTTCACCTGAGCTGATGTGGGAATGACTTGGCCATCCCCCCTGTAGGTTGGAAATTCTCATCAGGAATTTTGGGATCGTGGGCTTATCCACTTCGGCCCATTCACTAAGAACGACATTGTCATCAAGTGGAAGCCATGCCGGCATCTTCCTCCAGTAGTGGTGTCTGAAGTGAGAGGAGGAAGGAGCCGCGGAAGCGGGGGGGAGGGGATCCAGGTGTTCCCTGGGATGTCCAACATCATAAAACTGGAATGCGTTGCCTCCTGGTCTGAGAGCATGTACCTCACCGGCTGTCTCTGTTTTATTCATTACCCTGCACCTCCTGGTCGATTTCCTCTCCTTTCCTCTCTGATTTGTCTCAGGAGGAAAGCTCAGGGGCAACGTGTTCTCACTTTGGAAGCAATGCGACATGGAGAAACAAAGGTTCGATCCCCGGGTCCGTGCTTAGAAACCTCTTGGTATTATCAGCGTGTTATGAATAACCTATGGCAATTCCACTAAGTCAGCCTCATTTCATGGGGCGGAGCGGGAACGCATAATGCTTTCACGCCTTCATTGACCTCTCTGCCTGCCACATTCTAATGCAGTGATAATGCGGTGGAGGGCACAGAGCGGAGATCAGATCTCTTTCATGCAGTCCTCCTCCGTATTGTAATGGCTCATTCAGACTCATTTTAAATGGGGTGGGTGGTAAATCAGGGTGCAAAATGAGGGTGTAAAATCGGGGTGTAAAATCAGGGTGTAAAATCAGGGTGTAACACTTTCATGCCTTGATTTAGCGCTCTTGCCTATTTTCATGCAGTGACGAGGTGGCGGATGGGCACGGACCGGACGTAAGGTCTCCGTCCTGCATTCTTCCTCCGTCTTATCAGTGTGTTTCATTTCACGCCAGCATGACGTTTCATGCTGCCCCAAAACCAATTGGTCCCTATTGAATCCACCTTGATCTAGCAGCTGCCAAAGAGCAAGCGGATTCCACAGGAGTCTCTTAGTAAGCGCCTTCTGCAACGCGCCATTTGCAGGCGACGGGAAAATGAAAGGGTAAAAGCAGGCTCACCTCGCTTGGCCCTTTCAGTCTCCCCTCAGCCTTGCATGTGTTTAATCACATGGTGTGCTCCGCTCCTGCGCATGCGCGCCGCTCCTGCGCATGCGCCCTGCATCGGAAGTCCAGCTGCGCAGCGCTGTGTCGCTCCTCACCCCGCCATTCATGTGTCCAACACATGGTGAGAGCCGCACCTGCACCACTCACCTGATTTTGGCAAAGGGTAGGGCACTCGGTAATAGTCTGCAAAGAACTTCAGAATCGGCCCTGTTACATTCAGGGCGTACTCCCCTTGATTTTCTTGAATTGCCTTCGTGCGACCCCAGATCCGGATCTGGAAATAAAGAAAGCGCATAGAAATGATTAGAAGGCCTTTGCGGCACCTCAGACTCAGCTCATAGGTTTTTAGGGAGATGAGGGGAGACCCCACCTGCCACCCACTCTTAATCCTACCTGAGTAGTATTCAAATCCTCCACGTAATCAAAATCGCAGACAATGAAGGCCAGCAGGTAGGTGGACATGCGGGGAGTTTTCTCGAAGGTGGTCACGTGCCACGTCGCGCCGTCAGCCTGCACTGTTGTGGTGCCTGGAGGAACAAGACATGCCTTTTAGAATAAGCGTCAGAATGAAGGCGGTTCTCATATCTATCCGTGAAACAGCGCTCGCCTTTCATCGTTTTGGGGTACGCTCGCCCCTATACGGTCTCTTACGTTCAAAAGGCGCTAAACACATGCATTTACCCAGGCCATAGTTAGGGCCCGATTCATGGAATTTTTGCACGATTCAAAGTGACTTTGCACTGCCGACACAAACCCTGATTAGTGGAACTGTGCAAAGTGTATTTTTGCTGAGCAAAGTCAGTGCAAAGTCATGTTTGCATTACAAAAAGACGTTGCACTAACTTTGCACTGCAAAAATACACTTTGCACAGTTCCATGAATCGGGGTTTGTATCGGCAGCGCAAAGTCACTATGAACCGCGCCAAATATTCCATGAATCGGGTTCTTATGCGCCATCTGCCTGGTTGCTGTTGGTTTAAATGTGCACTTGCCGAAGAAAATACACCCACAAAGGGCTACTCGCATTAATCCCAACCCTGCCCCGAACCCAAATGCGCCGCCATATTGTTTTGCGCACATCCCATTGTAACATGTAGTGGATGGTTTGAACAGTTTCATGCCCTAACACATTGCTCCATATCACAAGATAACACAATTCAGTGACCATTGTCTTGGCGAGGCCCTTACTGGTGTGATAAGCTTGGGTTGCCAATGACGAGGGCGCGGCAGCAGCTCTACACTCCATTACAAGAAGTACTCCACTGATCGGCCAATTAGAATGAGGGCTATGACTGCAGATAGCGGCCTCCTTTCCACAACTCGCAGTCACAAACTTGATAATTCTCCAACCACCAATCGGAATATTTGTTTCAATGCTTCTGCTTCGAACACTTCAAGGTACTCATCAGGGGTCAAATCCTAAAAATAAAAGTGGGGGCACTCAACATACCAATTGAATGTGGTATCACCAGAAATTAGCATACCAAGGTGCCCTCTGAAAAAGTGGGGGGACTCCATCCGCCCGGCGTCCCCTCGACTTGAGCCCTGGTACTCACTATGTGGTGATATAATATTACGTCTGGCTTATCACATTATTTATTACATGGGGCAGTGTGTGATTGGAACTTCGACTAAAGAAGTTCTTTTAGTATTAATGACCACTCCTCATGGCACTATCATGAGATAATCCACTTTGGCTCTCATTAGACACCTCCGGTTTCTGCTCGAGACCTGCAACGGTTGTCCAGCTCCCGGTGTCGACGGCTGGAAACATGCCCTATTTGCAGGATATCCCTCATTACAATGTGTGAGACGCATTTGCATTCAATGATTGTAAGGGCCAGATTTATGAAATGTTCTGCTCTCTGAATAGCGACTTGGCGCGCCATTCAGCACGCAAAACCCCCATTGTCGATTCATGGAATCGGCTTTGCAGGTCTTTTTCGGGCTGTTACAGGGACTTCACCCTATTCCGCCACGGATTTGCATGCGATAGTGCGCTTTGCAGGAGACTTCTTGCAAAGTGTGGGATGGGCCTACGCAGAGAAATAAATAAAAAGGGGGCGGGACATTCATTTTCCCCATTTTTCCTGCAAAATGAGGAAGAACGTGAGCATGTTCGGGGAAAGGTTATGCAGTGTAATCGCACATCCAGTGAAGCGCAGACCAATCTAAATTCATGGAACCCAACGCGCAACCTCACGTCGGGAAAAGTTACACGCAAACCTTGTGCACTCACCGCCACACGATAGGAGGCGCAGAGCACTGTGCGCATAGGATCCAACGCGCAGAGGTAGGGTTCATTTAGCAATTTATGGGTTATGGTACGTAGTTGAGGTCTCAGTTGAAGTTAGGGGTGCACATACGCAGATTAGCAGGGTGCAGATGTCATTTATGGGGGTTTGGAAGAAGATTTTCTGAATGCTGGCTTGAGTGAATGTAAGTTTAACAGGATGGGATTTCCTGTGTGTTTAAATATCTTTCCAAAATGTATTTAAGGGCTTGTCTAAAAATATTTCTTGGGTGGGTTACATGCAAGGAAAACACTGAAAATAGAGAGCACCAGACAACTATGCTCTGATTTACAACAATGCTTCAAGCCCCATTGAAAACGTGTTTGTAAATCAGGCCCTATGTGCCGAGAAGCACTAGTGATACAGTCCTCGTGCAAAGGATTCAGTGAAGCACTAGTGATACAGTCCTCGTGCAAAGGATTCCGAGAAGCACTAGTGATACAGTCCTCGTGCGAAGGATTCCGAGAAGCACTAGTGATACAGTCCTCGTGCAAAGGATTCCGAGAAGCACTAGTGATACAGTCCTCGTGCAAAGGATTCCGAGAAGCACTAGTGATACAGTCCTCGTGCGAAGGATTCCGAGAAGCACATTCAATGTCCACATCCCAAGCAAAGCGAAAGACTGGGACTGTTAAAGGTCGGTTCAAGTCACATTAAGTTGCCAGGCGCCTTATTAGAGAAATGCTGCCAAAGAGCACGTGCCAGACATTTTCCATGGTCTTAGCAAACGGGCAGACATTGTCCTAGTGCAGAAAACATATTCTTCAATACACGCCTCACACAAGGAAATGTCAACTAGTTCTAACAGCAAGGTGTCTGTATTGAGGTCCTGGGTCACCCCACAAAGAGATGTGCCAATTAGTGGCACCAGAAGGGTTTGAGGGGAAAGCGAGTGGACTGGGCAATTTAAACCAGATTGGTAATTATGGGCCCGAGTAATGGAATTTTTTGCACAGTTCAAAGTGACTTTGCACTGCTGAAAAGTGACTTTGCACTGCAGACCCAAACCCTGATTCATGGAACTGTGCACAGTGTATTTTTGTAGTGCAAAGTCGGTGCAAGTGGTCATTTCTGCAGTACAAAATGACTTTACGCTGTAAAAATACACTTTGCAAGAAGTGATGTCATTTGACCCCACCCTGAAGTGACATCACAGAAAGCGATGGAACATGATCTTTCACCCCTTGACAAAACAGGAAGTGGCGTCACATAGCATTGTTCCTAAGTACTCTACGAAAAATATGGTTATGATACCACCATAATGTGATATACATTTCATACAAGAATGGATCACCATATGTATCGTTAATATCAATGTGTATAGGCCCATATTACCACATTACTGTGAATGCCAGCAGACGTCCAAGGCCAAATGATGATGTGTTAATATGTAGCACTTATGCTTAAATGCGTTATATAGAACAAATATACACACAATATCACCCAACCTGTGTTGGTACTCATTTATTGACCTCGGAGGGATGAAAGGCTGAGTGGAGCTGTTTAAGAACAGACTAAATCAGTGACTCACCCCCTGAAGTGCGCCTGAAATAAACCTTTAATGAGTCTAGAAATTATTGTATAGAATTCCAGAAAAACGAATTCTTTGTTATTCCTATTCTTTCTTATTTAGGGTCACTGCTCAAAGTGTTACACTTGTGGAACCCCCTGTTTTTTTAAGAGACATGAACAGGAAAGCCAGCCCCTCCAGAATCAAAGAGCTGCATGGTGTTGGCCACAGCCCAGGAGATCACATTGTTTTTTGAAACTTTTTTTGTTTAGGGTTAGCAAGCGAAACCACAAGGGTGGGTGGCAAAGGAGACCTCAGGGGTCGCACCTGCGACCGTGGCAATCCCAGAATGACATCCCTGGCCCTCATGCACCTGGTACAGTCACTCTACGGTAAGGTACACATTGCATGTGTAATCACTGCTACCGTAGGCCACCTGCAGCATTAAGTACCCCAATAAGGTGCTGTAAATAGATGAATACATGCTTGTGCAGTCCTTCATGCACTCCCTGAAGTGTCCATTTCTTGGGAATTCTACTAAGCATTTTTTAGCCTGACAGTATTTCTCTAAATGAGCGAATAAACTCACTTTTAAAATCTGCTTTAAGAAATTCGCTTTCATAAATCATTTTTTTCCCCAGAACGTAAGGCAAGTGAGAAAATACACCTTCTCGCCTGTCCCTGCCTTCCAACTGAACTGTGTGTGTGTTTTATGATCTCACTTTTATCATGTTTAATGTGTCAAAGCAGCACCAGGGGGGCAAACAGGTGGGGGGGCCTCGCATGGCACCGCCTGGTGTCTGCAGACGGCTAGAGGGATTGGGGGGACAATCAATACTAAAGCTTTATTCATACCGGTTCCAGAGATGTACAAAAACCCTTCTGTGAGGAACAGGAGAGTTGCTAGGTCTGGAAAAGACCCGGGGCTAAGCTGATGTTGGAACTGTTGGGACTGGGGGCTAGCTAGTCTGTTGGCTGTAGCTCCTGAGATTCTATCCGGGGCTACAACCAAAAGATCAGGGGCTATAGCCCCCTTAGCCCTCCCCCCCTAGCAACGCCCCTGGTGAAGAAATGGATCCAGTAGAAAGCACCTGGGAACTGTCGCCTGGACCTTATCACCGACGGCCTTCAGGTCAAAAGCACGAGGCCGTGGAGGCCAATTAGAGGTTCTATGAAAGTTTGCCCACTTTTTTATACCAACCTACACTTTTGGCGATTGGTTTTTACTGAAATTACCACTTTCTCACTTTCTCTAGCAACATGCCCCCACACCCCTCCTTACACCATTTACCCTCCCCCCCATATATACCCTACGCCAATTTACCATCTGCACTTTCAGCAAAAAGTCTAACAAATTGCAAAACAGTGATTCGGTGAAAGTTGGAATCTGTTATTTCATAGCAATCTTAAAGTCGTTAGATGTGCAATACTAAATTATCTCTATAGCTTGGGGCTTCAAGAAAAAGTGATGACCTTAAGTCGAATGTAAGCAGCTGATTAGGCAATTTTTAGTTCATACATCTTATATTTTTTATATATATTTTTGTTTTCTTTTATTAGTTCATGAATATATTTCTCTCGAACTGCAACAGATTATGTGATGTCTTAATTTCTATATGGTTATGTATTATGATCTTGTTCTAAATTTTGTAATGCAAGATTTTATGTTGAAAAATCAAGTTTGCTTGATTAAATCAACTTTCAATAAAAAAAAGTAATAGGAAAAAAAAAAGAATTAAAGTGATGTTGCTTTTGCTAAATGCACTGGTGGTATTTGGAGTTTGAGGTAAACCCAGCACTGGGACTCCTTCATGGCATTTGTGGAGATGCTCATAAGTCTATGTCAGCAACTGGATCCAGAAGCATTTCACTGTTGGAGTATAGTTTAGGCAGAGAAGTCTCCTGCGGCGAGTTAGCGCCGCTTGCCACATCCTTCAGGGCACTCAAGTGTTTATGTTTATGTTTATTGTGTTTATATGGTTGTAGGTGAAAGGGTCGAAATACAAAGGATCGAATGCCTTTTTTTCGACAACAAAAGTGGCGAAAAAAAAAGTTTTGAATAATTTTTTTTTTTATGGGGGGGTTCACCCCAACCCCCGTTTTCTTTTATAAAAAACTTTTTTTATGTATACTAAACTAAAAAAAGAAATAAATAAAAAGGATTTGAATTTTTTTTTTCGGTCCTTTTGTTTTCGGAAAAAAAAAACATTCGATCCTTTTTTTTCGAAATAATGACTGGACACCTGTTTATATAGCGCTTTACGCCCAAATTGGACTTTTTTCATATGGGATTTGACCCCAATAACTAACTTGGACTGCAATAAAGCAGAATAACGGGACCGCAATACTTTAGGAAATGCCGGATTTGAGAAAGGCAAAGTGTAATGCCGAAACACGTGTCATCCAAAAGGGCCTAGAATTATCACAAAAATAAAAAATCTATACACAGACAGAATTGAAGGCTCTCATTTATTCGTTAGGAATAGGACACGCCATACATGTGAAGACAGGAATTCCTGGCGCAAAGGAAGGTGCAAGCAAAACCAAAAAAGTTTTTTATAACAACGAGGACACAATAAACTAAAATAAGTGAGAAAGCTGTGAAACAGGCATTATTGAGAGGCAAATCCATTCTGAAATTAACCAATCCTGAGCATAAAGTGCATTCACCTGTGCGCATTAACGGCGCCATGAAAAACATCTATGAAATTCATCCTATCTTCCCCAGGAAGCACCAAACCAGCGGCACCTCTTTTGAGTGACAGTTTTCCCATTTTAATATTTATTTTTGATCATACTCACTATAATGCCGCTGATCAAACCCTGATGGCACTATCCCATTTGACAGTCACTAATATCACCAACCAATCTGTTTAATTAAATATCAACATCTTGCGTCCTTTTGCTCCACACCAATTTCTAAGCACATGGTTTATTTGTCAATCCACACATTGCATGCGGTCAAGAGGCTATTGGTCGCCTACATAGGCGTCCTTTTCACTATATACTGATCAGAGCCATGAAAGCCACACACCCTAAACACCTACGTAAAAGCAATACTAACTCCGATTTGTTATGTCTCAAAGTTGTTACATCATCCGGCAAAGTCTACTTCTAGCACTTCTGCGATCCATCAGCTGGACAAGGACAGACAATCCAGTAAAAAAGCTGAATCCCAGCAAGAATGCTGAATCCCAGTAAGTAAGCTGAATCCCCGTAAGGAAGCTGAATCCCAGTAAGAATGCTGAATCCCAGTAAGAAAGCTGAATCCCAGTAAGGAAGCTGAATCCCATTAAGAAAGCTGAATCCCAGTAAGAAAGCTGAATCCCAGTAAGGAAGCTGAATCCCAGTAAGAAAGCTGAATCCCAGTAAGGAAGCTGAATCCCAGTAAGGAAGCTTAATCCAGTAAGAAAGCTGAGTCCCAGTAAGGAAGCTGAATCCCAATAAGAAAGCTGAATCCCAGTAAGAAAGCTGAATCCCGGTAAGGAAGCTGAATCCCATTAAGAAAGCTGAATCCCAGCAAGAAGGCTGATTCCCAGTAAGAAAGCTGAATCCCAGTAAGAAATCTGAATGCCAATAAGGAAGCTGAATCCCAGTAACAAAGCTTGATTCTTTGTGTTGCACTTACACAATCTGATCGATTACAGGAAAGAGCCATTAGCAGATGCCACACATGCCTGTTGTGACACAAGCTATTAATGCCTGCACCGCATGAGTGCGGAGAGGGTGGGGATATGAGCAAACCTCTGGTAGAGATGCACGCCAGCACCTCCATTCCCCGGAACCCACAAATCTCTTCCTCCCCTCTCCATACTCAGAGACAGGATTCTGGCTGCAAAGTTGTCATTGTGCGGAGAGCAATGAGCCCAAACCCAGGAAGGTTGAGCTCAGTGGCACGTGGCCTCCTTGCAATCAGTTACACCACCACTTGCCATGCAACAGAGCAACTTACTGATGTTCGGCATGTTGGAGAGGGCCACAAATTGTGGCTTGTAGATCAGAGTGATGTTGAAGGTGGCCTTCATGGCCGGCTCATCAAAGCAGGGGAAGGCCTTCCGGGCGTCAGGGGCCTGCATCTGAGTCGTGGCGATGATCCTGCAAGTCAAACAAGATTATTATTATCCAGGGTGTCCTTGGCGTGTGCATGAGAAGTTGGTAAAAGGTGAGTTAGCATTACAGATGCAAAGCCACATTATCCAACATTTGCACCAGGCCTAAACATTGAGCTAATGGCCTGGGCACTAGTTTTCTGCCTGTGTGATATGGAATCTTGGAAGCATGTCTCTCTGGAATACTTTTTCTCTGGATTGAAATGATGTTGTCCACATTTTTCCTGAGAGAACGATAGGGAATGGAGCAGACAGGGCTCTTGCAAAACATATCTACCTCAGCCCCCATCTTTGGCCAATAAAAGTAGAGTGAGAGCCTTTCGTTGGTCTTCTTGAAACTCAAGTGACCAGCCAAAGGTACCTCATGGGCTAACTGCAGAAACTGGAGTCGGTTCACTAGAGGTACTACAAGTTTTTTGCAGTCTCCAGGGGTTGACTCAGACAGTTCACTGTAGAAGAGGCCATCTTCCCAGTGCAACATATACTTCCGAGGCTCAGTCCCATTGAGCTGAGAAGCTGCCTGTGGGAGAAGACCTTCCAGTGTAGGACATTCTCTTTGTCCGTTGCTGAAGTCTGCCCTGTTGGGTCCACCTTCAGCCAGTAAGGACTGCAGCTCAGGATGGTCAACAGGGTCAAGATCTCCAACTAAAACAGTGTCTTCCTCCGGATCTGACTCTTCAGAAACTGGATCAACCACACAGGGTTGAACCTCACACTCAGCCTCAGCTGGTGGAGGGGTCACAGATGTGACTTTGGACAGTGTTGGAGATGTCCTTCTGGGCACAGGAGTGCTTGCTGGTTTCTTGCTGGCAGACTTGGGTTTCCCCTTTATCTCTTTCTGACCTGTAATAGCAGTAAGTCCGTCCTGTGGACTTGGGGTGATAGTTTCCTCTATCATGTCCCCAGGAGAGCCTCTCAAGGTTCTCTCCCTTGCAGACCTAGTGAGCTCCTGCTTCCTTCTGCTGGGGGGCCTGGGGGTGCTAGACACAACTCCAAGAGTTTTAAGGTCATTACCCAACAGGACCCTCCCAGGTACGTTATTTTGCACACTTACAGGTATCCTGACAGTCATGTCATAACACTGGATGAGAGCTGGTAACTGGGGAACCATCTGCACAGGGCCTCCAACTAACTTGGTCAGATGTTTGGGTGCCTTAGCAACATCCTCCACCTTGAAAAAACATTCATCAACTACAGTTATGCTGGCTCCAGTGTCTCTGATGGCAGGGGTCTCCTGACCATTCACAAGAACACTATCTTTATAATACTCTTTAGTATTATATGGGATTGAGTTATAGACATCTAAGTTCTGTTGTTCCCAAATACCCAAGGACACTAAAGAAACACTAGCTGAGACTCTCAAGGGCTCATCACCTAGTAACTGAAGGTTTCCACTGGTCATAGGTACTTCTTCCACCTGGGAGAAGGCTAAGGAGATAGTGTGGACCCCTGAAGGATTACCCTTACATTTGGGATCTCCTTTCACATGGTCAGTTAACCCACAAACAAAGCATTTTCCAAATGCTCTCTGGAATGGGGGCTTGTTCTGACCTCCATCTGGTTTGGGACCAGATGGTACACTAGCCTGATTCATTTAACTTGTGGCTAACCCTGGTTATGTTTGGGGCCCTCTTTTGGATTGGAATTATTGGAATTCTCCTTGTTGTCTTTCTTTGACTGCTTTCCCTCATCCTTCTTCTGAGTAGCTCAGAATCCTTGTGAGTAGCCCTGTTGGCAACCCACAAGTCAGCAGCCTTAGCTAACTTCTTAGGATCTATCTCCTTTGAATCAGGCTAGTGCTGTCTGAGCTCAGGAGAGCAGGCATCAAAAATAGACTCCAACATTACAAGATTCCCCAAACCTTCATAAGTGCTCACTTTGTAACCCTTAACCCCACCATCTAAGTTTTTCAAAGAGTCACACACCCAGGTAGCCCAAGGTGTACCATCATGCTTTTTGAGGGTTCTAAACCTCTTAAGATACTGGGAAGGGGTCTTCCCAAACCTAGCTATTAATGCTAGTTTCACACACTCATAATCCTGTTTATCCACCTCCCCCAACTCCATTACAGCATCACTTGCAACAGGGGGAAGCCTAGAGAAAAGCCAAGGAATCAGCTGATTCCCTGAAATACCTTGAATCCCATGATTGTACTCAAGCATTGCTAACCAATCCAAAATATCAAGTTTAGTCTCATACATACCAATCATTTCCTTTGGCATACGGGGGTCTCTTAGGGCTTGAAGACCTAGAGGGCTCTGGGAGAGAAGCATTTTCTAGAGACAGTTTCTTCATTTCTAGTTCATGATTCAGCTCCATTTCTCTGAGCCTTAACTCTTGATGTTTCATGGCAGTTTGTGCATCAATACGTTTCACTTCTAATTCAAGTCTCATTTTCTCAAGTGCAATAAAGTCAGGAGTACGTGTAGGACCTGTGGGGGTCCCTGTGGACAGAGGTTGTGCTTTCTGAGCAGGCAAAGGAGTTGTAGGGTTTCCTAACAAGGACTCATCTACTTCTTCTAAAGTAACACTCTCAGAATCAGAAACATCAGTATCCACATTTGCTGGAGGGGTAGGCCCTTCTGACCCACTCCCCAGACTTTGTTTTCCCATTAACTTTGCAACCAATTCAGATTTCTTTCCTTTAACCTCAGCAGTGTAGTTCAAAAGACCCTCTTCAGTGCAGCTTTCCATATTTGACATGATTTTTCAATTAAATAGAATTAGTGGTGTTAGCCTTGTGGTTAGTTGAACCCAAGCAATAGCAGCACACTAAGTGTAATCACTCTACTTCCAAATCCTCACCGTTGTACACCAGTGTTAGGCAGAATCCTGTGCAGTGCCCTTAGGGACCACTACACACAATTAAGACTACAGGTGGCAATACAAGTTTTACCTTTGGTGCAAGCCTATACTACTATGTCAGAGTGGTAGCAGTGGCGGAGCAGCCAGGCTTATCTCAAGAGTAGATGAGCAGTAGCAGAGATTACACAAAGGGACCACAATTACTGTGACTCAAGCAAACACTGACTCAAGGTTTCAGGTAAAAAATATAAGTACATTTATTTTTAAACCTGTTGTTATAAACACAACACTTCTATTAATTCAAAAACACACGTAAAATACACTACAACCAACCAATTCACTTGGTACACTCTAACTCAAGGCAAGTAACCTATGTTTTAATGGACCGGTGTTGTGAAACACAAGACGTTACCGGGAATACATATGCGATCACTTTTTGACAGTAATGACAGTTCGGTCTTACTAAAGATACGCGTATCCGCGGCAAGAAATGTTACTGGGGCAAAAACGCACTTAACACCCGAGTTAACCAGAGGGAGTTGGGGGCAAAAATCATAGGCAAAACCTTTGTCAAGGCAGACAGAATCAGAGAAGACTTGTTGACCGAAATTCAAGAGTCAATAGGCCGGAGCCAGGGTCAAGTGGAACCGGGTTCCTGTTGTCGAGGATAAACACAGTCGGACAGTTCAAGATTCAACGTAGCCAGGAGTACTTAGATATTGTCAATGGAGGAAGCAAAAGTTGTAAGAAGGAGGGAAGACAAGGGCAAGCCTTGGAGGCGAAGAAAAGGGATTCCCCCTAATTCTTCAAGCAGAACACAGTACCTTATTCAATGAAGAAGCTGGGGCCACGGTAGTTGTTCCTGGTAGTTTCTTGCAGACGCACGGTTCCTGGAGCTTCGGTACGAAGGATGACGTCGGGAGAGGTCTGCACCACACAGGGATGAAGCCGGCAGCAGTGATGGTGAATAAAAGGTGCGCTCTTTAAAAACAGGAGAGGCTCTTCAGATGGCTATCCGGACCACTACAGTAGTGTACAGTGATTTCAACCAAGAAGAGGATCCTCTGGCTGTGGAAGATGAGCTGGTTATCCCCACCAGGCTCAAGGGAAGAAGACTCCGGACTGGATCTTCTCTGGTCGTCGAAGGGTAGATAGCTCCGGACTGCAGCAGGGCTTCACCGGTATGGGGTAGTTGCAGCAGCCGTCTTCTTCTCCGATTCTCTTCGGTTCCTTCTAGTTCCAGTGGCGACTCTGACTTCTAGCCCAAGAGACCTGCCTTTTATGCGAAAATCCCCCATTCACACAGCCTGGCTGTCAATCACGCAGCAGGGGGGTTGTCAAGCCCGGACAACCCCCTCAGCCAATCATGGCAAAGTGTGACTTGGGTTTCCTAGGATACCCTGTGCAGGGGATGACTACACCCCTCCCTCACATTCAGCCCACCTTGACACCCAGGTGCCTGGAGGAGGGCTTCTTGGTAGAAACCCGCCAAAAGACAGTGAACAAAGAAGGCAAACCTGGTTTGCCGCGCAAAGTAAAACACAAGGAGGACTTTAACAAAAAGAAATGGCGAATAAACCTGACCGGAGCCAAAAGAAAGAGTATTTGGTCAAGCGAGTTTATGTTCGAGGCTAATATAATAGCCTAAAACAATACCACGTTTATATAGTATAATCGCGGTAGAAAAGTTAGGGTAGATACCACTGTCACCAGCCAAGTCTAAATGTTAAAAGAACAAAACAATGCTCTAGGAGATACAGATAAAAAAGGGCTAAGGATTAACCCTTTCCAGTACTCCATGTAAGATGGTGTGTACTGGATCTGTGGTTATTTGACTAAGTAAAGTAAATGGTAACTTTACCCTTTTCTGGGGGACTGTAGTCAGCCCCAGGAATGGAGTCGGTGGTAAGTCTAAAAGACAACCCTGCGTTACTGCACTGAAGGTGCTGTGTAAAATACAAAAGAAGGCGGCTACTGAAGTGGTGCACTCGAGAGTCCACAATCACAAAAACAGATGAAATACACATGGCAAAACACAGGTAAGAGTGGGAAAAAGAGGCGCACTCTTACTAAGTGTAAAAAGATAAACTCCAGAAATCCAGCAAAGCTGCTGGGGGACTCACTAGGTGAGGGAAATTAGCCCTAGAAGGAGAATTCTCCCTAACAGCGTTCAAGCCCGGACTTGCGAATACGGTTACTTTGCGCAAACAGATCCATGAATACGTGTTGCACACAGATTTTCTTAATTGCACAGGCTCGCTGCACGTAATTCCAGGAATCGACCCACAGTGTGTAATTGACCCTCTACGTCAACTGCTGCTCTGCAAAAGCTTTACCTGTCTCTTCAGGTGCCAAATATTCCCGCAGACTCTCAGGTGCCCTGTGCTCCTAATCAGCATCTAAGTGACCCCTTTCTCTCCCCTGCAACTCCTGTGCAGGATAGAGGTCATCCCAAGATGGGGGTGCCCAGTCGCGCTCCTTTCTGGGGGAGCGCCCTTGCTAGTCTTTAGGGGGATTGGTCCTTCAGGCATTCAGTGTCCAGCTTTGTGATTCCGGGGGAGTCTCGTCCACCCGGCCCCATCACTTGCCAGTTACAACACACAGGGAACATTCTTACTTCTCGCAGTAGCACCGCCCCTGATGCACACAGTGACTTTTGCAAGATCCCAATGACTGAGCAGTCATTATGTATAAAGATCAGTCATCAGTGTAGTGAGTCAAGAACTCTAACCTCTGCTGCTAGTGGGCATTGTACAACGCCCCTGCAATGCCCTGCATTGCTCGACACTGCCCTGCCCTGCACTGCTCTGCACTGCTCTGCACTCTGCTCTACCCTGCACTGCTCTCCACTGCCCTGCACTGCACTGCTCTGCACTCTGCTCTGCCCTGCACTGCACTTCTCTGCACTGCCCTGCACTCTGCTCTGCACTGCTCTATACTCTGCTCCGCCCTGCACTGCTCTGCTCTGCACTGCCCTGCGCTGCTTTGCTCTGCACTACCCTGCTCTCCACTGCCCTGCACTGCAATGCTCTGAACTCTTCCCTGCCCTGCACTGCACTTCTCTGCGCTGCTCTGCACTCTGCTCTGCACTCTGCACTACCCTGCACTGCTCTCTACTGCCCTGCACTGCTCTGCACTCTGCTCTGCCCTGCACTGCACTTCTCTTCACTGCTCTGCACTCTACTCTGCACTGCCCTGCACTGCTCTGCACTGCCCTGCACTGCTCTGCCCTGCACTGCTCTGCTAAGGGAGGAGAGCAGCTTCCAGCTCATGTCTGGGAATTGCAAATGCTCCGGGGAATTTGGGATTGCTCCATTTGGTTGGAGAGATTCCCCAGAAAATGAGGCAATTCCTCCTGAAAGGCCCACTGAATAGACTCCTTAGTAGATTTTACTTTTTAGAATGTATTGCAGATAAAGCTATGGGAGCACTTCTCTAATATCACTGCACTGGGAATACAATTTCAAGGCAGGCTGATTCCTTGCCGGTTCGGGGTCACCTCACCAAGGTAACCCGGTCCGTGGGCAGTGGCTTACCGACCAGGAGGATAGGGGGACAGCTTTCCCTCCGCAGTTGCTCTTTTAAGAGCCAGAGTGGGACAATGAGGGTGCCGAGCAGGAGCAGTGTTCCTGCTCAGCACCCTCATTGTCCTGGCAGCAGAACACCCTTCCCATTCATGTGACCATCCGAGCTCCTGGCAGCAGAGCCGCTCTCCCAGGGAACTGACACGTTGCTCTGTACCAACAGAACTTCACAATGGGAGGCTTAAAGCACTGGATTGAGGGAGGGGGGGCTATTAGCAGGGACTTTTGTCGCTGAAGAAATGTGAATGGGGGTGATCAGAAGCGAGAAGGGTGTATAATGCTGCAGGCTTCATGACATAATGACCATGGCTTTAATACCCAAGCGGGATTTGTTAGGCTCACATTAATCTACATGATGCTATTCTGACTTTGCATGCAGGATGGGGAGAATAAAACTAAAGCCATACTCTTATTGCTCAGGATATTTCTATGACAATGTATATCGTGTATAGTTTACTATGAAAGGCGACTTTATCATGTAATGTGCTTTGTTTCCAAGGCATTGCTATAAATACAGTGTAGGTTTAGCGAGAGATATGAGCACTAGGAACGAGTGGTTTCCGCGCCTTACTCAGTGTATTCAGTCAGGTCTCATTGCACTTGCAGCCGGTTGGTAGAAACCATAGGGCCCGCGCTCTTGGTGCCCAAAGTGTAGGTCAATGCAGTTTGGTTGATGTTTCTACTCATATGGCACGAGTGCATTTGATTATATAGATTCATTCCGCTCGCTCTGTTGGGCACAGTAGATATGGTTCACACGGTTTTGCTTTCCGTTTTGTTTGTGATTTATTGAGTTTGTGTTAATCTTCAAAAAGTGCAGACACGTGTTTCGACCATAAACAGGTCTTTATCAAGGCTGGGTATGTGGTGTTTCGGTAAGGGAGATTAGAGGTAGGCTTGTGGCCTTGAGCTGTGATCCATTGTGTAGTAGGAGATTTGAGAAGCCGTATAGTCTTGCGCTCTAGTTGTCATGTCTGGTTATAGGTGCATCTGTTTGGCGTTGGTTCTCGTCCGCGAGACCGTTGCTGCAGTCTTCCGTTGTGTAATTGTTCTCTCACGCACCTCTTCGGTGCATCATTACAGATGGGGGTGCAGGGGGCCATCTCCTGCCCCCCCTAACGTGATACTAAAGCAGGGGCTGTGGCATGTTGCCCCCGTCAATGCCTGTGCCCCCATGGATGGTTGGCAGCAGATCCATTGCCAGTTCCATTGCGGCTGCCCCTCCAGAGATATCATGTGATAAAGGCATGGATCATGGCAGAGGAGTGATGGGTGTGTGATGGGTGCGTGGGGCCATTTGGTGTTACCGGCGCAGGTGACACCAAAGCAGCACATGGACAGAAATGATGACGCCATGTATCAAGACTGTCAAGGAATCAAGTGTGAAGATGGAATGGGGACAGTTCAAGGAAATTCTAAGGAATAATGAGGAAATTAAGAGATAATCTAATTATTGCTAAAGAATGGACGATAAAAAAAAGTTGCCTTCCAAAAATGAAACTCTAAAAAAACATCACAAAGCACCCACAAAACCCTGCTCCTTCCAGCTGTGTATGCACCCGGTTCTTCCCTATAACCACCCAGTACCAAATCCTGCAAATAATCCCCACCCTGACAATCTCTAGACTGCACCCTTCTTCTCCTTTCAGCTGTGTATTCACCCGGTTCTTCCCTTTAGCCACCCAGTACCAAAGTCCGCAAATAATCCCCACCCGGACAATCTCTAGACTGCACTCTCTCTGCTCCTTCCAGCTGTGTATTCACCCGGTTCCTCCCAATAACCACCCAGTTTCAAAGCACGCAAATAATCCCCACCTTGAAAATCCCTAGACTGCACTCTCTCTGCTCCTTCCACCTGTGTATGCACCCGGTTCTTCCCTATAACCACCCAGTACCAAAGCCTGCAAATAATCCCCACCCTTACAATTTCTACACTACACCCTCTCTGCCCCTTCCACCTGTGTATTCACCCGGTTCTTCCCTTTAGCCACCCAGTACCAAAGCCCGCAAAGAATCCCCACCCGGACAATCTCTAGACTGCACTCTCTCTGCTCCTTCCAGCTGTGTATTCACCTGGGTCTTCCCTATAACCACCCAGTAGCAAAGGCCGCAAATAATCCCCACCCTGACATTCTCTAGACTGCTCTCTCTCTCTGCTCCTTCCAGCTCTGTATTCACCCAGTTCTTCCCTGTAATCACCCAGTACCAAAGCCTGCAAATAATACCCACCCTGACAATCTCTAGACTGCACTCTCTCTGCTCCTTCTAGCTGTGTATTCACCCGGATTTTTCCTATAACCACCCAGTACCAAAGCCTGCAAATAATCCCCACCCTGACCATCGCTAGACTGCACTCTCTCTGCTCCTTCCAGCTGTGTATTCACCCGGTTCTTCCATATAACCATGCAGTGCCAAAGCCTGCAAATAATCCCCACCCTTACAATTTCTACACTACACCCTGTTTGCCCCTTCCAGCTGTGTGTTCACCCGGTTTTTCCCTATAACCACCCAGTACCAAAGCCTGCAAATAATCCCCACCCTGACAATGTCTAGACTGCACCCTCTCTGCTCCTTGCAGCTGTATATTCACCCGGTTGTTCCATATAACCACCCAGTACCAAAGCCTGTAAATAATCCCCACCCTGCCTGTCTCTAGACTGCACTCTCTCTGCTCCTTCCAGATGTGTATTCACCCGGTTCTTCCCTATAACCACCCAGTACCAAAACCCACAAATAATCCCCACCCTGACAATCTCTAGACTGCACTCTCTCTGCTCCTTCCAGCTGTGTATTCACCCGGTTCTTCCCTATAACCACCCAGTACCAAAGCCCGCAAATAATCCCCACCCTGACAATCCCTAGACTGCACTCTCTCTGCTCCTTCCAGATGTGTATTCACCCGGTTCTTCCATATAACCACCCAGTACCAACGCATGCAAATAATCCCCACCCTGACAATCCCTAGACTGCACTCTCTCTGCTCCTTCCAGATGTGTATTCACCCGGTTCTTCCCTATAACCACCCAGTACCAAAGCCTGCAAATAATCCCCACACTGACAATCTATAGACTGCACTCTCTCTGCTCCTTCCAGCTGTGTATTCACCCGACTCTTCCCTATAACCACCCAGTACCAAAACCCGCAATTAATCCCCACCCTGACAATCTCTAGACTGCACTCTCTCTGCTCCTCCCAGCTGTGTATTCACCCGGTTCTTCCCTATAACCACCCAGTACCAAAGCCCGCAAATAATCCCCACCCTGACAATCCCTAGACTGCACTCTCTCTGCTCCTTCCAGATGTGTATTCACCCGGTTCTTCCATATAACCACCCAGTACCAACGCATGCAAATAATCCCCATCCTGACAATCCCTAGACTGCACTCTCTCTGCTCCTTCCAGATGTGTATTCACCCGGTTCTTCCCTATAACCACCCAGTACCAAAGCCTGCAAATAATCCCCACACTGACAATCTATAGACTGCACTCTCTCTGCTCCTTCCAGCTGTATATTCACCCAGTTGTTCCATATAACCACCCAGTACCAAAGCCTGCAAATAATCCCCACACTGACAATCTATAGACTGCACTCTCTCTGCTCCTTCCAGCTGTATATTCACCCAGTTGTTCCATATAACCACCCAGTACCAAAGCCTGCAAACAATCCTCACCCTGCCTGTCTCTAGACTGCACTCTCTCTGCTCCTTCCAGCTGTGTATTCACCCGGTTCTTCCCTATAGCCACTCAGTACCAAAGCCCGCAAATCACCCCCACCCTGACAATCGCTCCTTCCAGCCGCGTATTCACCCGTGAACCAACCAGCACCGAGAATGGAACCAGTGGACAAGGCAGGTGTTGAATTCACTCGCCGATATCCACTGATGAGCTTTGACTATTTCTTCTACAGAGTAGATGGGGGCAGAGGGGGCAGTTGATCCCATACTCCTTCATTCATGTGTTTGTTGGGGGGGGGGGCAAAAACGTAGAAAAACCCAGCACTGGCAATGCCAACAGTTTTGGCTTTCACGTAGAAATGGAAAAGGTATTTGCCAGGCATTGCCTTATTGGTACTAACTGCCAATTAATGGCAGCAGCTGGAACAGGGTGCACTTGCCACTGGACGGTTGGCTCTGCCAATGCTTTCTTTTAACAGGACCTCAGTGAAGAACATGCATAGTGCTTATAATTCAAGTGGCTGAAGGCAGGCCTAGCTAAGACATTTGTATTACACTAGTAGCATGTCCACGGCACTAATTAAACTATTCGCTTTCAGAAGGCTGCTTTACAAAAACCCTGGCAGGCAAAGTTTGATTTTACGGCTTCATAAGGGCAGCTCAAAGAGATCTCTGGATATTGTATTTTGGGCAGGGAGGGGCAGGAAGTGGTTAGAATGGCCATAAGGATCAGCATGGTCAGGGGCAGTCAATGGGTGGGTAAATAACCAAACAACACCAACAATGTGTGTGTCCCTCCTCATGTGCCATCACTCCCTAGCTGTACCCTAATGCATTTGTTTAGGCTTTTGGGTGGCACTAAAGCACCACCTTATAGCCAGGGCTTTAAGTGGGGAAGACACTGAGGGGGCCCTCGTTAGGGGGCGTGGCTTGCAGTGTGTGTGCGTCGCCTAAAAAAGTACACAAACCATAGTAAGGTACGCAAGCAAATATATAAATGCATGTAAGCATGTATATATTTATGTGCGTACCTTACTATGGTTTGTGTCCTAGGCACGCCATCTTTTATAAACATAGACATATGGTATGTCTATGTTTATAAAAGATGGCTTGAAAAGTACACAAAACATAGTAAGGTACACAAACAAATATATAAATGATTACATTTATATATTTGTTTGCTTGCCTTACTATGGTTTTGTTTACTTCAAGATGGCTTGAGAAGTACACAAACATAATATTTATATATTTCTGTGCATACCTTATAGTTTGCGTACTTTTCAAGCCATCTTGTGTAAACATAGAAATGAGCGCAGAGTCCACAGGTTCGTCGAGGGTCAAAGACGCCTCGGCGACCTGGGGAGGGGGCGGGAAACAAAAGGACAAGAGGAAGTTACAGTGACTGACCGAAGTGCCAGCCAGCCAGAGCTGTGGCTGGCTGGCACTTCTGCCAGCTTGCCTGACTCCAGAATGCCAGGCGCATCTTCCGTGAGGTTGAGGCCGCGGCGGGATAATGTTTCCCGTCAATGTTGTGGTGGGACCGGGGGCCCTGGCTCAGCCCCAATTTTTGGAAACTGCTGGGGCCTGGCCCCGGCTCACTTAAAGCACTGCGTATGGCCAAGACTATTCAAAGCATAGCGTGCTCTGCACTTTTACATCATTCAGCGTGACAGGGTTTGGGTCTCCTCTCCTACTGGGCTGCCTCAGCCTGAGACTTGATTAGGGGGTGGAGGGGGAAGGAAAGGGGGGGACAGTCAATGCGGAAGCCGAGTGCTGATCAACGGCAGCTCAGCAAGTTAGGCGCGTGTTGCTGAACTGTTATATCTTTAGAGTTGCCTGTAATTCCTGTGGGTGTTTTTCAATTCTTGCTGCAAAATGTTCTGTAAAATGTGTTGCTTTGCCCTGGGAGTGGCTCGCCCTCCTCTCTCGGGGCAGAATTTCTGCCCCCGTAGCACATGCCAGTGCTTTCTGTGTGTTCGTAGGAAATCCCCCTAAGCTCCCCGCCAGGCGCTATACTGCTTCTCGTGCCACAGTAAGTGCGTGGCCGTCCTCTCGCGAGACAGAGAGGCAGATGAAATACCGGGCGTGAAAAGTCACTAAATGAAAACCTATCCATCATTTTTCTGCTTGGCCTTTTTGTTCTCCTAAACCCTCGACCCCCTCCCCGCCCCCACACCCTTTCTAAACTCTAACGCTCCCTACACTCTTCTTTTCAACTCAATGTCTTCCCTGCTCCTTCGGTGGTACCCTCCTTCTCTTTCTCTCCTTCTCCCTCCCCCCTTCTAAATGTTTGGGGTAAGAGGCTCAGTCACTGACTGTTCAAGCGGCCATGACCTGCCGAGGACCTTCTGAGTGCACTGATATCAATCACAGTGACACCTTCAGCCATTCCTTGGGGTTGAGTTGCATATTGGGACTTGTAGGCCCATAGTACAACGGGGAAATCGGAATTACAAGAGGACTGGCTCAAGGTATTCCACGTGACATGAGTCCACTTGCCAGCTATGCTACTGCACAATGCGTCTCGCTCGCGGGTGGTCACCCACCACATGTGTCTGGCCTACAACTCCCATTAGCCTCCGTCAACACAGTTAGTGGTGAGGGATCCTGGGAGTTGAAGGCCAAAGCAGCGGGAAGGGGGTAGGTTGGCTCTCCATGCACACCTTACCTTTTCTGGCCTCCTTCCATGTACTCGCTCCGGTAGAAGCCCGCCAGGTCATCGGCCAGCTCTCCGGTGAACTCAGTGGCAAAGGAATAGCTTTGGCCGGCGACCAGGTAGCGCTTCAGCTCTACCACCAGGTACTGCGTTGTGACCTCCAGCCAGGTTCGTCTGATGGTCGGGTACGCAGAGCCGTCCCCTTTTTTTAATGTGAAATTGCCGGTGTAGTTCAGTTTCTTGCTGTGCATCAGAATTAAGTTCGTTTCCTCGGTGCACAAGAAGTGCACCTCGCTCTTGCCTTTGAATATATATAGGCCCTGGCTGTTGGTCTCCAGGAAGGGCTGCAGCTGCACGTCGTAATGAGTGGGGAGCAGAGTTTTGGGAAGTCTGTACTGATTCCATGTATTATTTGGTGGTGGCGACGTTGCGGCAGTTGCGGTCGGCGTGCCTTTTGAGGTGGTCGACGAGCCGGTCCCAGAAGTGGGCGCTGTGCTGGGCTTGGTTGGCTCAGGGTCTGCAATGACATTTTTGGCCTTCTCTTCAGCGTACACCACAGCCAGGGCTATGATGGTGGCCACGGCTGCCACAGTGAACACGATGCCCACCCCCGCCAGCAGCTTGCTGATGTAGAAGCCTTTCGCCATCTTGACGCCCTCAGCTGGGGATGGGCTTCTCTATATTAGGGAAAGGCAAAAGGAGCTCCTGCGCCCGCCTTATATATGCCTGCGCTGCTGTGGCTCTGGATCAAGGGTTTATCATTAACTGGGAGGTTGAGAAGAGGAAAGGAAGGCTCTGCTCTCTGCCCTTATCTTGCTTCCAAGAAGCTCACGGTATTTACACGCGAGGTCCATGTGTGTCTGCAGGAGCCAATGGTTAACCCTCTTATCACCCCACTCATGGCAATTATACAGTCATAAATTTGGGTTTTATTTTTGCTGCACGCAGTTCCCACTTTTCACCCATTGTGGTCCACTTGCTTGAAACCCAACTAGAGTTTTCCAATCATGGGATAATCTGTAGCGCAATCGGTTATTTGTCTGCGATGAGGAGGGCCACCGTGCAGCATGGCGGAGCGAATGCGCTGCCATATGGCGCATCCTATTGGAGACACTTCCTTCCCGGGCAAAACTTGCTGCAGGTGAGCGCTTTCTCCCTCAGGCCCTTCGTGGTATCCTCTCTTTTGCCGGGGTCTTCAGGTCTGGTCGCCGAGAGCAACCTTTCAACATTTCCAGCAGTCCAACGACTGTGGGATACCTCCGCTGCCTTATGGGAGACTTTTCAAAGGCTTCTTAGCAGGTTGGACTGGGGAATTAAACTGGTCCTGGCACCAATGGAAAAGTGGCCCACAATCACACATTACAATTCATGTGCGATCCCGCACTGGCGGACTGAGTGCTATCCAAGATGGTCTTTTTAGTGCAATATGTTACAAATTATGTATTTGAAAACATATTTGCACCGTAACATAGATACAACTAGTCTAGACATTTATGAAACTTGCCTACTCTGACCAAAAAAAGTGGTCCAATCTGTCAAAAAAGAACTGCTCCTCATAGAATCATCTGTTCTATAAAGGGCTATTGTTCCTCCTCTGACTTGTGTACCCCCCACTCCACTGTTGAGTTTGCAGTACCCTCAGTTGTTTTTGCTTCGACACTAACTACATGATCTTAACTCAAGAGTGGGTGTGTGAGGGAGGGGGGTCTTTATTTATGAAAAACTGGTATTGGGTTGCAAAAATAGAACGTTGGTTGCCCCTGCCCATAGAGGCACCGGTGTACACCCGGGCTGGAAATCCAGCTAAAGCTCTTGGAAGAGCTCTGTGCCCAAGCTGCTTAGCAGCACTCTACCTCTGTTGCCCCCTTGTAAAAAATCATTACTATCAATGTCGATACCCACTTGTAATGAGCCGCCTCTGTCACATGAGCAAGTGGAGGTCTCAATTTTACCTCCATCGACATGCCCGGCCTTCGGAATGGAGGTGCCGGTAATTGCGGCACCTCCAGCCCAAAGCCAATCATCTTTTTCAGTACGAGATGCTAATGAGAATGATGGGCAGATAGCCTGTAGGTACCCTAATGCACTCGGTTGTAATTGTACCCCAAGGGAAGTTTTGGAGGGTTTTGTACATGTTTCTGACACATCTATGCTCGCACCAACAATTATGAGTGAGCTAGGAAAACGGGTACGCCTTTCTCTTGGCCCTTCTTCGCCTGCTTCTAGGTCCTATCCATTTCGTGAACAAGTGCATTTTCATCTTCCCGAGGAACTTAGCCCTGAAGAATCTGGGGAATGTGGAAGGGAGTCCCTAAATATACCATCTCATGGTTTGGTTGGTGGTGTGAACCGGGGTCCTGGTGATACCAATAGTGGATACACAGCAGATATGGGGTCCCTCTTGCCTCCCCAGTTGGAGTCCTTGACATCAGGGAAAGAGGGCGTTGGCTATGCTGCTCCAAAAGGGGATGCAAGAGCAGCTTCGACACCTGAGGACTCCCCCCTCTGGTATCGAGAATACTCAACCTGCTCGACAAGGGCCATGAACTAACCCACTGTTCCTTAAGGGAAATGCAGGGATCTCTTTCGTTCATGAAGGAACGAATTGTTAAACTTGAAGGCTTTATATTGGCCGAGGAGCAATCGAAAGCATTCTATTTGACTCACCTTGAAAGAATGATAGCAAGTATTGTGCCAGTTGTAAGACCTGTTGTTCCTACTCCTTTATCATATTCTCAGGGAACCCAAACGGATCATGTGGCAAGTTTTGCCTATCCTGCTCTAAGATCATATTCACAAGTGTTGCAAGGAGTAAACATGTCTGGAACGGAGCAGGGCATCAATGAGTCAATTGATCTCTTGGAGGTGGCTAAGCTTCATCATGATCGATTGCTTCAGGTAGAACAACTTTTGTTCAATGTAGTTACCAAACAGCAAACTACTGTGACCTTAGAGCCTCCCTGTGAGGAAATGGGGACTAATATTGAGTCTTCCAGTTCTCCGGACAGTCCCTCTGTTTTGACTGATATTATTGACTCACAGGCTAACTCCAAACCTAAAGCATCTTGGCTGTTAAACGAGCAAACCGTGGTTGATACGGACCCAGGGGGGAGGCAGTGTATTTCTCAGAAGGCGAAGAGGTCCTTCCCGAGAGCTCAAAAATGGCTTAACCTCGCTAAAACTAACCAGAAGAAGGCGCAATTGAAAGGCATAACGGAAATCCCCACATGTAAGCCTAAGGCAGTGGCGCCTGCCCCAAATGGTAAATCGAGTGCAAGCAGTGATGACCTAGCACTTAACCTCCTGGAACTAAATGAGGAAAGTAAGAAACATCTACAGATCAAGGCACTGAAAAGTGGCAATGTACAGGTACAGTCCTCAAAACTGCCTGGGATACAGTCTGATAAACTCCAGTCCCAACTACATAGCTTTTTTCCTAGTATTGAAAGCAAAAAGGCGGCGGTTTTGCCCCACGAAGAAGCAGGCAGCTTGAATTCACCAAAAAATGCGGCCGGGTCCTTGCCTCCTGTGTCAACTACCGCAGGAGGCACTAAAGGGTCGGCTACTCAGGGAGTTGTTCACCCTACTGTAGTAAAGCATGAAGAGTGTCGTAAACGTAATGGGCACTTGCACACCCCAAAACTTGGTGAATGAGGACAGGCATCATGTCGGGGAGGATACTTCTATGAGTAGGATCCCAGTAGAGCCATTAACTGACATGCCGTCATTCTTAGAAACTCCCAAAGAGATGAAACAAATACTTGGGTGGGCAAGTAACTTGGACATCAATGGACTGGCACGGATCAATAGGTCATTCCTGATGAATGCCTTTTTTCAGATTCCACCACTATGCAATTTGGCAAGTAAGGACCTGGAATGGGTAAAACTAGCTCCACACAACAACTTAAGAGCATTGTGCAAAGTCCAATCACAAATAATTACAAAATTAATCCTGGACTTTGGAGAGGACTTTGAATCCTTGGGTCTCTTCCCGTACTTGTTCGAGAACATGGAGAGTGCATGGGAGTTTCTAGATTTGGACCTACCTGCACCCAGGGAGTTCCAGCCTCTGCACCACATGAGTCCCTTACCAAGGAATTATCTCTCCAGCTGGCCTCCCTGACTCAGGCGTTAAGCGGCCTATCATGGCTGGAGCCACTAATTAAAGTGGCCGCATCCATGAAGGTCGAAGCCTCAAACTCATAACCATCGAGTATTGCCGTGGCACCCTGGAACTGCTGCAGTGTTAAAAATCTCACAGCATGGTATGAACGGGTTGGGATTCGACATGTTCCAGAAATTCTATTGTTGCAGGAAACAATGGCCATGCACGCTATTGCATTAGACGGCTATGTACCCTTTAGTGCTCCCGCGAAGCGCATTCATTCAGGTAGACCTAGTGGTGGCACTGCCATCCTCATCAGGAATGACTTGAATGTGACAACACGCCTTTTGGCCATGTCTGACATATACACAATGGTGGAAATGACGTTGAATGGCAGCAAGTTGAAGGCACTTTTATTGCTTTCAATTTACTGGAATCCATGTATGGCTACGCTGGACTTAGTTCTAGCTGTGCTAAACTGCACTTTAACCAATGCGTCGTTGCATTTACCGAAGCATGAAATTCTAATTGGTGGGGACCTGAACTCAAGTTTGGGTTTGGAGGGTAATACGATCTTGTCTTATAACTCGCAGTCCTATGCACAGCAGTCTCGTAGGAGAGGAAAGGCATGGGTTGAGTTTTTTGAGGCATGGGGTATTTATCCGATCCTACCAGGGTCCAGCAGCTGCAACATTTCCTGGCGGTGCGGCAACTGCTCATCATTAATTGATTATTTGCTTGCTTCGGCTGAATGCTCTGGATTGCTTGACCCTATTGCTATATTGAAAGTGGGCTCGGGCGACCACAGTATGCTGTGTTCAAGGCTCCACATTAAGGTCAAGCCGCACGAAATGTTGTTGTCTGTTGTGCCAGTGGTGAGTGACAGACACACTCTGTCAGTAAGATGGCATCCACGCACCTGTCGAAGATTTAGTAAACAGGGACCTAGAGGTGCATTATGAGGAACAGATATCCTTGGATAACATGGAGAAAGTGAACGCGCAGAACCTGCAGATGATCCGCGGACACTTGGTGAGTCTAGCAATGGAACCTTTGAGTAAAGACGTACCCAACGCGGCTCATGCTTACTCCCGAGATGTCGCTATCTTAAAAAACTGGAAAAATCACGAGCTTCAGTGGGCGAGACACTCGCATTATAATGTAGTTTCATATAAAATAGCAAAAACCTTAATTGTGTTACGCTATAAGAAAAAGGTGAAGGAGGTGCGCTATGTGTCACACAACCTTGCGAATCAATGTATGATTGGACATCTGTGCAAGGGAAATATCAGGGAAATATAGACTCCCCTAAGAAACCCTGCTGGCAAGTTTGATAAACGCATGGTTGCGACAATATCTGGTGCCCAATGGCAGTCCTTCTTTGAGAAGAAATATGAACTACCTGCCCATCACATCAGATCGGAGTCTACCCACCTTCAGTTGCACCTTCCTGTCATATGCCCTTGGGATTCTAAGGACGTAATCTGGGCAATTGCGCAGATGACATTTTCCAAAGCTGCAGGTCCTGATGGGCTGCTGCCTTGCATCTTTAAGGATGGCCCGCATTTTTGGGCCAAGTTCTTGCTTTTGCGTTATCAACTAATTTATAAAACAGGCAAAATACCTGCCTCTTGGCTGACCGCGAGAATAATACCTATCCACAAGAAGGGCCCTTTGGATGGCCCTAATAACTTTAGGCCTATTGCCCTAATCGATATAGCAGCACCATTTTTTGCTCGCCTGGTTCTGTGTGAATTGGAGAAATGTATCACGGCTGGTGGTATTCTATCTAAAGCCCAGGTGGGGTTTCGCAGGGCCATGCGTACACAGTTAAATGCGTCAATTCTTGCGCATCTGCTGGCCTCATCACGCAGTCGGAACAATTGCCCGATTTATATGACATCGTTAGATCCATCGGCTGCATTTGACAGTGTTCTTTGCAAGCGTCTTTGGCGGAAAATGCTGTTTTATGGAATTCCTTCCCACCTGGTAGCGACAATTGCTGCACTTCATCAAAATACATCATACAGGGTGCGTATCAACCAAGAGGGCCTACTATCTGATTCCATCCCAACCGAAATTGGAGTGAAACAGGGATGCAACCTGGCTGCGGTAATTTTTAATCTGTACCTGGCCGATATAGAGAAAATATGGGAAGGAGGTAATATCTTTCCGGTTAGTCTGGGCAAGCAGCATCTAAATTGGTTAGCGTTTGCCGACAACGTCGTCTTGTTTGACAGGGTACCCTTTGGGCTTCAAAATAAACTGAACATTTTCCAAGAATATTGTCAGTTGAATAATCTGACAATTAACTCTGCTACATCTAATATCATAGTTTTTTCGGCAAGTAAGAAATATCAGGGGTTTAAATACACCGTTAACTCCAAACCCATTAACACCATGGGCGAAATGACATACCTGGGGTACCAAGTAGTATGTCTGTCGGTAAATGGCGTGCAACTTTGGACACTAAGCTGATTCATTTGACTACACAGATGAGAATGATCTTTTCTAGGCATTGCAAGTATTCCCTCATGCCTCTGATACTTTTCTACACAATGAAGGTGGAGTCTATTCTACTGTATAGTCTGGACGTGTGTCTATTGAACATGGGTCCCACCTTGAATTTACTTCAGGGAAAGCTCTGGAAAAAGGTTCTAGGTCTTCCGTGATATCTCCCAAATGCCATATTGTTACACGAGTTAGGCCTTTATCCATTAGCCGACAAGCATGAATGGCGTATGCTGAATACTTTTAGGAAAATGCTGTCCCCACCATCGAACTCCCTTTATGAGGACTTCGGGTTAATGCTAAATGTGAATCACCCAGCATTGAAATCTGCATTTCACAAACACATGACTATCGTCTAAAGCTTCATAAATATGTCATCACAGGAGCTAATTGACACTCCAGGGGTCGCCAAACTGCTGTTCTTTAGGAACGCATGGGCACGCAATTCGGACTTAATAGCTGGCTATCCATCATTTAGTGTGTATGCCAAATTTAGACATGGTGTTACTCCACGAATGCGATACATATTGTGCTTTCCCGACAAAAATGCCAGAAGGACCTATATGAGATTCCGGTTTGATATGATCCATACGGGCTCTCGTATTAGATACTGGTCGGGTTTTAAAGAGCTCAGAATGTGGGACCATTGTAGGTTTTGTGCCCTAGCAAACGAGGCTGAAACGCTAGAACATCTATTTATGTATTGTGTACACTTTGAACCACAAATACCTATCTGTTTGGGACCTGACTTGGGGTCCAAATCTTGTTATGAGCGTAACCTAGTTTGGTTGCGGTGTATGTGGGGCCAGAATAATGCAATTACCTTGGCAACCGTTAGGTTGGTAAACATTATTGAGGAAGAACTCCAGTTTCTTAATGACAGCTTGTGTATCAGGAAGGAAGAACGACTTGTAAAATTGTGAATCTCATCTTTTCCAATTGCCTGTTTGCTTAACATGAATGCGGGCACAGATAGTTCTGGTAACAATGTAGCCCTTTTATGCTCATGTCCATGCTTTGTTATCATGTTTTGCTATTATGATTTCAGTTGTTCTCTTGATTTGTTTTCTTGTTTTTATGAATTTAGGGGCCGATTCATGCAAGAAATGTGCGCCGAAAAAAGTGGCGCAAGCTGACGCAAGCAGGCGCAAGCGTGAAAAAGGGAGCGCATTCATGGAAGTCCTTGCGTGTGTTTTTCTCGGGATGTGCGCCAAACCCGTGCGTGATGCACACGGGCGCACATGTCATTGCAACATCCCGAACGCTGTGCGTGACGCGCACAGGGAAAGCGCACAACGTCCGCCCACATACCAAAAAGGGGGCGGGACATGGGGCGTAATACATGGAATGGGGAACAACGCGTGAAAAAGAAGGCGTAACTGGGGAAGTACTGCAGGGAAATACACGGAACGCCCACACGCACGCGAACAACTTGTATTCATGTAACCGAATACGGGAAACAAGCGCACGTCAAAAGACGCGCACAGGCGTCAACACGTCCGCCACAGGAAGGCAGGCGTAAGCGTCCCCGCACACAGTATAAAAGCACGTACATACCGCTACGATGAATGCCCCATTTGTCGCAGCACTGATCGTGGGACACCGCAGGAGGAGGAGAATAGCCAGGGCCCGCATTTTTTCCCCCCGGACAAGGCTTTTTGGGATGCCTGACGACCAGGTCTACGGCAGGTATAGGTTTCCACCTCGTATCATCCTAGACCTGGTCAGGGAGTGGGAAGATGACCTTACATCCCCCACCCTCTGCTCCCAAGCATTGAGCCCCTTGGAGAAGGTGCTCAATGTCCTGCATCTTTTGCCCACTGGGTCATTTCAGCGGATTACTGCCATAGTGGGGGGGGGGAGGTCTCACAGGACACGCAGTCACGCTGCCTACACCAGGTGTTGGCAATCATCACTGCGTGCCCCTCAGTCCGCAGGCACATATACATGCCCAGAACACCCGCAGAAAGGCAGGCCGTGGTCCAGGACTTTTACAGGGTGGCACACTTCCCCAAAGTGCTCGGTGCCATAGATTGCACCCATGTGGCCCTATGTCCACCTAGGGCCACTGAGCACATCTATCGAAACCGAAAGCACTGGCATTCCATCAATGTGCAGGTGGTATGCGATGCCAAGGGAATCATAACCTCTGTCTATGCAAACTACCCTGGCTCCACCCATGACAGTTTCATATACAGAATGTCCGCCCTGAGCTGGGCCCTGGAAGCTGGGCAGCATGGCGACACTTGGCTCCTAGGTGGGTACAAATGCCTGTGCACATGCATGCATGTCACACACAGACAAATACACAAACCCCAATTATCACAACCATTATCAACTCTCCAGGGGACAGTGCCTACCCTCTGACCAACCACATGATGATGCCAATCCGGAACCCCACCACACCACCCCAGGTAATATACAACGCTGCCCATGTTGCACCCAGGGCCATAGTGGAGCGCACATACAGAGTGCTCAAGTCACGCTTCTGCTCCCTTGACCGCTCTGGCGGGCAGCTACTCTATGCACCCCCAGTAGTGTGCAGGATCATTGTGGCACCATGTGTCCTGCACAATGTTGCAACACGGCAGGGTGTACCGGTGGACATGGTGGTGCCCCCACATCCACAACCACAGGCACAGGCGCTGCCCATGGGAGGGGATAGAGCACGTGACGATGCAGCCCGGACCCAGCTTGTGGCCACATTTTACACCTAAACTCCCACCCCTGCGGAGTGCACACAGGCCTGGCACATACCAGGTGACAATCGATGATGACAAAGAGACAGTCAACTGTCACAACCTTACCACCCTGCGGAAGTTGCCACGGAAGTGCTACATTGTGTGCATCCCTAGCTACTCAAACCTAACCAATCCTGTGTGACCAAAAGGTACACATGCAAGGTGTGTATCACACAGACCTGCAAAACAGGCCATGACAATCACTGGTATGTCACACAAAGCCACCAAAACCACAACATGACATGGCAAGCAATAGCAAAACACCAACACAATAACAATAATGTACACATTGACATGTGAAAAATGCAAAGTGGCGTCAGACAATGATGCCTGACATGGAATCAGATGAAATGACTGACCAACAACCTCCCACACATACCAAGTCATAGACAAATGCATATCAACAGTTGTAGCTTGAACATAACAATCAATGAATGCCTGTTCATATGCACATTGTGCATGGCAAAATAAACACTGCATAATACGTGTGCTGTGTCCATCTCCCGCAACACACTGCTCAGCACACAGCACAGTGACCAGCCATTGTGTGTGATGCACACCCTGAGCATCACATGAAAACGACACACGAAATAAAAAATAAAAAAATCACGCATGTACAGGATCCACAAATGGTCAGAGATCATGTGCTCCAGGGACACAGTGGTCCCCAGAAGGCTAACTGCGTGCACATGTGGACATGGGAGGGTGGTTGTACATGTTATGGATCATAGTGCGAGTGTGTGTGTCAGTAAGGACATGCACTCAATACATGCATGTGCAATCAAGTGACCATCAGTGTCCTCATCACATGTGAACATTGCCCATGTGTACACCCCTGCATGTCAAACCACAACTATACCCTCACACCTTAAAGGTAAACACAACACATGAACAGCCATTGAGCAGCAGAATACATCATGTACATAGGATACCATAATTACAATGTCACGGTGCCCATCACACTGTAGGGCAAGGCAACTGTCCAACAACAAAATACCCCCCTCCCTCACATATCACCATGACCCACTGAAAAACTGCACATGGGGTATTTAGCCTTCATCCTTGAAGTCTACCTGGCCACAGGATCACCTTTCCCCTTTGTCTCCATCTTCCACCTTGTGTGTAAACAGTGTCCAGCACCCTCAGAGGCCACCTTGACTGGGAAAAATAACAAACCAAGCAAAAAAGCCTGTAGGCAGCAAAACAAACCAGAAGAGTCTCCAGTAGATGACTTGAAGTAGCAGTACGTCACAAAGCCCAAGTACTAGCACAATGATGGAACAACCAAGGTAGCAAGTGAAACAATGCCACAACAGGATGTGTACCATGTTTGGTACATAATATACAATGATGCACCACAAACTGATGTGTAGTGTCACAGCTCCAGTGTACAGACGCACGAGTGGCATGAACTTACCACTCCCACCGTGGTCTGGGTGCCTGCAAGGTCAAATTTACACAGGCCTCTGAGACCCCAGTGGGGAAGGAGGGTCAGGGATATGTTGTCGGGACAGCCATTGTATTCTTGATAACCGGAAAGAGGGGCAGGAGAGGGGAGTAGGATTGACAGGGGAAAGTAGGGAATGTACAAAAACATAATAATCACATTAACACATACACAATCAGACCAAACGTGTACATCATGCACATAGTACCAAATTACTCAAATTGAAATCAAAGAGAAACTTATCTCTGGGGTGAGTGCTGGCCTCCTGCCTGCGCACTCTCAGGTCTGGTAACATGAGCAGTTCAATGCTGCAAAGCGAGCAAAGCGAGCCAGAGTCACTAATCTGTGCGTGCCCATAACACACACACACACCACCATGCATGCCCCAAAGTAACAAGATACTCTACAAACTACCTGGTGTGGGGCTTCGTACCCATACGTAAGATTCCCCCTGTGATGGTTCATACACAGTCAATGCAGTAAGTAATGCGCTGGTGGGTGCATGGCAAATGGGAGACAAATTCACACAACATCCAATGTTCTCTGGGTAAGCTTCCAGATGCATTTAGCAAGGTACGACTTCAGTACAAGTCGTGTTCCAGCATAACCTAAATAAAGTAGGCAGTGCATGTGGCAATTTAAACCTGTAAATGAAATGCACTGCACGCAAGTCTGTCCCTCGCTGTCTGTCCCTGTGAGCTGCTTCTTTCCCGGTCTTGGAACGCTACATGGCTAATACAACTGCCTTTATGGACCATGTTGGATCGGAGGATATGTGCCACTGCCCCTGATAACTTTCTCATCAACTACGCATTACTCCACCAACACATCTTAGCTGTACTATGCGCTTCAACACCAATATCTGTCCAAGCTCACCGTCAGTGGTGCTACTTAGCATGCATGTGCAACTGTCCTGGTGGATGGTTGGCTGCGGTGTGGCCCCCTTGTGCTGCTCACCTTGCCTGGAGTTCCTTGAAACACGTCAGCTTCTGTATGATGTATGAGCGCAATTCCTGTGGCTCTGCCTGCGCACACATGTGCATGTCTGCACCACCGAACGTGGCCAGCTTCCAGACATCCAATGGGCCATGTCTGCTGGGAAAGGTGGTCTGGAGGCTCATCCCCCTGCAGAAAAGGCAGAAAACACATGATTAATGCATGACATTTCCCTGTGTGTGTCTCCTCAGGCATGTCATGAGTGGACCATGTCAGAGACGTACATCAGAAATCACTCCATCAGTGCGACTTTCCCAGCCAAAGTGTGTCAGCCACTGTCTACAGCATGAATTGCATGAAGCACATGTACAGCAAAGATAAGAAACACACTACACAATGTATAGAAATTAATGCACACATGAATCATGAAACCACCCATCTAGCATAGGAAGAACTGCGGTCAAAATCACCCCTATCATCCCCACTAGGGGTGACAACACAAGCAGTACAGCAGCAGACATGCCACAGATATGACAGTCCTAAGCCCTTGTGTAATAGGCTGTTACACCGAACCATCCTTGCGAGCCCATGGATAAGGGAAGCAGGAGTGGCATATGTGAGTCAGGACCCCAAGCTGCAAACACATACACGAGACAAGCTTGAAGGGACCAGCTTGAACAGACCGTGGATGCTTTCAAAAGCCACAAAGCACCACACCATCACATGAAAGCACAATAGACGAGCAATTTTAAACTATATTAACTAATTACACTAACTATGAAAAACCTATATTACCTAATTAAACTAACTATCAAATTGAAACGTAACTAACTAAACTAAAAGAAAAATCAAAAATGGCCACATACGACCCGGGGGGGGAGGCACCCAGGAGGGGGGAGGTACTGGGTGCTGCTCAACACCCACATGTGATGATGTTGAGGAAAAAAAAAACCTCCATGGGCTCAACGCCTGCACAGCCCGACCTATGTGGGAGATACCTTGTCATCCGAGTCTGGCTCTTCCTGGAAAGGAGGACGTGGCACAGGAGCCTGACCACGCCTAGCTGCAGCTTGCCCCTCGTTGGCAGCAAGTCTGGTGGATGGGTGAGCCTGGTTCTGTGCGGCGATGACACGTAGGTCTGCATGCAGAACCTCCCGTGATACACGTGCTTCCTCTTGCAAGGTAGCAAGTGTAACACAGAGTTCCTCCTGCAAGGCCTGTCTGGACAACTGATGCACCTCCCGGCAAGCACGTAGCTCAGCCGAGATGGTACGCTCAAGCAGCGCAAACCTCTCCTCTGACCGCTCCCTCTGGGACATCAGAAGGACACCCAGATTGGATCTGAGGGAAGCATATTCCTGCCTCAAGGCCTTTATGTGTGCCTCTGCGTGAGCAGCAATTGCTTTACGCAGAGACAACATTTCAGCCTAGCATGCCCTGTCTGAGGCCGCCATGCCCAGCCTGAGTGAGCGGGCCATGGACCGTGCCGCCTGCTGCTGGAGAAGCACCTGCCTAGCAGGTGGGAGCACGGATTGGGCCACACACTCCATGCTCACAGCGATGTTCTCCATTGCTGCCCCCTGGCGTTCAGAATTGGCAGTCATGTCTTGCTCCCACTCAGTATACTGCGGTTGCGCGCGGCGACCACGTTGCTGGGCTTGACAGCTGCGGGACCCAGGGACCAGGTGCCCTCGTTGTGTTGGCACCGCCCGCGGCTGCACAACTACATGCCCCCGTCAACGTGATGGCCCAGGCACATCAGTGACTGGTGTGGAGGGTGACCCTGCATCCCGATCCACCACAGGCGGAGGTTCCAACACAGTCTGACCCCTCATTGCAGGTGTCGCGGACAGAGGAGTGCCCACATCAGAATCACTCTCCCCTGACATGTGGACCTGGTGCACATCCAACTCGACATGGACGTCAGAGTGGTCATCAGGGCTGGACTCATTGCCAGCCAGAGACAAGATGGACTGTAGCACATGTGGGTTTTCGTGGCCTACCACATCACAACCCCCACTTGTGCCGGGTTGCTGTAGTGATAACAACCCTGTGCCTGGCATGACAACACCATCCTCTGGCTCCATTGCATCATCATCTGAAAAGTAGAGAGAAAAAAGGTCACTACACATGTTAGAAGTACACAACACACACACACATAGACATCACACAGACACCAAACACATCAAGCAGACATGTCACACACAAAAGATAATCTGCCATGCATGCTGGGTCAACTTGACATTGCTTCTGTGATTAGGCATGTAGAAGGGTGTCATTTTGCACAGAAGTGGGTTGATGCAGTGCAGCAATTGTGTACGTTACTCACTATCTACCTGTACAAGTACTTCATGATGTGTATCTGAAAATGTGAAGGCAGTGCAAGGTCAACTTCAGGCATCACGTGCAATGTGCATTCAATGGGTAGCATGGCTACAAGCAAACAACCCCTCCCCCCAGGTGCAAATACAGGGATGCCTAGCATGGTATCAAAAGGCTGACCATAGACCTGTGTATTGACAGGCAGTGTTGACTAGCATCAATTGCATCATGTGAGTCAAGTGACAACACAGCAAATGATGATGGGACAGTAAGCTGGACACATGATGCAACCTCAGGAGTGCACCCACGTGTGAAGAAGACACTACACCAGTTGGACAGAGTCATTGGGCATGAAACACAACTGTCACACCATAAACATGTGTGCGACGCAGGACTGAGCCACAGTGGCCATGGGAAGGCTGATGAAATGCCATGCAATGTAAGTCACCCTGGACACGTACTACAATGATCATCTATGCAAGGACACATAGGGGCTTGCATGGAATCCACATGGAGCATGCATGGGCACTCATGTCCCTGTGGGGCATCTGACCTCTGCACAGTCCAAGTGAGACACCCTGCATCAAGTACAAAGGATGTACCCCACAGCATATGTCTGGCAGATTGGCTGGTGGAAGTTAGCATGTACACAGGACGCATGAACAGGCAAGTACTCAATGGCAAAAATGAAGCAGACCAGTGCAAAGGTGGAATTGGGGTGCAGAGGGGGGGTGGAGGGGCAAGGGAGCATGCCTACATGGAGTACCCGCATGCAGGCAGAGGACACATGCACATCAGTCATGCTATGACATAGTCCCAGGGCTGAGAGGAAGGTCACCCCAGGCTACATGCAGAAGGGCCAGTGAGCTGGCACATGGAACGGAGGGTCATCCTGGTGACCAGCATGTGAGTAGGGTGCAATAGTGGTGATGCGGACAGTCCCCGTCCGCTCCACATGTCCACCATCCTGCAGAGCAGCCATGCATCAGTGAAGCATTGCATTACTTGCACATCAGAACCATATACACATGACATGTAGTGGCAGTCATGCACAACACATCACACAATTAAAACAACAAACACACAGCAAAACTCACTGGACTGGGCATCAAAGTCCGGCATCTCTCCCACTCCTTGGATCGATTCAGGTGGTATGAACTCCGCAACGAGTTACTCGTGCGGAGTGAGGTCTTCCTCCTCAGGTGCAGTCCCACTGCCAGTCACCAGAGTCAAGTTGTAATTTGAGGCACACTTAGCCTTAGCACTGCGTTTGAGGTCATTCCAACGCTTTTTGCACTCTTGCACCATGCGCACCTCATGGCCGAATGCACTCACATGTTCCGCAACTTGCTTCCAGTGGGTATCACGGTGGGCAGCCGTAGTCTGACAATTAGGCCCCACTAGCATGTCACAGCTGTGGTCCCACACGTAGTCCACGAGGAAGTCCAGTTCCTGGTTGCAGAAAGGCTTCTTCCTCGACATGCAGGAGGTCGTGGCTGTGTGTGGGGTCCCAGCCTGTGCTGCAGGTGCAACCTTCCTCCTCTTGGTTTGTGGCGCAGACCCTGGCAGGCAAATGCCGCCCTGATCAGTATGGTCAGTGGCACCGGTGGATTGAGCCAAGGGAGTGGCAGGTGGAGGGACGACCAAAGGCCTGACTTGCGTCAGTGGCAGCTGGGTGCCCTCTAATGGACCCTGCGCAGCAACATCCGCTGTGGCAGGGTCATTGACTGCGACTGTCCTGGTTGGCAGACTCACAACCGGGGTGTTGTTGGCTGCATTTGCCCCTGCACGTGCCAACACCCGGCTGGTCGGGGCAGCAGATGACATTACTGCCCCAGGGACACGTGTCTCGGTCAGGGCAGCCCTGCGTGCACCTACAGTTTCCCTCCTGCCCTGTTGGAAATCTTCCAAGGACTCTTCAAGTGCCAACGCAGCATGCGCTGGCAGACCCTGAGCCTGGTTGGTGGTGTCCACAGCTGCACCTGCAGCTACCACTACCCTTGGGCCCGTGGCAGTCAATGAAACGGACTGCCGGGTCACACGGGCGCCAGTGCCAGATGCAGAACTGCATCTCCCGGAGGGGGTGGTGGCATGACTGCACTGACACATGGCACAACATCGTGCACAAGTGGCGTACACCTGCCTCTTCCCCCTCTGCGGCCACCCTGGACACCCTGGAGTCCCCCTACTCCGTGGTCACCCCAGCCACGTCCCTGACCATGCCCGCCACGAGGAGGACGCCCAGCTGAAGCGCTCCTTACCTTTGGTGGCCTCCCAACCATGGCACAGATGGAGTAGTGCCGGCACAGATGGAGGAGCGCCAATGGGAGGTATACACCACAATTGTCCTGGGCAATTGGGGTGAAGGGGGTGGGATGCAAGATGTTAACAGCACCCCTGCACCTGCAAGGCTGTATGTGACCCCGGTGATGTAGTGACGGGTCACGCAACGCTCAGGCACCCCAAAACTGCACTAAAACCGTGCACGCAACCCCTGCAGCCTACGTGCGTGGAATTAACCTCCCGCAGTACGCGGTGGCACCCAGTAACACGAAAAGTGCATACGCGTGGGACACGCAGGCTACTATAACCTCGAAAACGGGTGCGATACACAGGGGCACCCGCAGTGGGAAAAATTGCGTGCGCGACTCACCGTCAGACTAGTGCGATGATGAAAAACATGCGTAGCCAATACCCCCACCAAAAGAAGAGATACGTCCTTTATCCGCCGTGAAGTTGTGATGGAGCGCGAAACAACACGAAGTAGCAACACACACGTCGGTCTCCACAAAAGGCACGTACAGCAAACTGCTTTCCGCGCTCACCTTTAACCCGTGCTGAGGGAAACGCCTGCACGCGTCGTGTCACTTACACGCATAGGCCCTTTCCTCGGATTACATGCATTCGCACACGGACATGCAGTTTTTTCACGCGCTGCACCACTATGCACATGTCACAAGGGAAACGCCCGCACGTGTAACGTCACAGACGCGCTTACGTGCTAAGGGCCTTTCCTCGGATTTCACGCTGACGTGCACTTTTTTCACGTGCCAAATCACTCCGTATCAAGCTGACCACGCGAAAACACACGGAAGACCACGCTCCTGCCCAAAAGGCCATTTTCCTGCCCCTGAGAGCCCCGAGCCCGCTCCCATCAGCCATCTGCTGCTGCCTGCCTGCTGCCCACGTGCCCTGCTATTTGGTGCCTGCACGTCAGCCATCTGCAGGGGTCCAGTTGCTGTGTCCACACCTGCTGGAACAGAAGACTCCTGACTGAGATACCATCGCTACACAGGCCAGCCCCAGGTCCCAGTTGCCCACCCACACCTGCCTGGGGGGTCGCCATGTCGGGGCAAACGCCATCCGAGACCACTGGCAACCCCCAGCCAGAGAGGCAGAGGGTCACCAGCTTCAGTGAGAAGGAAGTTGGTGTCCTGGTGGAGCATGTCCAGGGGCATTATGATGCCCTCTTCCCACCATCGCGCGCTGACAAGGAAGGACGGAAGAGGATCTGGATGGACATTGTGGGTGCCATCAATGCGGAGGGGGTGGCACCCCGAGACCTGAGACACGTCCAGAAGCGCTGGGAGGACTACAAGTCCAGGACCCTCAGGAAGGCCCGGCGCCTCTTAGAGGCAGAGGATGCAGCGGGGTGCCGGGGCCAGCTTACCAACCAGCAGATGAGGGTCCTGGAGCGCATTCGCCCAGTGCTTCACCACCAGATCCTCAGGATGCTTACAATCACACATTACAATGCATTACTTTCCAGAATGGACTGAGCACTATCTAAGGGGTGTTTTTGCTCAAATATGCTGCAAATAATATATTAGAAAACATATTTGATTAGTAACATTGGTTAAAACGATTGTAGTAACTTATGAAACTGGCCCACTATGGCCCCATAAGTCATCCATTCTGTTAAAAAAATAACAGGCCCATCCTAGAATCCTTGAGTGGCACTTTGGGCATTGCCCTAATGCCCTATAGGCCAGTCTGAGCCTGCGTTTTAGGGTACACCTCTGACTTCTGCACATTCTAAGAACTCAGCCTGCGGGGGTAACTCATGCCGTATTTTTCTATAGGTGGCTATGTATCAGCGCCGCCATTACTAGAGTTGGCTTTTTTCACTGCATTCCATTCTCCAACACTGTTTGTATCCAATATGAAACGTTTGTAATGTAATAACCTGATTGTCCAGACAAGAGGACATGGGTTGAGGGTATCTTCACACATCTGACAATTGCACATGCATCTTGCATGTGACTGCATGTTATTCAGTGTGCATGTGTTCTGAATGTAAAGCACAGCACAGCCCTCAACTGTAGACAGTTGCCCCGGGGTTCATAGACTACTGACAAATACCCCTTCTTCCCTTTTGCACTACAACCCAGAGTATACAGTTGAGTCCCATGAAAAATGTGGTCCTACAGGGAGCTCTGGAAATTTCCCAGTAGGCCCCTGCACCCTGGGCAGGGGTGGACTGGCCTACAGGGAGCTCTGGAGATTTCCTGCTAGACCGCTACACACTGGGAAGGGGTGGATTGGCCTAGAGGGAACTCTGGAGATTTCCCAGTGGGTACCTGCACCCTGGAAAGAGGTGGACTGGCCTACAGGGAGCTCTGGAGATTTCCCAGTACACCTCTACACACTGGGAAGGGATTGATTGGCCTAGAGGGAACTCTGGAGATTTCCCAGTGGGCACCTGCACCCTGGACACGGGTGGACTGGCCTACATGGTGTCAGTCTAGAAAAAAAGTAGACACCCCCTCGATCATAAGGAAATGTACTTTGTTGGCTGAAGACCGCCTCATGTGTTTTAGTATTAGAAGGGTGTAGCAAAAGCTTAAACACGGTGCTGCCATTTTAAAGTGACCAAAATCGCCATTTTGTTTTCTATCTCGTTTTCTCTAACGTTGCCTTTTGCTTCATGTAAAACTGCTTTGCTGAAATATTATTCTGCTTCACTGGTGCATAATGCAAGGCCGCGAGAGGCATATTGAAACATAATGCAGTAACCCATACAGAAATGCCCGGTCTCCTCCCGCACATATCCTTAAAGAATAAGCAGCAAGGCATTCTAATCAGCACAGCAGGTGCCAGCTAGTCTCGGTAGCACAGTAGAAATGCTAGAGCGAGCATTAAATGACTTGAATTATGCTCTTCTTTGCGGCCCCCCTTTCCTAAGCCCGTAGAGCTGTGGAGAGCAAGTTGACCCCTAGCACACAAATAGAAACTAGGAGGTAGCACGGCCCGGAATGTGTCTCTCCCCTACGCACAGCTTGTTCGCGAAAACAGAAGCATTGTGTTCCTTTAAACAAAGACTTGTGTCTGTGGGCTTACAAAATTGCAGACTGTTACTAAATGAATGTTTGAAGGTGTCATACTCTTCACCATTGTCAATCATCATGCTTAATTCAAAGGAAATGTATTAGGGGCGGTATAGAATGTGTCGCAACTGATTACAAGATGTTCATTCTGTATATATGTAACTGTTGTACGATCTCTGGGGTTCTTGCGTCCCCTGAGGTCTGGTAGACACACGTCACCAGACGTGAGACCAGTTGGCCAACTGAGACTATTTGCTTTGCAATAAACCCTAGATTTTGGGAATACAACCTTGTGTCTGGCTATCAGTTCGTGTGTGGTGATTGTGCCTTGTTTCCACAAATGAGGGTCCCTCAGTGGCCCCTTCAAGGGAGCTCTGGAGATTTACTGGTAGACCTCTACACCCTTGGAAGGGGTGGATTGGCCTAGAGGGAACTCTGGAGATTTCCCAGTGGGCACCTGCACCCTGGACAGGGGTGGACTGGCCTACAGGGAGCTCTGGAGATTTCCCGGTAGGCCTCTGCACTCTGGGCAGGGATGGACTGGCCTACAGGGAGCTCTGGAGATTTCCCAGTAGGCCTCTGCACACTGGGCAGGGGTGGACTGGCCTAGAGGGAAGTCTGGAGATTTCCCGGTAGGCCTCTGCACTCTGGGCAGGGGTGGACTGGCCTAGAGGGAAGTCTGGAGATTTCCCGGTAGACCTCTACACACTGGGAAGGGGTGGACTGGCCTACAGGGAGCTCTGGAGATTTCCCGGTAGACCTCTACACACTGGGAAGGGGTGGATTGGCCTAGAGGGAACTCTGGAGATTTCCCAGCAGGCCTCTGAATCTTGGGCTGCTTTTGTGTGGTATCCTATTTTATTTACATATTTTCTCATAGGAAAAGGGTTGGGCTTGCTGAAAATGTGTAATATGGGGCCACTTTGAAAATAATTTCCAGGGCCTCTTTCACAACCTGATCGACTTTATTTTGTGCCACTATCCAGAAAACTATTTATTGAATTTGTCTCTCAATGACCGGGTCTAATTTATGTACTATTGACATAAACATAATAATTTAACATGGCAATACTTTGAGGATTGCTTTATAATTGATATAGGCCCTCGATATCATTTTTAAAACAACGACTGTACAAGTTGTTGAGAAAATTATTCTGTAGGTGTATTTGCATCCGTAAGAGGTATTGTTAGGGCAAGGCGCATTGTGGTTGGCACACCAGTGTTGTTCTATGTTTATCATATAATGCACATTTTTTAATATAATACTGTAGCATTTGTTGGCCGTCGCCTGTGTGCAGATCCAGGGCACTAGTGCACACAGGCGTGCTAGACACTGCTACTTGCGCCATATACCCTGATGCTTGAAAGACTGGGTAGGCACAGTCACCTGGATGTCATTTGGGCACTTATACGTGTCTGTGAGTGTGAGGAATTCGACCATCCCTACGGGAGAGTGTGCTCGCATGGGCTTTTTTGATTTTTAATAATGAAAAGGAATGATGGGAGACCAACCTCCGAGGACTGTATGAGGCCATTCCACACACAATCCATCTGCTCCTACACACAACTCATAGTCACATGTACTCCGGGAAGACACAGCCTACAGGTGCTGTCTTCCTCTGTCATATTCAGCTAGAATGTGACAGCCCCGTATACATCAAAGCATCTCAAGGCGGGGGAAGGCACACCTTCCTCCAGCATAGGCAATATAAATATCAAATACCCCATGGATATGCATTTCTTTAGTACTCCGGCTGGTGGCAGTGCATACTGAGAGATAATTGAGACAAGACTAGAAAAGAGGCTTATTTGACGGAAGAGAGAACAGGAAGGCGGGACTAACACCACTTTGGTATGCAATGTGTCAACTTGAAGCTAGTTCCCACCCCTCTGTATGAAAGGCAGTGAAATGCATGTCTGGGTCCACTATTTACTGTAGCTAAACTCCTGCAGAGCTGACCCCTTTCAGAGGGGAGAAGTATGTGGTTTGGGGGAGACAGGAAGGCTGCTCCCAGCACCAACTTAAAGGGAAACCTGCACTTTCATCAAGAGTCACAGAGGGCTCAGTTAACCAGAGAGATACTTTAATCTACAACAGACAGGGAGATGGGTGGTACTTAGGTATATGTTGTCACCCTCTTGTCTGTTCTGTTGCAGAGCACTCTGGTCCTGACCTCATGCATAACAGAAGATTGTCGGTGGGGGCCCAGGTTTGGTTCATTAAGGTGGGCTTAGCCTACACCAATCACTGGGGCCCACTTGGCTTTAAAGGAGTTCTGAACTCCACTTAGCAGATCATCTCAAGACTTCGAAAGGAGTAAGAAAAAGGACTGATTTGGAACCGAGCTGAAGGTACAGTCTACCTTACATCTTCCGCAGAGTTCCAAGAGGGAAACAAGATCCCGCTCCTAAACATCTCCCAGGGAACAGCGAGAGATACCAGACTCAGAGGACCTGTTCAGCAGCTCCATAACCGATACCCAGCCAGGACACAACTTGCCCTGCTAGGTTCTCACAGCAAGCTTCCTTTTTGGGAAGTGCCCGAGAGTCTCTGGATAAAGGACAAGGCCGTTGCCTGCACACATTCTCCTGAGCTTTGGGCCGTCCGCCTTGAAAGGACAATACAAGCCCTATAAAGAAGCTAGGAGGAGCACGACACAAGCATCAACCAGCGCCCATCTTTTTAAGGACAAGTCCTCGAACCACAACTGTTGTCACGCTGCAGTCACCAAAGCCATTCGAGATGCCTCAACCAGCATTCCAGATCCAACAACCAGCACAGAGACAACAATTCTTGTCCCGAGCCGCCACTACGGACAGCCTGCAGACGTCCGTCCAGCCGAACTGCCTGCCGCCTGGTATCCGCAGCTGTCTCCCACCACTAACTCTGCCTCAAGAGCTGCAAAGCGCTCTGGAACCCCCTCAATGCAGTTGAGCACCAAGAACTTCTTCAGCACTAGGTACATTGTGACTCTGCTCCCCTGGTTCTTCTCCGAAGGCCCCTAGAGACAGTTACGACCCTTTGCCCCCTTGGTACTGGAACCAAATAACCTTGAACAGTAAGACTGATTACTTTACCAACAACCCTCCTGTCAATACCCAGAGTGCATCCCTTTCCTTCGTGAAACTATCCGTCCTCTGTGTGGGTTGTATTTGTAGTGTGCTAGAACTGTCTGTTGTAGTAATAAAAAAGTAGATATGTTTATACAAGCTTCACTGGACAGTCCCTTTTATCATTGGGTAATAATTGTATGTTCGCTTTGTTGAAACTAACCTTGCGGATATGAGCCTGCCGTTCCGGCCACGTTACTAAAATTGTACAAGGAGATTTATAATTGACATGTTCTCCAATCTGTTCAGATTCCTTCTGGTGTACTAGAGGTGTGGAGTTGATTGATGGTTTACGAAACGATATTCATCCCTTGGGAAGGGGGCCGAGTTAGGGTAGCCAAAGAGGGAGAAGTGGACCCGAGAAATGGGTCCACCATCTTGCTTTTATGGTGAGCTCGCTTTCCTCATTGCCCCCTCCTTTTTAAGTGGATAAGGCCCTGGATATGATGCAAGATGCCAAGGTTCACTTGTTACAGCGACAGGGATTGGAGCCCTTACAATAGGCTTGATTCTGTCCAATCCCCTGTGACATTTTACCTTTGTGAAGACTGGGTCTCCAACTTCGTCCATGATTCTTTGCAAGACTCCAAGAAGAGGACATTGCTAGGTCCCTATTGGGATCCCTGCTTTTAGTGCATTCCATTCCAAAGTCCTCTGCCAAAGAGGCAGAGGGGAACCCTGTCCCCTAATCATCCCCAGGGATCATTGTGGTTGAACTGCTGTGGACCAAGTCCCCCACTCTGCCAGCTGCACTGGAATCAAACTTCTCACTGGAGGTGGAGGAACACATGTGGGTGCCAGCGGAACTCCCTGAAATGGGAAGGCAGGGCAAGAAGGGCCCACTCTGTCCCAGAGCCCATGCATTGGGAATTGCATTACCCTTAAAAGTCCAAATCAGCCTGGACTCCTCCTTTGCCACTTTGAGCCATCATCAAACTGATTATACCACACTTGATGTTTTTATACCACCCAAGGATGCATAGCGCTCGTCTGGCACTCTTCCGCACAGTGGAGTAACTTTGCTGAAAATGTTGGGGGGGGGGGGACATGGCATCTAAAGGAAAGGGGCCCCTGCTAAAAGGAGGGGACAGAATGGTGTGCCATGAAAGCTGGGGGTGTCAAACACCCTTGTCCCCCCTAAAATGACACCCATGTTTCTGCATCTTTGAACTGCTGCTTGCAACCTTTAAACTGGTTCAACGCCACATTGCACCAGTTGCAGTCATCACCATCTCACATGAATACCAGCTCACTGCTGCACATGCCTTTGGCCTGTCATATCTTCGAGCACCACATCAATCCAGCAGGACCCCGTCTCGACCCGACTCAAACATTGACTCAAACCACTGGAAACCATTGTGCCACGCGCTAACTGAACCCAGTGATAACCTTGTTGCACCGACTCGACTACTGATCCTATACGGGTTGGACCCTTTGATACGCATTGCTCAAACACCACATTGAGCCAAACGGAGCACAGTCTCAAAACTGACTGAACCCCAACTCACTGCATGGATAAAAGCTGCTTGTCGCATCTCCAACCAGGTTTGACCACAAAGACAGCGCAGAGAAGCTTGGTTTATTGCTGTCAAACCACCCAAAATCAAGAACAAGGTACTAAGGAAATGGCCCGGCTACTGGTCCACTCTCCGGGACCGTAGTGATTTTTAAGCCCCCTTTAACAACTTTTCTTGAAAAGATATATCCTTTGAATTGACATTGCTGCAATTGCGTGCCTGATCACCCCTGCTGAAGCGCCCAGAGTGCTGCTCAACACCAGCTCTGCATTTCCTGGGCTCTCCTATAGGGGCGGGTTCTTCCTGTGTTTTCTCGTTAGTTATTTGAATTTGCATTGAGCTCTGATTAACATTATTTAATTTTGGAGTTTTCTTTACTATTTCTGTGTGGGTTGCTACTGTGATCACCTCACACCACTCCTGAGAGTGTAGCCGCCCTCGGCCCACGTCACCCATCAAGTAGTGTGGGGCTGAGTATGCGGCCTAGCCACTACTCATCCCTGCACTTTTGCAGAGCAGAAGCTATTCCATCACACATGTGCCCTTGTCACGTGGGAGTCTCGGGAGGATAGCTCAGGGGTAACGTGCTCGCCTTGGAAGCAAGACAACACGGACCACCACAGGTTCAATCCCTGGGTCCGTGCTTAGAAACCTCTGGGTATTATCCGTAGGCAGAAGGATTGGAGATGTTTACATTTTTTTGTGACGTTAAGACTTCTAAGTAGATAACAGATTAGTTGATTATTTAATGTTTATATTCACAGAGTATTACATTGAATTGAGACATAACAAAATGCACGTGGGTTGTTTATTCTGCAGTAGGCCTTTATTGTCTGGGCCTTTTATTTGCTGAATTTGTACAAATGATTGTGGTGTGATTGTTTTGGAAATAAGTATAGAATGAGGTGAGGCTCTGTGTTTTAAAAATACTTGATATTAATTGAAAGTTCAGATCGCGAGACTAAATTGACTTGACAATATAACCGTGGCAAGAGGTGCTGAAACTGTGATAAATAGAAAGGAAAGACAGACTCAATTCACTATGTACATAATGGCGTCTCAGTGAGTGGTATTGTAAGAATTTCGTTTTACCATCAGCCATGAAAAAGTCTGGAGAACCTTTCTCAAAGGTTCCCCGTGAATATTCTGGGACACACAGCTTGAAGTTGTATATCCCGCGAATATTCGTGTGCCACTTTTGGGAGGGTGTAAACCTGCCCCCCCTACAGCTCCTAATTGTACCGCACCACTCTGCTCCCCACACTGCACCCCCTGGACTTCTCCTCGATCAGAACCCTAAGAATGTTTTCTTTTTATTTCGAGCCCAAGAGTTTAGGTCGTGGAAGAGAAGTTGCACACGCCCCACTGCACCGTGTGGCCGTCGCTGTCATTCCCCAGAAGATCAATAGGCATGTTACGGGGTCCTAGTGGGAGGGGGGGTAGTAGAGGCCTGCACTCACTTTTAAGGTTTCATTTCTACTTCTGAATGACCTCAGACATCCTCAGACCAATCTACATTAAACATTCCCAAGGTTTTCGGGAACGCTAAACATCCAAAATTGGAGTTCTTCAGTGACTCAGTAAACCTGTTGGCCCAGCACTAGCCATGAACAGGCGTGACCAGTGGGCAAGGCTCTGCTTCTTTTATATTCTGAGATGATGTGTAGCTCAACTATTCGTTTCCATAAACTGGGATGTTTGGAAGTAATTCAGCGAATGTTGTGGCTCTGCTTCCTGAGGAAAAACAGTACCCCACTATGCTGTGGAAGGGTTCCCGGGGCAGTAATGGTACCACAGTAAGGAATGGAAAGGCACAAGCGCTGTTCCTCAAAGAGTCTATGCTAAGAGTGACGCAGGTGCGCAAATCATGCTGCATGTACTGGCTCCACACGTTGCCTAATCGCTGCCGTAGCCAGATGCTTGTGGGACACACAACTTAGACTTAAGAGGGCATGGGTGCAGCTGTCTTTCTCAAATGCCACTCAGCACCTGGCAGAGGCTACTCTTCTACAGAAGGTCCTGCTGGCTTAGTGTAGAGGTACAGTCAGACATCCTCGCTCCAAGCTCCGCCCCTATGTTGCCTATATATTGGGAACCAGAGATGACGACATGTGCAGTTCCAGTCAGTGTACCAATACCACAGAGAACCTTTGAGACAAGATACCCATTAAGGAAACCCTATCTAAGTGCACAGAGACATATCACTCCTTTGGATGAAGTGCCGGAAGAAATGTGCACTTGAACCTAGAAAGGAGCCTCATGACGTCACATGAAAGGGAGTTGACGTATCTAGAAGCTGGAAGGAGAGAAGTAGCATAACAAGTATTCTCTAAAAGACTTAAAGAATAGACGGTACAGATGAGCAAACATTTCGGGCTCCAGATGAGGATGCTCAGTCTACAGAAACACTGAAGAATAGTAAATCAGTTTACACGTGTACAGTTGCTGGAACCGCGTGTAGGGAAAATTATTCAAAAGGCTGGCTACGTAGTGAATTAGATTGAGGCACTGTGCCAATGAATATACATAGAAATGTATATAACCTGGATGTTCCACAATGCACTTTCAGCAGGCCTGAAAGTTCATGAACAAGAAAAAGACTTTCAAAATGAATGGCACAGCTAGGAATTACTGATGGCATGGCAAGTTTCGGAGACGATGGGGCTGGCCCTGAACCAAGGGAACAGACCACAGTGTAAGTGATGCCAGTCAAGAAAGCTACAACGAATGTGATACAGGAACACACTACTGTTTGAAGCAGTATGAAAAAGACGTAAAGGTTTCTACAGGTCATAATTTAAAGGGATTAAATACTGCAAAAGGCTTGAAAAGAGTGGTCTTCAAGTCACATGAGTAAAATCGGAATAGCTTAGGTCAGGTTGTACCTAAACCAAAAGACACAGTGAAGCTATCCTCCCTTTATTTCCCAGACAAGGTCCACAGCTACGAGGCCAAGTTCAAAGCTAATTGTCTGAACAAACTGGAATGTTGACAGAGAGTGGTTAATTGGAGGGGAGGCATGATCACGCCGAGCTTCCATGCACCTGTAATGGTAGCTTGCATGCTGCTGGCGTGAGGAATATTCCAGGAGGGTACAAGGGTGCCAAACCAATCATAGTGGGCCGTATAATGAAGAAGCCCTACAGTATGAAGACCCAATGAATCGTCTTGTATTTAGAAACAACAATAGTGACCAGTTATTGGGGGTGGGTTCTTATGCCCGCCTGACTTAAGTACCCAAACATAACCTGTGGCTATATAGAACATATACTTAGTTGTTCACAGAGAGCCAATCACGGGTGCCCATACGTTTTGTAGTTTGCCACATAATATCACTTCAGCAGTGACACACTTTTGTTATAAAAAAATTGTTTTTTGTTAAAAGCTTGGAGATCGAGCCGTGGGGCATCGGATAATGCCCGTTGTACTCCCTGTTTTAGACAATTGATATTCAAACAGAAAAGCACTTTGACAAACTTCCTCAGTCGTTTAGATTATTGACGTCTGAGTAACTTCAGCATCCACCTCTGAGTATTACTTCCTCGTCTTAAAAGGCTCTTGGAAATAAGAGTTCATTAGGGAGCGATAAACAAAGATTGCTAGAAAGGTACTTGGTTCCATGCTCAGAAGAGCAAGTACTCACAGCTCAACAGATGTCCTGTAAATGCTTACTCAATTAGCATGCCATGGCGGCACACTCTATGAAGAGGCCCGAGCCACACACCATTATAGACACAAGGTGGCACTATGAAAGTAGCCATGTCAGTCGAACTCAATGCAGACCTGTAGCAGCCGCAGCCTGCAAAGACCTCAAGGTGCTGTTAGATGATGTACTTTGCAAAAACAGCATCAAACCTTGTAGGAGACACCACGTTTCTGAGTCCCATCGATTGTACTGATCAGAAAACAAGATGGCCACAGTCTCCCTCAATGCGTTCATGCAGCAGCATCACAGGATCTTATCCAGTTCCTAATATTGCAGAATTGTTGCTACTCCTCAAAGAAGCTAATATCTTCTAGAACCATAAAGTCCTTCTCCATCCTGAATCATAAAAATGCACTGCCTTCTTCATACTAGAAGGCGATTACCAGTACATGAGAATGCCATTCGGTTATTGAATGCAGCGTCAACTTTCCAAAGACTTATAACAAACTGCCGATGTGCCTTCCTGTGATGAATCAACTTCTGGGGCACCAGCGGTCCAGGGATGAATATCGGTTTCTAAACCATTAATCAACCCCACACCTCTAGTACACTAGAAGGGATCCAAACAGATTGGAATACAAGTGAATTATAAGACCTCTTTTTCCAATTTTGGTAACGTGGACAGAATGGCAGGCTTATCTCGGCAAGGTTGTGAATCGTTTGTTAGTTGCAATACAGCAAAAATACAAAAATTACCCAATGATAAAAGGGATGGTCCAGTCAAGGTTGTATTAAAATATCTACTTTATTATTACTACAACAGACAGCACACTACAAAATACAACCCACCGTGTAAAGGAACGCAGAGGACAGACAGTTTCACGAAGGAAAGGGATGTACTCTGTCTACTGACAGGAGGGTAGTTGGTAAAGTGCTCAATCTACTGTTCAAGGTTATTTGTATTCGTCACCATGGGGGCAAAGGGTCGTAACCTTCTCTATGGGCCTTCGTAGAAGGACCCGGGGGCAGAATCACAATGTTCCTGGTGCTGAAGAAGTTCTTGGTGCTTGACAGTGTCGAGGCAGTTCCAGGGTGGTTCGCAGCCCTTGAGACAGAGTTAGTGGTGGTAGACAGCCGCGGGTACCAGACGGCAGGCAATTTGGCAAGCGAGGCTGAACAGATGTCTGCAAGCTGTCGGGGTGGCAGCTCAGGGCCAAAAATCGTTGTCTCTGTGCTGGTTGGCGGATCTGGAATGCTGGTTGAGGTGGCTCAAGCGGCTCTTGCAGCGTGACACCAGTCAGCGGTGCAGCCGGATGCAGTTCGAGGACTCGACTGTCTCGAAAATGTCCTTAAAAGATGGACACTGAATGATGCTTGTATGACGCTCCTAGCTTCTTCGCAAGGCTTGTGTCCTTTGAAGGCGGACGGCTCAAAGATCAGGTGAATATTTGCAGGCAACAGCCTTGTCCTTAGTTCAGATACTCTCTGGCACTTCCCACCTAGGAAGCTTGCTGCAGAGCCTAGCAGGGCACACTGTATGCTGACTGGGTACCGGTTCTGGAGTTGCTGGATGGGTCCTCTGAGTCTGTATCTCCCACTTGTTCCCTGGGAACATGTGTAGGGGAGGGGTCTTTCTTCCCTCTTGGAACTCATGGCCTTCCTTCACTGGTGGAAGATTTAAGGTAGACTGTACCTTCAGCTTGGGTCCAAATGAGCCCTTCTTCTTACTCCTTTTGAAGTCTTCAGATGATCTGCTAAGTGAGGGGTTCAACCCCCTTTTAAAGCCAAAGGGGCCCAGTGATTGGTGCAGACTAAGCCCACCTTAAAGAACCAATCCTGCGTCCCCACCAACAATCTTCTGTTATGCAGAGGCCAGGACCAGAGTGCTCTACAACAGGACAGACAAGTGGGTGTCAACACATACCTAAGTCCGACCCATCTCCCTGTCTGTTGTAGATCAAAGTGTCTCTCTGGTTATCTGAGCCCTCTGTGACTCTTGATTAAAACGCAGGGTTCCCTTGAAGTTTGTGCGGGAGCAAACTTCCCATCTGCCCAAACCACATACTTCTCCCCTCTGAAAGGGGTCAGCTCTGCAGGGGTTCGCCTTCAGTAAATAGGGGACCCAGACATGCATTTCACTGCCTTTCATACAGAGTGGTGGGAACTAGCTTCAGGTTGACACATTGCATACCAAAGCAGTGTTAGCCCGGCCTTTCCTGTTGTCTATTCCGGCAACCAAGCCCCCTTCAAGCTTGCTTCAATTATCTCTCATTAGTATGCACTGCTACCAGGCGCAGGCCAAATGAAAGCAGATCCATGGGGACTTTGATATTTAAATTAGGCTTCCCATGCTGGAGGAAGGTGTGACTTCCCCCTCCGTCAGATGCTATTATGTACTCAGGGCTGTCACATTCCAGATGAATATGACAGGGGAAGACGGCGCCTGTAGGCTGTGTCTTCCCAGAGTCCATGTGACTATGCCTTTTTTTTTGCGGGAACCAGATGAACTGTGCGTGAATGGCCTCACACAGTCCTCGGAGGTTGGTCTCCATCATTCCTTTTCTTTATTAAAAGATCAAAAAAGCCCAGGTGAGTGCACTCTCCCCATGCGTATAGTCAAATTCCTCACACTTCCCCAATGTCACCTACTTTCAAGTGGATATCTTGGTTTACAGCTCAACTCACAAGGAAACACTGGTCAGTGCATTGCTGAAAATCCAGGAACGCGGGCTCACCCTATGCAGTGAGGAGGTGTGGAAATCGAAATAATATTATACCTACTATCGCATTGTTTGAATGTATGTTGGCCTACGCCAAGTTGTCTAAATACATCGTGTAAATAGATTCCGCGGCAAGGACTTGACCTTAATGTATTGTGTAAATCGCCATTTTGGATTTAGCCGCCATTTTAGGTTCTCTTGTAGTGTGGAAGTCACCCTGAGCAAACAAAATGGAGGCCGAATGACATTTCGAGTGGGATTCTGGCCGTTGTGACCTCCGCACACATGAATAAGTAATATGCCCGCAGGCCACTTGTTGGGGTCGCGAACTGAGACCTTGTCCTATCCCTGACCTATGTGTAAATGAACAACTGTATCAGCGGAACTGATCAAAATGCATACATTATGGGATTGACCTGGCAACGAACCCTAGGCCTGGTTCTAAGAATGGTTAACCCGCGAGGGGGTTGGCCAGAGCTGGATAAAAAGTATAAAAACCCGAGTATCCCAATGTACAGTCTCTCACACTAACACGGCGAACTACCGTTGATAGTTCGTTCTGTTACTCTGAGGGCCGAATAGCTATCCGTTTGTCAATTGACTTTTGGTAATTGTTGTATCTTTGAATAAAGCGCTTTGTATGTTCTTTGTAACCTGTGTTGGTGTGTTTCCTTTTGGGCTTCCCGGCCTCATATCAATTTTTCTGTTTCCACAGTTGGCGCCCGAATAGGGACCCTCAAGATTGATGCCGGATCATTGAAGGTTGACGCAGACTATCGAACCGGGATCGGACGGTGTGATTCTGCGGGCCCGACCGATCGAGACGCGATACCTCAGCAGCGCTGCACGATCCGATCCTTGGACGATAGTCGTGTGGTCTGACACGGCATCTTGACGAGGGTCCAATTTTGAGGTGGGCAGATTTGCCGAAACCACTAAACACAAGGTAAAATTCGTTAGGTAAGTTCTTTGGTAAACCGTACGGTCCTCCTTAGGTTTGGTCAGGTGCAGTCGTGACCCGGCTCTTAATTTAACCCTGACAATTTGAATTTGGCGTATTGTATCTGCAGACACAATTATTGAACCAGGTAACACCAATTTTTTGTGAAATGCCTGGGAAATTGTCTAGCTGCTTTAGGGCTCTGTTCCGCAGCGATCGACAATCCTTGGAATTTAGCCGCCCGGCACCACAGGAGGGGTCGCCGGCGTGTACTATGTACTGTAAGTATGGCATTGGAAGTATAGTATTTAATGATATTTGGCACAGACAGACCAGACATGCCTCCGAATTTCAGTGGCCAATCAACAGTAGTTTTGAGATCCCCCGTATTGAATGCTTAGAATCGATCTTGTTAAAGAAAAAGGCTAGACCAGCAGCCTTTGATGTGTTACAGAATTGGAAGAAAGAAGCATTATAGCAGCTTAAAAGTAGGGATAAACATGAACGTTGTCATAAAACAAACGCTGAAAAAGCATTATTATATGATAAAGAAAAGCGGTCAGAATCAGTTAAAAATATGGATAGAGCCTTTTCACTCGGGATCCAGAAAATTTACCCCTCTAAAGATTTCCATGTTTCTGAAGAATTTATTGAGAAATTATTAAATGAACGCAGGCCCGATGCCTCAGCGCCACCTCCGTATGCCCCTATTTTGGGCGCTCTGCCCGTTCCTGTTGTCCCTCCTGTTGTTACTCCTGTTCCCCCTATACAACCTATTGTTCCTAGCCCTTTGGTTGTTGTTCCTCCGTCTATCGCACTGCCCCTTCCCCCTGCACCGATAGTTGCACCTTTGTTAAATTTACCTATACCTCCGCTCCCGAGTGGCCCCGTATTGACCGGAGTCGATCCAGGAGCAGGATCAAAGATTGTGACTCGTAGTACTGTTTCTGCAGATAAGAAACAGGAATTGTTTGCTTGGGCTAAGCATTGCATGGAGAAAGGTGATCAAGTTAATGTTTTTTCTCATTATCTAATTTGAATAGTTTTCCCGAGAAAAATGTTTTTATCGAAGGTCTGGGGACTCATTTGTGTGTGATGTGGGGTAGATTACAAAATTCGGATCTTCCACAAGGGGTGAGAGATCTGAATGCTTTGGCACTTTCAAGGGACCCAGAGCAGAAAGTATATGGGCATGTTGAAAAATTGTTTGAGTTTAGGAAAGACTTCGAAAAATCGCGAGATGAGGACGACGAAGATGATAGAATATATGTACAGACATGGTTCCGTGCCGTAGAGCGACACCTGAGGAAGTACGAATTTGTACTAAAGATGCGGTTCGATGGATCTCGGATTCATCGATACCGACAGACGAAGTGTATGACACGTATAGTCAGTATACAGTAGAAATGCAAAGAAAGGTAATTCAGGTGATGGTACAGCACCTGCAAGAGGAATGTGTAAGGAAGAGGGTTAGTTGCCCCATAGAATTATTGGGGATTTGTAAAAGGGTTTTTTCGCCCGATACTTCTACAGCTGCCTTAGCGCTCGACCTGGCTCTATTGCTTAGTAAGCGGCCGGAGGTACCTATATCTCAGTTGCCTATGAGAGAGGTTCCTCCGACCTTTGTCCCAAAAGTTGAGATCCCCGCCAACGCTGGGACTGGTGCCCCCGCTGTGGATATCCCTGCACATTATGTATCGCAATTTGTTCACGTCCCGTTTTCACGACAGGAAGTGAACACAATTAGACAATCAGTTCCCGATATTAGGAAAAACCCGATGGGGTTTTACAAAGAAATAGAGTCCGTTTTACAGTCCTCCGTGTTCACCTTGAGTGACATTGACTTGTTATTCCCTGTACTCCTACCCGTAGATGTATGGAAACAGGTTCGGACAATAGATGATGTGCCGGGCTGGGAGATACGTGGGCAAATATGATTAGAATCGATGGAGAAAGACCAGCTGGCGAGAAACCACCACAGGTAATACTTACTTTACCTGATAGGATTGTTACGAAGCTAAAAACTATAATTCCAGAGAAAAGGATTATTTGGGACAAGCTTACGGCCTGTGTCCAAGGGAAAACTGAAGGCGCCACCGAATTTTTTAATAGATTCGAGCAGGTATTTTCTGACTTCAGTGGACAGGATTTAGGTACAGAGTCGGGGAAAAGGTTGTTCGTGGACAAATTTGTACGTGGATTGTTACCTGACATCCAGTCACAGATTATGTCCTCTGAGAGCGCTTGGCAGGCAAAATCTCAATCTGAGGTTTTGCACATGGCTCAGTATTATGAGAACCGTGTTAATAATGAGAAGGAGAAAATTGAAAAGAGAAAGGGAGATTTGAAAACCAAAGTATTATTGCAGCAAATTGTTAGAAACCCCAGAGGAGGTACGACACAGACTAGAGGTCAGTATGTTCCAAAAGGAAATGCTCCTCTGAGTCCTGTGAATATTAATCAATGTGCTTATCGCCGCCAGGAAGGTCATTGGCGAGCACAGTGCCCCGTCCTTCGCCAGAGGTCAAGCAGTGCGTTTGGGGGTATGGGTAGACGACCTAGGGGCCGCCCTGGAGCAGGGGGCCCTGACAGAGGTCAGCTTTTACAAGATTCTCAGCAACCTTTTTCACGGGAAAATCAGACCTCGAGTATGGACTCGAGAAACATATTTGATCACCCTTCTGCTGCCTACCTTTCTGAAGAGCTTCCTTCTGACGAGACTCTGTTCCATTAGGATTGCCCGAAGCAGGGTTTGGAACCTTCGCCTATTCCCGTTAATCAAAAAGGCCCCTACGTTGAATTATTAGTAGGGAATAGGAAACACCAGTTTTTGATTGACACTGGAGCACAGAAGTGCTCCATTGATCATTCTCGGGTCCCAAACATCCCACTGTCAGGGCAAACAAATGTTTCCGTAGGGTTTTCTGGTATACCAACTGTCTGTCCGGTTTCTACGCCGGTATCCGTTTCTTTGGGTCCCTTTACGGACCATTGTCCTTTTCTTTTCACTTCAAACTGTGGAGAGAATTTGCTGGGGTTGAATTTGTTAAAGAAATTGAACGCAGTAATTCATTGTTCTTCGGATGGAGTACGGCTAACGGTTTCACCACAGCAACTTCCTAATTCTCAGTTCTTGATTCGACCTTTACCTCCCGAGTTTAGCATTGTCCCGGAATGTTTGTGGGCGGTGGACGACAATGATGTTGGAGTGTTACAGATTGAGCCCGTTAAAATAGTTCTGAAACTTGGGGTGAAACTGCCACGCATCCCACAGTATAAAATATCAGTCGAAGGCGAACGTGCTTTGAAATGCATTGTCTCCGATTTTGTACATCGTGGGGTGATCGAGGAGATTACAGGTAGTTTGTGTAACAGTCCGATCTTACCCGTATATAAGAAAGGCGACAATGCAATTCCGTATTGGTTTATAATTGATCTTCGTGCTATTAACCGAGTGGTCGCCCCACAATTTCCTATTGTGCCTGATGTGACGACGATATTGACAATGATCCCTGCTACGGCTACGCACTTCAGCGTTGTGGATCTAAAAAACGCTTTCTTTAGTATCCCTATACATAAAGAAAGCAGATATCTGTTTGTGTTCACCTTGGGGGGACGCTCATTTACATTTACAAGGGCACCACAAGGGTATACTGAAAGTCCCAGTATTTATAGTAGAGCCTTGAAAGAGCAGCTCGACACCCTTGAATTGCCACCTACTTGCACACTGCTTCAATATGTTGACGATTTGCTTTTGGCTGCAGACTCTGAGAGTGCCTGTAAAGAAGGCACTGTACTGTTGCTCGTTCATCTAGCTAAAAATGGTCACAAAGCTTCGCTTAAAAAATTTCAATATTGTTGTCAGGAGGTTGCCTATCTAGGCTACCTCCTGTCAAAGGAGGGGAGAAGATTGACACCTGAAAGAATAAAACACATTTCTGGCATGTCTGTTCCAAATACACAGAAGGAAGTCAGAGCCCTGATAGGTATGGCTTCCTACTGTAGGTTGTGGATCCCGAATTTTGCACTAGTGATAAAACCGATGTTGGCTTTGATGAAGAAGGGCATTTCTCTGCCACTGCCATGGGAATCGGAACATCAACGATCATTTGAGCTTCTCAAAACCGTGCTATGTTCGGCACCGGTTCTGGGTACTCCAAATTATGACAAGGCCTTTGTGTTGTTTGTGCATGAATGTGATGGATGTGCTTTGGCTGTGTTAACACAGGAACACGGAGGGAAGAATAGGCCGTGCGGCTACTACTCCTCCGCCCTTGATCCTGTCGCATGCGCTTTGCCAAGATGTTTGCGCGCTGTCGCTGCTGCTGCCGCGTCTGTAAAACAGAGTGAGGGAATGGTCCTAGGCCATGATTTAATTTTGATGGTACCCCACTCTGTTGATATTCTATTGAACAAAACTCAAACGCAACACCTCACCTCAGCACGGTTAACAAGGTATGAACTAATTCTGTTTGCCCCTCATATTCAAATTAAGAGGTGTTGTGTTCTTAATCTGGCTGAACTCTTACCTTTCCCGCAAAACACTGTTTGCGGTGACGAAGAATTACATGACTGCCTGTATACCACTGAACAAGAAACGAAGGGCAGGATAGATCTCATAGATACTCCTTTGGATAATGCAGAAGGGGAGCTGTTTTGCGATGGCTCCTGCTTCAAACTTTCGAATGGTACATCTACAGCTGCTTATGCAGTTACTACATTGAGCAAAGTTGTCGAAACTAAGAGAATTTCGCATAACTCCGCGCAGGCCGCAGAGATTATAGCGTTGACCCGAGCTTGTGAACTTTCCCAAGGGCATAGAGTCAATATATATACTGATAGCCAGTACGCATTTGGGGTGGCTCACAACTTCGGAAAGCTTTGGTCGGAAAGAGGGTTCCTGACCTCACATGGGACCAAGATTCAGCATGGCCCCTTGATAGTGCAATTACTTTCGGCACTCTCACTCCCTAAACAGTTAGCGATCATGAAATGTGCAGCACATGGCAAGGTCATAGATGATGTGGGCAAAGGGAACGCTTTTGCGGATTTGATAGCCAGACAAACGGCCACAGACCTTAGCACGGACATGTATGCCTCGAGGGAAATGAGAGATGCTTGCATAATGGATGAATGTATTGGGTCTGTGCGAGATATTCAAACTGATGCCACAATAGAAGAATCTAAAAGGTGGGCTGAAGGAATGGGGAAACTGGATGACGAATGGTGTTGGGTGGATACATCCGAAGGGAAATGGTTGTTTCCTGATTCTTATGTATTGGCAATGGTTACGATGGCACACGGTCCTACGCATGTGTGTGCCCAGCAGATCACGAGAATGTTAGAACAGGTTTGGGTGAATGACAAGATTCTCGACACTGCAAAGAGGCACGTCCAGAACTGTATGGTCTGCCTGCAGCACAATGTGGGTAAGGGGACAGTGACTCCGAGGGGAAGTTTTGGGCCCCCTTCTGTCCCCTTTGAGGTTATACACTTTGATTTTATTGAAATGGAGCGATGTAATAATCTAAAATATGTTCTTGTAATTATTTGTGCCTTCAGTAAATGGGTCGAGGCTTTCCCCGTCGAAGACGCTACCGCCATGACCACTGCAAAGATTATGGTAAAAGAATTCTTTCCTCGATTTGGGCTCCCGAGGATACTCTGGTCGGATAATGGTCCGCACTTTATTGCAGCAGTAATTTTGCAAATATGTGCAGCCCTATGTATTGAGAAACAATTTCATTCAGCTAGGCATCCTCAAAGTGCTGGGTTGGTAGAAAGACACAACAGTATTTTAAAGAATAAACTTGCAAAAACATGTGCTGATACCAAACTGAAATGGCCAGATGCTTTGCCTATTGTGTTATTAGCTATGTGTACCACACCTCAGACTAGAACTGGGCTTTCTCCATTTGAAGTAGTAATGGGGAGACCTGCTAACATTTGGGGTCTCCCGAAACCTAAAGCCCTGAGGGAGGTGGAAAATGTATTGCTTGTAGACTACTGTAACCAGTTAACTAAAAACCTGTATTTCATTTATCACCAGGTATATTCTGCTTTACCTGTACGGTTCACGGGCCCAGGACACGATATACAGCCTGGAAGTTGGGTCCTCGTGAAGGCCTACGAGAGGTCTTCCAGTCTCGCGCCTCACTGGCGGGGACCCCATCAGGTGTTATTGGTCACCAGGACAGCAGTGCGGGTGGCTGGAAAGAAGAACTGGATTCACGCGACGCACGTCAAGAAACTTCCTCACCCGACGCCACACGCTACAGAAGAAGCAGAACCCCTCGCTGACGCTACAGTCTCTGATTCTGGAGTAGCAAACAGCGCTGTGAGTGCGTCAGAGAAGTTCTCTGAGCCTGAGGAGCTTGGGGAACAGTCCATTTCGTCTCTGCACTCTCTTCAAAAATCACTTCCGGAAAACACTGTTTTGAGTTCTGAGACTTCCGTCGCCACTGACACGTCGCTTCCCTCAGGAAGTGACGATACCTTGCTTCCGGATCACACAATTTTGGGTACCATCAGGTACAACCTTCGACCAAGGAAATAGAATTACGGCACGAGTTTCGTGCATCTGGAAAAAAGGAAGTGATTGGGAAAATTGTCTTGTTATGAGAAAGTTTTGTTGAACAAAAAGGGATTCTGCTGGCTAGGGTTGGGAAGGACAAAGAAATCACGCGACCGTAGTGTCGCCAGCAACAAACATTGGGGCCGTCGATTGAGAAACTACGATGCCTGCCACCTTCACCGCTGCTCCCCGCACTGGACTTGTAGATAAGGGGGTGACCAAATCGAACAATGAACAATGTGCCTGGGCCCCGAAAACGTACTGTTGTGTTTTGATAATGATTATTGTTATTTTTGCAACTGCTGCTGTAGGACTTTGGTATTTCGAAGAAATCTATCCTTTGAAACCTTTATTAACGACCAAGATCGTACCAACTGTTTTGACTCCCTCTGTACACCTTCACACTCTGTCCCCTAGAGACTCCGAACATAGACAAAAGTACCATAATAACACTCTGATGATAGTAATGAATGCTACTCATGCCATTTTTAATAAGAGTAATTGTTGGATTTGTACTCATTTACCTCAACATGGGAACAAGGGACTGGGATAGTATATACATCCTCTACCTTTAACGACTGCTTGCTATGCCTCTCTTAGAGCACTATTCTTTGGCCGATGGAATGATAGCATCTCAGGGAACTTTGATGGAACTCATTTAAATGATTTCGAGAAACGTGAATTGACTCCCCTGGTATGCTCGCTTTTCGCAAATAGAAGTAAACCTAACTTCGCTTCTATTAGGCCGTCTGACAAACTATCTCTTCCTTTTCAAACTTTGATTTCCTTTAAAATGGCTCCGATAGGCAATAAGGTCGCTGTACCTCCTTCTTATTCTATAAATCATAGTCCTGACTCAGTTCCCTTCTGTGTACAGAGAAATGGCAGTAGGCCAATGGTAGATTTTGAAGCTTGTAAAAACGTTGTAAATTTGACTGGGGAAAACAGGCCTCTGTATGTAGGGGGACCTGTTTATTTTGTTTGTGGTAGTCTAGCATTTCCCTGGTTACCCAAGGATTGGCAGGGAACTTGTTATTTAGGAATATTGTTACCCGGGGTATTTGTAGCTAGTACATTGGAGGTATCTAAGGCTCGCCCACGGCGAGACAACAACGGAGATACCCCTGGGCAAGTATTGGGAGACATAGCTAAATCGGTTGTGCCCTTTTGGGGACAAATAGCAAATTCAGAGAACATTAGGGGATTAGCAAGGGTACTGGAGAGAACGATCAACCGGACCACGGACATACTCTACAATATGACCTTAGAGCAAAAGGCAATAAGATTGGTAGCACTTCAAAATCGGATAGCATTAGATGTCATCTTGGCAGAACGAGGTGGAGTATGCAAATTAGTGGGGTCCGCTTGTTGTGTTTTCGTACCAGACTCCTCGCCAACAATTTTTAAAGCAATTCAGAACTTGCATACTCTCAGTTCTGAAGTCCATATCCCTGTAGGAGACTGGAACCTTAGTACTTGGTTCTGGGATTCTTTGCGATCTTGGGGTTGGAAGGTGCTTTCCGTTATTCTGGTTATTTTAGGGATTCTGTTATTCCTTTGTTGCTGTTTTCAATGCCTCCCAAGTATGTGTGGAATGATAGGGGGGTGTTGTGCTCAAGCAGTGAGCGCAATAGGGCATAAAATATATACCCCAGATACAACATCTAAAGAATTCATGTTACAAGAGGTTTTTATGAATGACCTAATGGCTATAGACATTACAGACAATGATGCGGAATCTATGGATGATAACACATGGAGTTATTTTCGAAAGTATTAGGAATGATGTTTGGCACTTGGCATAGGCCAAAAGGAGGGTCTGTGGAAATCGAAATAATATTATACCTCCTATCGCATTGTTTGAATGTATGTTGGCCTACGCCAAGTTGTCTAAAAACATCGTGTAAATAGATTCCGCGGCAAGGTCTTGACCTTAATGTATTGTGTAAATCGCCATTTTGGATTTACCCGCCATTTTAGGTTCTCTTGTAGTGTGGAAGTCACCCTGAGCAAACAAAATGGAGGCCGAATGACATTTCGAGTGGGATTCTGGCCATTGTGACCTCCGCACACATGAATAAGTAATATGCCCGCAGGCCACTTGTTGGGATCGCGAACTGAGACCTTGTCCTATCCCTGACCTATGTGTAAATGAACAACTGTATCAGCGGAACTGATCAAAATGCATACATTATGGGATAGACCTGGCAACGAACCCTAGGCCTGGTTCTAAGAATGGTTAACCCGCGAGGGGGTTGGCCAGAGCTGGATAAAAAGTATAAAAACCCGAGTATCCCAATGTACGGTCTCTCACACTAACACGGCGAACTACCGTTGATAGTTCGTTCTGTTACTCTGAGGGCCGAATAGCTATCCGTTTGTCAATTGACTTTTGGTAATTGTTGTATCTTTGAATAAAGCGCTTTGTATGTTCTTTGTAACCTGTGTTGGTGTGTTTCCTTTTGGGCTTCCCGGCCTCATATCAATTTTCCTGTTTCCACAGAGGGATAGCTTGAGGTTAAATATCTGTAGTATGTTATTTCTGCAGCAGCCATTACATTCAAACAAATCCCTGCCACCATCAAATAAAGAGCTGTCTGTTCATTTACTGGCCTCGCAGAGTACTACGCCAAATTCCTAGACAGCTTCTTTTCCAAAATGGAATCCCTTTGTTTGTTGTATGATTCATCTGATCAATGCATAGCCCCATGTCTTGCCATTAGAGCAAACATACTCAATGCACCAACACTACAAGGTTCCATTCTGGAGTGCATAGCACCACTATCACAGTATATGGCCTGGATGCCTCAATAATACAGGATACTAAGGATTCTGAAATCGTAGTCATATTCGCCTCCAGGGTAACTTCAGAGTGTGAAAAAAATGACTTTATAATCGAATGTGAACTGAAGGCACTGCTCCCCATTTCCCATCAAGCACCAGATATCTATGAACACTTCTTGGAGAGACAAGAGAAAATCAGGTGGCTGGGAGTTTTTTCATCATGGCCTTTATTTGCTGGAATAACAAGACACACACTCAAAGACATTTTTTATTTAACCTGCTTTATAATCTTTTTAGATGATGCAACATGTTTATGCAAATGACCACCTTGTACGTGATATGCTTCTGATAGGCCCCATTAGTCAGAGAAAAAACATGCCTTCAGTATCATTTGCTAGCTTAACTTATGTGTACAACACGCCCACATTAGCATAGCTGGCATCCATAATTTTCTCTGATGCATTAAACAGATATGCATTTTTTAGACTTGGCTGGACATAACTATGACAGTACTCAACTCCTGCCAAGAACATGTCCATGCACCGATATCTAATCCTTATCTGATTGCTGAGGTCCTGCCAAGTTAGTTAGTGCTCTATACTGTTAGAGAAATACACATGCTCTATTATATGGTGCCAAAATAATAGAGCTGGTCTCTCAGAATAGTCTACATGACACACGTTGTGCCCTCTTCAATAAGAACATAGATATATATATATCTATGCTTCCCTTACTTATCTGGCCTCATCACAATCTTGTCTGCTTTTTCTTCCAATTTCAGTTTTTAACCTAACAAACCTAATTACCTCACTGTGAGATGCTGCCAGAGATTGTCTTCAAATGTATCAGCATCTGTTGCTTGTCTGAAAAATGTTGGCATGATTCATAGTCCTCCACACCTGGTTTAGGACTGGAAACCATTTTGCACTTGAGTATCCATTTTGAAATATATTTTTGTCTGACAGTGTATTTTCCTTCAGGGGCCTAGTGCGTATTTAATTACGCGTCTCTCACTTTGTATCCTTGTGCACTTATGGAGTGTGTGTATCATTAAAAGTACCCTTCCTTTCCGATGCAATCTCAACCCAAACATATGCAGTGCCATGTGCAGTTTTTGCTTTTAATAAAGCCACTCTAATCCTGATTTCTGCAATGATGGATGGGAGAGTGAATTTATTTGATCATTTGATCTGCCTATCATGTTATCTAGTTGGGGGGGGGGGTTGCCACACCCTATACAAATGTGAGATGCTGGTGTGTGCCTGGCAACTGAAAACACTAGAAACTTCCCACGGATTACAACCCTCTAGTCCCTATTACCCCAGGAAGCACAATAACAAATACTTCAAGATCATGCAGATTAGGAGTAAAACTGCAGGAATTCATGTTTGTGATTCAATATGTGTCTGGGTGGCAAAAAAAGCAGCAGATTCCTGATTGTGACTTCCAATGCTGCCCACATGCACCATGGAGTGGACCAAGAGTAAGAGCATGGACGCTTCCATTGAAGATGATGCTTAAGACACATCTGGGTGGATCTCGGAACACGACTGGAAAGAAAGCATGACCATTGAAACCACTTTCCAACTCATCCACAACTCCTATGCCAGGCTAGGACTAACTTCAGAAGAGTGTGTGTGGCAACGAATACAGTCTTACTGCAAGAATGCCGTAAACATTAGCAAAGAAGACAACCTACTTGCAAGAAATGACCAACGAACTCCTTGTGAATCTTTAATAAAGGTTCTGCTGTCCTTGCTTCACAAAGGCCACTTAGGCATCTTTCTGTCCAAGCGCCGCCTGTGTGTGAAGTACTGGTGGCCAGGTTTGGATGGAGATATGGAGCATTTAGGCATCTTTCTGACCAAGCACCGCCTGTGTGCGCATTACTGGTGGCCAGGCATGGATGGAGATATGGAGTACCACAAAGCTATAAAGGAGATCAAATTCTCACCCCTCGTGCCCCACATTCGAGAGCAGTATAATGCACCATTACACATGGGAAAAAGTAGGTAGTGCCATAAATGGACCACATGATTACATGCCTCCAGAACAATGATCCAGACTTGCACTAACTGATTACACAGTGAAGTGGATAGTAGCCCATTTTCTTTATACCACCACCACAGCAACTACCATGACTCCCACTGACACGTCTTGTAGAGAAGGGTACCTTAGGATTGTTGAAGACAACCGCGTCTAATTAATGTTGTGAGATATAGGGCCAGGGGTGGACTGGGGACCAAAAGAGGCCCTGGAAATAATTTTGAAAGTGGCCCCATATTGCAAATTTTTGGCAGAGTCGGGAGCAGAGCCAGTGTGCGTCAGTCCACTTCGTTTTTTCTTGTCAAGAGTATCTGTAGCGATGTGCTTTTTCCTTTTCCAGTGGATTTGTGTTTTGTGTACTGTAGCTTTAAGATTCAAGCTCTGGGGGTGTCTACATAAGAGGAAGCTCTGCGGGGAGTGCGCGCGGAGTCGGGAGCAGAGTCAGTCTGCCTCAGTCCGCGATGGGCCTTCGCGGGTCTACAGTGAAAATGACCGTGACAACTGGTCAAAACCCATGTACCGCTCTGAAGGCTGACACAGATTTAAAATCTTCAAAGGTAAACGTTTCGCTACTGGTACATACTTCAAAAGACTCTTTAGAGACATTGCTTGTTCATGTGAATGGCCCCACAGCTGCTTCTGCGGTTACCAGTGCGGTTCCCGCTGTCGCCGTTGAAATGGGCCCTTCTGCCGGTGGAGATGGCGAGGGTTCTCTGCAGTTTTGTAACCCGTGTAATCATGCGGCCGAGGGATCAGAGGCCGGTTCGATCACAGATGAGGTTGTTAAGGAGATTGTGGAGGTGGATTCTGGTGTTGTGTCAGCTCAGAATGCTGACACTTTCCAATATTCTAGATTACTAACGTTAACAGACCTCCCCCCTGCACCTCATAAAAACTCACCATTAATTACTGCAGCGCAAATGAGGTCGAACATAACTACTCCTGAAACTGTAGATGTATTTTTCTCACCATTAGACTTCACCGATGCTGAGTTAATGGAAGCATCTCAGTGTGAGGATGTCAATGAGTTTCAGCATGAACTTACAGTTTCTGTTACACCTGTGAAAATTGAAGAGTTGTCAGAGTCCAATCTTGAAGCAGATGCTGCTGCTGACAACATGCTCAGGACTAAGAGGAAGGCAGACGCATGTGACTTAAACTTACCTGTGAGTTCCAGTGATATATTGCTCAAAAAGAAAAAGGACGATCGAAAAGTAAACCAACAAATGGCTTCAGTGGAGCATGAGCCGATGTTTTTCCATCAAAACTCCGACAACTCCAAGGAGAAGTCGATCCAAAGTAAGAAGAGACTCTCTGAGCCGACCCATAACTGCAGTACTTACCCTGGCAATCAGAGTATAGCAACACGACTTAATGGAAATCTGAATATACCTACGCTGTCTGGGGATACCATCGGAATGCCTTTTCACAAACAGGTTAGCAAACGTACTACAGACGCCATACAGCAGACCTTGCACCCAAAGTCAAGTGTGCAACATAAAAGAAATACTTCCTCTAGTACGCCAAGAAATGCAGGCACACAGTCGACCTCAACACATTCGTTTAGAGAATCAACTGCTATCCCAGCAGTGAATGCATCCTTAATTAGTGACTTTCATTCGGATACTGCAAATAGTATGCACTCAGGTGCGGATGATAACTCTGGGCCTAGATCAAAACCCAGTCTGTCATCTGCAGCGGCAATGCAGATCTATAACAACGTACTGGCGGCTTCATCAACTGCTCTGCTTCCTTTCTTAAAGATCTATGAATCCTTTCATGAAGCTTTTAGGGATCTGTCATCGCTCATAATAAGTCTAAAAGAAAAGATGGAAAAATGTGAGTCTGTGACCACGTTTCTTCAAACCCAACTATTACGTGAAGCGGATCAAACTGTACGATGGCAAGAGCGGTTGAGTGATTTAGCTGCTCGACATCGTTGTCAGAATGACACCTTGTCGGATGGTATGCTAGAAGCAGTTACAGAAAATGAAGATGTGATGAAACTATTCAATTGCATTCCTTCACTTCGTACAATCACGTCTGATGACATTAAAATAGTTGAGTATGCGACCGAGAAATGTTGCCATCAAGTCCTCCTACATATAGTTTCAGCCTCGGTTCACAATACCATTTTTATAGCTTCGGAGGAATTGTTAGTCTTTGGATTCGACATAACTCTTGAACCAACTGCCATTGGTTCCAGTGTGGTAGTCTTGGGTCTGAGGACTGGGACAGAGGAAAACCACGCACAAAGATGTGCCTAGATACAAAAAGCCATGACAATTCCAGCCAACACACGACACTGTGATGATAATTCTTTCAAGAGACTTGCATACCCGGAAGTCAATTTGAATAAAGCACTGGATCATCACTAGCCACGACAGGAGGCGAGTGAGTGTTTGTGTGAACGTTTATCCTGGAACACAAGAGGATTTATTCATTTATTTAACAACTTTGACGCCGCACTGGAAAAAGTTTTCGTAATCTGCCTTCAGGAGACCTGGTTAAGTGAGGTACCATCAAGAGATGGCTATGTCACCTTATTAAATTTAGCCATCAAAAATCCACAAGGAAGACCATCTTCGGGTCTCCTTCAGTCCTAATCCTTTTGTTAGAGGAGTTCTGCTTTGGACATGTGACGAAAACATCTCATTAAGGAAACGTCTGTTTATAATAAATGGGTACTGGAACCCTGAAAAAATTAGTACCAGGATGTTTTTAAACACGGCTACACAGTACATCGACAAGGCTCTAACCACATATATGAATCTTATGAATCTTTCAATTATATGTGGTGGGGACCTAAATTGCACATGGTTTAAAATCGACCATATGACTCAGTCCTTCGCACCCTTACCATACGATGAGGTAATTGGAAGGGGACAGCTTTGGAGACTTGCACGCCAAAATTGTAACTGTAAAATGGTCAATGGAAATGTGAAAGGGGATCAACCACCCCATGCAACCTGGTCAAACTCAAAATCACGAACAATCATAGATTATTTTTGGATATCTCATAACCTATTTGAACAAGAAATGATGCTTGCAGTATGTCAAATGCCAAATAGTGACCATAATAATTAATTAATAATAATAATTTGGCATTTATATAGCGCTACAAATCCTCAGGTATCTGAGCGCTTCTTATTATTACCCACGGTGTGTGGTGCTCATTTATCGACCTCGGAAGGATGAAAGGCTGAGTTTGGCCGCGCCGGGATTCGAACCTGCGTTAGCAGGCTTTGCACAGATGTCAAAGCGAGCGTTCTACTCATTGTGCCACTTGACCATGATCTCCTTCAAATCTCCTGCATGATTGAATGGTCTGAAAAGTTCTCACGCAGCTGGCCTTGATATGATAACATATATGATGTTGAAAGAAAATGCTGTTCAATGGGCAGTTTTCATCGAAACGCTGATCTCACTACTATCTTCTTCAATGTTGATTCCCGAGTCTTGGCGGGAAGCTATCATCGTGCCAATATATAAGAAGGGACATCGGGCAGAACCTAACAACTATTGCCCCATTGCCCTGTTGGATACCATAGGAAAAATCTTTGCCTCATTCCTACGGTACACTCCGTTTTGGCACTGCAGGTTCGGCGCGGGCCGATTTCGCCGCGGCCAGTTCGGCGCGGCCAGTTTGGCAACAGGATGTTTCGGCGCTTGGATGTTTTGGCACCGCACACCAGTGCATATCGCCTGCTGTTTAGGGAAACGCTCAGTGCAGTGCACTGAAAGTGCGAGTTTCAACCTCATCCCACACTATTTTAAAATGAAACTGCTCTAGAGCGGTTTCATTTTAAAATAGTGTGGGATGAAGTTGAAACTCGCACTTTCAGTGCACTGCACTGAACGTTTCCCTAAACAGCAGGCGATGTGCACTGGTGTGCGGCCCACAGGGCAGATTAGATCTGCCGAGCTCACAAGGGTGGGGGCTGTGCTGCTTGGAGCAGACTGCTCCGAGCAGCACAGCCCCCACCTTCGCGGGACCGGCTGTGTAGTCTGCGTGGCTGTGGTGCCTGCATGAAGAACTCGCAGGACATTTATGTGTGGCCAGTTCGGCGTGGGCTGCTGCACCGAACCGGCTCCTGCGCCGAACTGGCCGCACCGAACCGGCTCCTGCGCCGAACCAGCCGCGCCAAATCGTCCCGCGCCGAACCGGCCGTGCCAAATCATCCTGCTCCGCATTCCTACGACAAAAACTGGTATTGTGGACCAGGCGAGAACAGATCTATGACATTCGACAAACTGGTTTCACTAAAGGGGTCAGTGTGGAAGTCAATCTTTTGATATTGAATGTATTAAAACTAGAGACTTTAAAGGCAAAAAGAAAAATATATTTGGCATTCATTGATTTACGTGGTGCATTCGACACTGTAAACCGTGGAAAGTTATGGCAGAAAATGTTAAACTGGAACTGCCCACAAAATCTATTTGAACCGATAAAAGCTTTATACTCTGACACCGTTATTCGGATACGCTTAAATAATCAGGGCGACTTATCAAAGAAATTACCAACAAAAAAAGGCGTGAAACAGGGATGCCCCCTAGCTGCCGAACTTTTCAAACTGTTTATCTCTGATTTACCAAAACACTTAGAACAAGTCCGATGCTTTCCGCCAAAATTAAATAACATTGAAATTGGATGTATAATCTATGATGACGATCTCGTCCTAATGGACCTAACGCAGATTGGCCTACAACAGCAATTATCCAACCTACAAGAGTACCTTAGTATGAATGATTTGGAATTAAACACTGAAAAGACCAAGATAATGACTATCGGGCATGTGGAACCAAAAAGCAGAAAGCTTTCAGGTGGAAAATCGATGGTACGCTATTAAGTTTGGGCAATTATATCAGATATCTTGGCATAATGTTTAATACGTCACTAAATGAACATCATTGGAAGCTGGATCTTGTAAATCGAATGACTCAATTTAGCATTGAAGGATCAATGATAAATAAGAACTATGGGAAATTTACCCTTGCCCCGGTTCTTACTTTCTATGCACAAAAAGTAGTCCCCGCAATTACCTTCGGGTCTGAATCTGGGTGAAACATAGATGTTCAGTTCTGGCAGAAGCTAAAAGGTTTATTCTGGAGTCAGGTATTGAAGTTACCCACTTACATCTCGATGACTTCGCTACGATATGAGCTAACACTAAATTCCTTGCATAGATGCGTCACTTGGAAATTCTTGATGGCGATGCGCAAGATGAACTCGAACCCCCTGACTCCGGCATATCAAATATTTTCATCTAGACCAGGATGCGGGAGGTCAGGTCTGTTAGACGAATGGCGACAGCTTTTGGAAGAAACTCTATCAAACGCCGGCTTAAAACTAACTGACTTGATATCACAACCCCAACGTGTAAAAAAGAAGTTTGAATCCTGGTGTTGGATTTAGAATTATGACTTGTGACAAAAGATGTCAACTACCTTGAAATCAGGCATTGGAGCTCATAAACTAAATGTCCAGTGTCGATACTTAACAAATTGCCCGCTACGACATCATTGCAAGCAATTTTTGAGGCTATGTCTAAATGCTTTGAAGACTAAGGAGATGCAATGACTTCGTCACATTAATGAATTGAACAACAACCTTTTTTTCAGGTTTCATTGCTTTGTCTGGAAATTTTGAATATAGTGAATTGTTAGTTGTAACAAAAGTTTGGTGTCCTTACTGCTTGCATTATGGGCACACTGAGCTGAAGTTTCAATAAAAATAAAAAAAATTACTAACTTTCAGCAAGCCAAACCATTTTCCTATGAGAAATGTGGAAATAAAATAGGTTATCCTACAAAAAAGGCCCAGGGTGCAGAAGACTACTGGGAAATCTCCAGAGTTCCCTATAGGCCAGTCCACCCCTGTATAGGGCCTGATTCATAGAGCGTTTTCCTATGGGATTGCGCCATTATAAATTGATTCTATGAATCAGGCCCATAGTCTCTTTCTTTCAAAGGTATGCGATTAACCAATGCAGAGAGGCATTGTACCACCTTCGTGGTAATGCTAAGTAATCAGAGCAAACAGACTTTTAAGACACTACATAACAAAGCAGAAGATCTAAAACTCACAAAACAGTTCAACACATAATGGTGCTCACCGGGTGACCGTCAACTCCACAACTGGTGCCTGCACCATTAGTAATGTTGAAAAGCTTCATGGCTCACACCAATCTTAATCCAGCACGGAGAGATGCAAGCATTTCCTTATCACCCAAGAACATACCTGCAATACCGCCAGGAATTTGCCCAATACAGGCCAAGCAAACTCATGGGTTCTACAAGAAGAGTTCTACTGATTCACTCCGCTGGGCTATAAGGTAACCTCCCATCAGGGGCTGAGTCTGTACATAAACTGAATTTGAAAACTGAGTATGTGGGTGAGGCAGGGGTCATGTGGGGAACACATTGAGTCCTGTCTCCCTAGAATAGAAATATAATATTCAATATTATGTGAAGGAATGTAGAACAATGCCTATATGTAAAAAATAAGAAATATTATCCAGCTGAACCTACACCAAGACTAGTACCTCATACTTTCCCTAGGTAATTGTGGTGGTTGACCCCCATATCCATCTGACGCGCTGACGCGCTGATCTATTGTAAGACAGAAAAAAACAACCTGGTCCGCGCGTAACCAAGCATCCTCTCCTGCTAGTGTCCACACTTAACCAAGCGTTTTCTCCTGCTAGTGTGCACACGTAACCAAGTGTCCTCTCCTGCTAGTGTCCACACGTAACCAAGAGTCCTCTCCTGGTAGTGTGCACACGTACCTAAGCGTCCTCTCCTGATACTGTCCATGCGAAACCAAGCATCCTCTCCTGCTAGTGTTCACACTTAACCAACCCTCCTCTCCTGCTAGTGTCTACGCGTAACCGGGCGTCCTTTCCTGCTAGTGTACACGCGTACCCAAGCATCCTTTCCTGCTGGTGTCCATGCGTAACCAATCGTCTTAGCCTGCTAGTGTCCATGCGTAAACAAGCGTTCTCGCCTGCTAGTGTCCATACGTAAACCACTGTCCGTTCCTACAAGTGTCCACGCCTAACCAAGCGCCTCTCCTGCTAGTGTCTACGCGCACCCAAGCATCCTCTCCTGCTAGTGTCCATGCGTAACCAAGCGTCCTCACCTGCTAGAGTCCACACATAACCAAGAGTACTGTCCTGATAGTGTCCATGCGTAACCAAGCGTCCTCTCCTGCTAGTGTTCACACTTAACCAAGCCTCCTCTCCTGCTAGTGTCTACGCATAATGAAGCGTCCTCTCCTGCTAGTTTCCACGCGTACCCAAGCATCCTCTGCTGCTAGTGTCCAGGTGTAACCAATCGTCGTTGCCTGCTAGTGTCCATGCGTAACCAAGCGTTCTCTCCTGCTAGTGTCCATGCGTAAGCAAGCATCCTCTCCTGTTAAGTGTCCAAGCGTAACCAAGCATCCTCTCCAGCTAGTGTCCACACCTAAACATGCGTCCTCTCCTGCTAGTGTCTACGCGTAACTAAGCGTCCTCTAGTGCTAGTGTCCATGTGTATCCATGCATCCTCTCCTGCTAGTGTCCACGCATAAGAAAGTGTCCTCTCCTGCTAGTGTCCACGCATAACCAAGCGTTCTCTCCTGCTAGTGTCCATACGTAAGCAAGCGTCCTCTCCTGTTAGCGTCCAAGCGTAAGCAAGCATCCTCTCCAGCTAGTGTCCACACCTAAATATGCGTCCTCTCCTGCTAGTGTCTACGTGTAACTAAGCGTCCTCTAGTGCTAGTGTTCATGCGTATCCATGCATCCTCTCCTGCTAGTGTCCACGCATAACAAAGTGTCCTCTCCGGCTAGTGTCCACGCGTAATCATACGTTCTCTGCTGCAAGTGTCCACATGTAACCAAGTGTCCTCTCCTATTGTCCACATGTTACCAAGCGTCCTCTCCTGCTAGTGTCCACATGTAACCAAGCATCCTCTCCTGCTATTGTCCATGCGTAAACAAGCGTTCTCTCCTGCTATTGTCCACGTGTAATCAACCGTCCTCTCCTGCTAGTGTCCATGCTTAACCCAGCATCCTCTCCTGCTAGTGTCCACGCGCAACCAAGCATCCTCTCCTGCTAGTGTCTACATGTAACCAAGCATCCTCTCCCGCTAGTGTCCACACGTAACCAAGCATCCTCACCTGCTAGCGTCCACACATAACCAAGCATCCTCACCTGCTAGTGTCCATACATAACCAAGCATAATCTCCTGCTAGTGTCCACAAGAAAGCAACCATCTTCTTCTGCTAGTGTCCACACACAACCAAGCGTCCTCTCCTGCTAGTGTCCATACATAAACAAGCGTCCTCACCTGCTAGTGTCCATACATAAACAAGCATCTCTCCTGCTCGTGGCCACATGTAAACAAGCATCCTCTCCTGCTAGTGTCCATACATAACCAAGCGTCCTCACCTGCTAGTGTCCATACATAAACAAGCATCTCTCCTGCTAGTGTCCATACATAAACAAGCATCTCTCCTGCTAGTGGCCATACGTAACCAAGCATTCTCTCCTGCTTGTGTCCATGCGCAACCAAGCGTCCTCACCTGCTAGTGTGCACACGTAATCAAGCGTCCTCACCTATTAGTGTCCATGCGTAAACAAGTGTTCTCTCCTGCTAGTGTCCATGCATAAACAAGTGTTCTCTCCTGCTAGTGTCCATGCGTAACCAAGCGTCCTATCCTGCTAGTGTCCACAAGTAATCAAGCGTCCTCACCTGCTAGTGTCCTTGCGTAAACAAGCGTCCTCACCTGCTAGTGTCCACACGTGACCAAGCGTCCTCTGCTGCTAGTGTCCATGCGTAACCAAGCGTCCTATCCTGCTAGTGTCCACAAGTAATCAAGCGTCCTCACCTGCTAGTGTACTTACGTAAACAAGCGTTCTCTCCTGCTAGTGTCCATGCGTAAACAAGCGTTCTCTCCTGCTAGTGTCCATGCGTAACCAAGCGTCCTCACCTGCTAGTGTCCACACGTAATCAAGCGTCCTCACCTGCTATTTTCCATGCATAAACAAGCATCTTCTCCTGCTAGTGTCCATGCGTAACCAAGCATCCTCACCTGCTAGTGTCCACACGTAATCAAGCGTCCTCATCTGCTAGTGTCCATACGTAACCAAGCATCTCTCCTGCTAGTGTCCATGCATAACCATGCGTCCTCTCCTGCTAGTGTCTACACGTAACCAAGCATCCTCTCCTGCTAGAGTCCACATGTATTCAAGTGTCCTCACCTGCTAGTGTCCATACATAACCAAGCATCCTCTCCTGCTAGTGTCCACGCACAACCAAGTATCCTCTCCTGCTAGTGTCTACATGTAACCAAGCATCCTCTCCTGCTAGTGTCCACATGTAATCAAGCGTCCTCACCTGCTAGTGTCCATGCGTAGCCAAGCATCCTCTCCTGAGAGTGTCATTGCGTAACCATGCATCCTCTCCTGCTAGTGTCTACGTGTAACGAAGCGTCCTCTCCTGCTAGTGTCCATGAGTAACCAAGCGTCCTCACCTGCTAATGTCCACATGTTACCAAGAATCCTCTCCTGCTAGAGTCCACATGTAATCAAGCATCCTCACCTACTAGTGTCCATACATAACCAAGCATCCTCTCCTGCTAGTGTCCACAAGTAAGCAACCATCCTCTCCTGCTAGTGGCCACGTGCAATCAAGCGTCCTATCCTCCTAGTGTCCATGCGTAACCAAGCGTCCTCACCTGCTAGTGTCCACACGTAATCAAGCATCCTCACCTGCTAGTGTCCATACGTAAACAAGCATCTCTCCTGCTATTGGCCACATGTAACCAAGCATCCACACCTAAACATGCGTCCTCTCCTGCTAGTGTCTACGCGTAACTAAGCGTCCTCTAGTGCTAGTGTCCATGTGTATCCATGCATCCTCTCCTGCTAGTGTCCACGCATAAGAAAGTGTCCTCTCCTGCTAGTGTCCACGCATAACCAAGCATTCTCTCCTGCTAGTGTCCATACGTAAGCAAGCGTCCTCTCCTGTTAGCGTCCAAGCGTAACCAAGCATCCTCTCCAGCTAGTGTCCACACCTAAATATGCGTCCTCTCCTGCTTGTGTCTACGTGTAACTAAGCATCCTCTAGTGCTAGTGTTCATGCGTATCCATGCATCCTCTCCTGCTAGTGTCCACGCACAACAAAGCGTCCTCTCTGGCTAGTGTCCACGCGTAATCATACGTTCTCTGCTGCAAGTGTCCACATGTAACCAAGTGTCCTCTCCTATTGTCCACATGTAACCAAGCGTCCTCTCCTGCTAGTGTCCACATGTAACCAAGCATCCTCTCCTGCTATTGTCCATGCGTAAACAAGCGTTCTCTCCTGCTATTGTCCACGTGTAATCAACCGTCCTCTCCTGCTAGTGTCCATGCTTAACCCAGCATCCTCTAATGCTAGTGTCCACGCGCAACCAAGCATCCTCTCCTGCTAGTGTCTACATGTAACCAAGCATCCTCTCCTGCTAGTGTCCACACGTAACCAAGCATCCTCACCTGCTAGTGTCCACACGTAACCAAGCATCCTCACCTGCTAGTGTCAATACATAACCAAGCATAATCTCCTGCTAGTGTCCACAAGAAAGCAACCATCTTCTTCTGCTAGTGTCCACACACAACCAAGCGTCCTCTCCTGCTAGTGTCCATACATAAACAAGCGTCCTCATCTGCTAGTGTTCATACATAACCAAGCATCCTCTCCTGCTAGTGCCCATGCGTAACCAAGCATTCTCTCCTGCTTGTGTCCATGCGCAACCAAGCGTCCTCACCTGCTAGTGTCCACACGTAATCAAGCGTCCTCACCTATTAGTGTCCATGCGTAAACAAGTGCTCTCTCCTGCTAGTGTCCATGCATAAACAAGTGTTCTCTCCTGCTAGTGTCCATGCGTAACCAAGCGTCCTATCCTGCTAGTGTCCACAAGTAATCAAGCGTCCTCACCTGCTAGTGTCCTTGCGTAAACAAGCGTTCTCTCCTGCTAATGTCCATGCGTAAACAAGCGTTCTCTCCTGCTAGTGTCCATGCGTAACCAAGCGTCCCCACCTGCTAGTGTCCACACGTAATCAAGCGTCCTCACCTGATATTTTCCATGCATAAACAAGCATCTTCTCCTGCTAGTGTCCATGCGTAACCAAGCATCCTCACCTGCTAGTGTCCACACGTAATCAAGCGTCCTCATCTGCTAGTGTCCATACGTAACCAAGCATCTCTCCTGCTAGTGTCCATGCATAACCATGCGTCCTCTCCTGCTAGTGTCTACACGTAACCAAGCATCCTCTCCTGCTAGGGTCCACATGTATTCAAGTGTCCTCACCTGCTAGTGTCCATACATAACCAAGCATCCTCTCCTGCTAGTGTCCACGCACAACCAAGTATCCTCTCCTGCTAGTGTCTACATGTAACCAAGCATCCTCTCCTGCTAGTGTCCACATGTAATAAAGCGTCCTCACCTGCTAGTGTCCATGCGTAGCCAAGCATCCTCTCCTGAGAGTGTCATTGCGTAACCATGCATCCTCTCCTGCTAGTGTCTACGTGTAACCAAGCGTCCTCTCCTGCTAGTGTCCATGAGTAACCAAGCATCCTCACCTGCTAATGTCCGCATGTTACCAAGAATCCTCTCCTGCTAGAGTCCACATGTAATCAAGCATCCTCTCCTGCTAGTGGCCACGTGCAATCAAGCATCCTATCCTGCTAGTGTCCATGCGTAACCAAGCGTCCTCACCTGCTAGTGTCCACACGTAATCAAGCATCCTCACCTGCTAGTGTCCATACGTAAACAAGCATCTCTCCTGCTATTGGCCACATGTAACCAAGCATCCTCTCCTGCTAGTGTCCATACATAACCAAGAATCCTCTCCTGCTAGTGTCCATGCGTAATCAAGCATTCTTTCCTGCTAGTGTCCATGTGCAACCAAGCGTCCTCACCTGCTAGTGTCCATGCGTAAACAAGCGTTCTCTCCTGCTAGTGTCCATGCGTAAACAAGCATTCTCTCCTGCTAGTGTCCATGCGTAACCAAGCGTCCTCTCCTGCTAGTATCCATGCGTAACCAAGCACCCTCACCTGCTAGTGTCCACACGTAATCAAGCATCCTCACCTGCTAGTGTCCATGCGTAAACAAGCATCCTCTCCTGCAAGTGCCCATGCGTAACCAAGCGTCCTCACCTGCTAGTGTCCACACGTAATCAAGCGTCCTCATCTGCTAGTGTCCATACGTAACCAAGCATCTCTCCTGCTAGTGTCCATGCATAACCATGCATCCTCTCCTGCTAGTGTCTACACGTAACCAAGCATCCTTTCCTGCTAGTGTCCATACGTAACCAAGCATCCTCTCCTGCTAGTGTCCACGCGTAAGTAACCGTCCTCTCCTACTAGTGTCCACGCGCAACCAAGCGTCCTCTCCTGCTAGTGTGCTAGTGTCTACATGTAACCAAGCATCCTCTCCTGCTAGTGTCCACATGTAATCAAGCGTCCTCACCTGCTAGTGTCCATGCGTAGCCAAGCATCCTCTCCTGAGAGTTTCCATGCGTAACCATGCGTCTTCGCCTGCTAGTGTCTACGTGTAAAAAAGCGTCTTCTCCTTCTAGTGTCCACACGTGACCAAGCGTCCTCTGCTGCTAGTGTCCATGCGTAACCAAGCGTCCTCACCTGCTAGTGTCCACACGTGACCAAGCGTCCTCTGCTGCTAGTGTCCATGCGTAACCAAGCGTCCTATCCTGCTAGTGTCCACAAGTAATCAAGCGTCCTCACCTGCTAGTGTACTTGCGTAAACAAGCGTTCTCTCCTGCTAGTGTCCATGCGTAAACAAGCGTTCTCTCCTGCTAGTGTCCATGCGTAACCAAGCGTCCTCACCTGCTAGTGTCCACACGTAATCAAGCGTCCTCACCTGCTATTTTCCATGCATAAACAAGCATCTTCTCCTGCTAGTGTCCATGCGTAACCAAGCATCCTCACCTGCTAGTGTCCACACGTAATCAAGCGTCCTCATCTGCTAGTGTCCATACCTAACCAAGCATCTCTCCTGCTAGTGTCCATGCATAACCATGCGTCCTCTCCTGCTAGTGTCTACACGTAACCAAGCATCCTCTCCTGCTAGAGTCCACATGTATTCAAGTGTCCTCACCTGCTAGTGTCCATACATAACCAAGCATCCTCTCCTGCTAGTGTCCACGCACAACCAAGTATCCTCTCCTGCTAGTGTCTACATGTAACCAAGCATCCTCACCTGCTAGTGTCCACACGTGACCAAGCGTCCTCTGCTGCTAGTGTCCATGCGTAAACAAGTGTTCTCTCCTGCTAGTGTCCATGCATAAACAAGTGTTCTCTCCTGCTAGTGTCCATGCGTAACCAAGCGTCCTATCCTGCTAGTGTCCACAAGTAATCAAGCGTCCTCACCTGCTAGTGTACTTGCGTAAACAAGCGTTCTCTCCTGCTAGTGTCCATGCGTAAACAAGCGTTCTCTCCTGCTAGTGTCCATGCGTATCCAAGCGTCCTCACCTGCTAGTGTCCACACGTAATCAAGCGTCCTCACCTGCTATTTTCCATGCATAAACAAGCATCTTCTCCTGCTAGTGTCCATGCGTAACCAAGCATCCTCACCTGCTAGTGTCCACACGTAATCAAGCGTCCTCATCTGCTAGTGTCCATACGTAACCAAGCATCTCTCCTGCTAGTGTCCATGCATAACCATGCGTCCTCTCCTGCTAGTGTCTACACGTAACCAAGCATCCTCTCCTGCTAGTGTCCACATGTAATCAAGCGTCCTCACCTGCTAGTGTCCATGCGTAGCCAAGCATCCTCTCCTGCTAGTGTCCACGCACAACCAAGTATCCTCTCCTGCTAGTGTCTTCATGTAACCAAGCATCCTCTCCTGCTAGTGTCCACATGTAATCAAGCGTCCTCACCTGCTAGTGTCCATGCGTAGCCAAGCATCCTCTCCTGAGAGTGTCATTGCGTAACCATGCATCCTCTCCTGCTAGTGTCTACGTGTAACCAAGCGTCCTCTCCTGCTAGTGTCCATGAGTAACCAAGAATCCTCTCCTGCTAGAGTCCACATGTAATCAAGCATCCTCACCTACTGGTGTCCATACATAACCAAGCATCCTCTCCTGCTAGTGTCCACAAGTAAGCAACCATCCTCTCCTGCTAGTGGCCACGTGCAATCAAGCGTCCTATCCTGCTAGTGTCCATGCGTAACCAAGCGTCCTCACCTGCTAGTGTCCACACGTAATCAAGCATCCTCACCTGCTAGTGTCCATACGTAAACAAGCATCTCTCCTGCTATTGGCCACATGTAACCAAGCATCCACACCTAAACATGCGTCCTCTCCTGCTAGTGTCTACGCGTAACTAACCGTCCTCTAGTGCTAGTGTCCATGTGTATCCATGCATCCTCTCCTGCTAGTGTCCACGCATAAGAAAGTGTCCTCTCCTGCTAGTGTCCACGCATAACTAAGCGTTCTCTCCTGCTAGTGTCCATACGTAAGCAAGCGTCCTCTCCTGTTAACGTCCAAGCGTAACCAAGCGTCCTCTCCAGCTAGTGTCCACACCTAAATATGCGTCCTCTCCTGCTAGTGTCTACGTGTAACTAAGCGTCCTCTAGTGCTAGTGTTCATGCGTATCCATGCATCCTCTCCTGCTAGTGTCCACGCACAACAAAGCGTCCTCTCCGGCTAGTGTCCACGCGTAATCATACGTTCTCTGCTGCAAGTGTCCACATGTAACCAAGTGTCCTCTCCTATTGTCCACGTGTAACCAAGCGTCCTCTCCTGCTAGTGTCCACATGTAACCAAGCATCCTCTCCTGCTATTGTCCATGCGTAAACAAGCGTTCTCTCCTGCTATTGTCCACGTGTAATCAACCGTCCTCTCCTGCTAGTGTCCATGCTTAACCCAGCGTCCTCTCCTGCTAGTGTCCACGCGCAACCAAGCATCCTCTCCTGCTAGTGTCTACATGTAACCAAGCATCCTCTCCTGCTAGTGTCCACACGTAACCAAGCATCCTCACCTGCTAGTGTCCACACGTAACCAAGCATCCTCACCTGCTAGTGTCAATACATAACCAAGCATAATCTCCTGCTAGTGTCCACAAGAAAGCAACCATCTTCTTCTGCTAGTGTCCACACACAACCAAGCGTCCTCTCCTGCTAGTGTCCATACATAAACAAGCGTCCTCACCTGCTAGTGTCCATACATAAACAAGCATCTCTCCTGCTTGTGGCCACATGTAAACAAGCATCCTCTCCTGCTAGTGTCCATACATAACCAAGCATCCTCTCCTGCTAGTGCCCATGCGTAACCAAGCATTCTCTCCTGCTTGTGTCCATGCGCAACCAAGCGTCCTCACCTGCTAGTGTCCACACGTAATCAAGCGTCCTCACCTATAAGTGTCCATGCGTAAACAAGTGTCCTCTCCTGCTAGTGTCCATGCATAAACAAGTGTTCTCTCCTGCTAGTGTCCATGCGTAACCAAGCGTCCTATCCTGCTAGTGTCCACAAGTAATCAAGCGTCCTCACCTGCTAGTGTCCTTGCGTAAACAAGCGTTCTCTCCTGCTAGTGTCCATGCGTAAACAAGCGTTCTCTCCTGCTAGTGTCCATGCGTAACCAAGCGTCCCCACCTGCTAGTGTCCACACGTAATCAAGCGTCCTCACCTGCTATTTTCCATGCATAAACAAGCATCTTCTCCTGCTAGTGTTCATGCGTAACCAAGCATCCTCACCTGCTAGTGTCCACACGTAATCAAGCGTCCTCGTCTGCTAGTGTCCATACGTAACCAAGCATCTCTCCTGCTAGTGTCCATGCATAACCATGCGTCCTCTCCTGCTAGTGTCTACACGTAACCAAGCATCCTCTCCTGCTAGAGTCCACATGTATTCAAGTGTCCTCACCTGCTAGTGTCCATACATAACCAAGCATCCTCTCCTGCTAGTGTCCACGCACAACCAAGTATCCTCTCCTGCTAGTGTCTACATGTAACCAAACATCCTCTCCTGCTAGTGTCCACATGTAATCAAGCGTCCTCACCTGCTAGTGTCCATGTGTAGCCAAGCATCCTCTCCTGAGAGTGTCATTGCGTAACCATGCATCCTCTCCTGCTAGTGTCTACGTGTAACCAAGCGTCCTCTCCTGCTAGTGTCCATGAGTAACCAAGCGTCCTCACCTGCTAATGTCCGCATGTTACCAAGAATCCTCTCCTACTAGTGTCCATACATAACCAAGCATCCTCTCCTGCTAGTGTCCACAAGTAAGCAACCATCTTCTCCTGCTTGTGGCCACGTGCAATCAAGCGTCCTATCCTGCTAGTGTCCATGCGTAACCAAGCGTCCTCACCTGCTAGTGTCCACACGTAATCAAGCATCCTCACCTGCTAGTGTCCATACGTAAACAAGCATCTCTCCTGCTATTGGCCACATGTAACCAAGCATCCTCTCCTGCTAGTGTCCATACATAACCAAGAATCCTCTCCTGCTAGTGTCCATGCGTAATCAAGCATTCTTTCCTGCTAGTGTCCATGTGCAACCAAGCGTCCTCACCTGCTAGTGTCCATGCGTAAACAAGCGTTCTCTCCTGCTGGTGCCCATGCGTAAACAAGCATTCTCTCCTGCTAGTGTCCATGCGTAACCAAGCGTCCTCTCCTGCTAGTATCCATGCGTAACCAAGCACCCTCACCTGCTAGTGTCCACACGTAATCAAGCATCCTCACCTGCTAGTGTCCATGCGTAAACAAGCATCCTCTCCTGAAAGTGCCCATGCGTAACCAAGCGTCCTCACCTGCTAGTGTCCACACGTAATCAAGCGTCCTCACCTGCTAGTGTCCATACGTAACCAAGCATCTCTCCTGCTAGTGTCCATGCATAACCATGCATCCTCTCCTGCTAGTGTCTACACGTAACCAAGCATCCTTTCCTGCTAGTGTCCATACGTAACCAAGCATCCTCTCCTGCTAGTGTCCACGCGTAAGTAACCGTCCTCTCCTACTAGTGTCCACGCGCAACCAAGCGTCCTCTCCTGCTAGTGTGCTAGTGTCTACATGTAACCAAGCATCCTCTCCTGCTAGTGTCCACATGTAATCAAGCGTCCTCACCTGCTAGTGTCCATGCGTAGCCAAGCATCCTCTCCTGAGAGTTTCCATGCGTAACCATGCGTCTTCGCCTGTTAGTGTCTACGTGTAAAAAAGCGTCTTCTCCTGCTAGTGTCCACACGTGACCAAGCGTCCTCTGCTGCTAGTGTCCATGCGTAACCAAGCGTCCTCACCTGCCAGTGTCCACACGTGACCAAGCGTCCTCACCTGCTAGTATCCACACGTGACCAAGCGTCCTCTCCTGCTAGTGTCCATGCATAACCAAGCGTCCTCACCTGCTAGTGTCCACACGTGACCAAGCGTCCTCTCCTGCTAGTGTCCATGAGTAACCAAGCGTCCTCACCTGCTAGTGTCCATACGTAGCCAAGCATCTCTCCTGCTAGTGTCCATGCATAACCATGCATCCTCTCCTGCTAGTGTCTACACGTAACCAAGCATCCTTTCCTGCTAGTGTCCATACGTAACCAAGCATCCTCTCCTGCTAGTGTCCACAAGTAAGCAACCATCCTCTCCTGCTAGTGGCCACGTGCAATCAAGCGTCCTATCCTGCTAGTGTCTACATGTAACCAAGCATCCTCTCCTGCTAGTGTCCATGCGTAACCAAGCGTCCTCACCTGCTAGTGTCCACATGTAATCAAGCATCCTCACCTGCTAGTGTCCATACGTAAACAAGCATCTCTCCTGCTATTGGCCACATGTAACCAAGAATCATCTCCTGCTAGTGTCCATGTGTAATCAAGCATTCTTTCCTGCTAGTGTCCATGTGCAACCAAGCGTCCTCACCTGCTAGTGTCCATGCGTAAACAAGCGTTCTCTCCTGCTAGTATCCATGCGTAACCAAGCACCCTCACCTGCTAGTGTCCACACGTAATCAATCATCCTCACCTGCTAGTGTCCATGCGTAAACAAGCATCCTCTCCTGCAAGTGCCCATGCGTAACCAAGCGTCCTCACCTGCTAGTGTCCACACGTAATCAAGCGTCCTCACCTGCTAGTGTCCATACATAACCAAGCATCTCTCCTGCTAGTGTCCATGCATAACCATGCATCCTCGCCTGCTAGTGTCTACACGTAACCAAGCATCCTTTCCTGCTAGTGTCCATACGTAACCAAGCATCTCTCCTGCTAGTGTCCATGCATAACCAAGCGTCCTCACCTGCTAGTGTCCACACGTGACCAAGCGTCCTCACCTGCTAGTGTCCACACGTAACCAAGCATCCTCTCCTGCTAGTGTCCACGCGTAAGTAACCGTCCTCTCCTACTAGTGTCCACGCGCAACCAAGCGTCCTCTCCTGCTAGTGTGCTAGTGTCTACATGTAACCAAGCATCCTCTCCTGCTAGTGTCCACATGTAATCAAGCATCTCACCTGCTAATGTCCATGCGTAGCCAAGCATCCTCTCCTGAGAGTTTCCATGCGTAACCATGCGTCCTCGCCTGCTAGTGTCTACGTGTAAACAAGCGTCTTCTCCTGCTAGTGTCCACACGTGACCAAGCGTCCTCTGCTGCTAGTGTCCATGCGTAACCAAGTGTCCTCACCTGCTAGTGTCCACACGTGACCAAGCGTCCTCTGCTGCTATTGTCCATGCATAACCAAGCGTCCTCACCTGCTAGTGTCCACACGTGACCAAGCGTCCTCACCTGCTAGTGTCCACACGTGACCAAGCGTCCTCTCCTGCTAGTGTCCATGTGTAACCAAGCATCCTCACCTGCTAGTGTCCATGAATAACCAAGCGTCCTCACCTGCTAGTGTCCATGAATAACCAAGCGTCCTCACCTGCTAGTGTCCACACGTGACCAAGCGTCCTCTGCTGCTAGTGTCCACACTTGACCAAGCGTCCTCACCTGCTAGTGTCCACGCGTAAACCAAGCGTCCTCACCTGCTAGTGTCCACACGTGACCAAGCGTCCTCTGCTGCTAGTGTCCACACATGACCAAGCGTCCTCACCTGCTAGTGTCCACACGTGACCAAGCGTTCTCTCCTCCTAGTGTCCATGCGTAGCCAAGCGTCCTCACCTGCTAGTGTCCACATGTAATCAAGCGTCCTCTCCTGCTAGTGTCCACATGTGACCAAGCGTCCTCACCTGCTAGTGTCCACACGTGACCAAGCGTCCTCACCTGCTAGTGTCCACACGTGACCAAGCGTTCTCTCCTCCTAGTGTCCATGCGTAGCCAAGCGTCCTCACCTGCTAGTGTCCACATGTAATCAAGCGTCCTCTCCTGCTAGTGTCCACACGTGACCAAGCGTCCTCACCTGCTAGTGTCCACACGTGACCAAGCGTCCTCACCTGCTAGTGTCCACACGTGACCAAGCGTCCTCACCTGCTAGTGTCCACACGTAAACCAAGCCTGAGTAGAACATGCTTGATGAAAGCAGAGCCTTGCACGCCTCTGGTGCTGGTCCCATATGGAGCTTTCTGCTCCCATTGGCGCCTCTCGGGTTCTCCTGTGTGCTCCTGCTCTCAGGATCACCTATCTTTACTTACCTACTCACCTACCCACACACACCCACAGAGGTTAGCTCACAGAAGCTCAACTTCAGAACGTACAACAGAATGTTCTTCCTTAGTTCCTTCCTAAATATGGGCCGAATGTACTTCCTCTTCCATTGCCATGCCTGCGGCACCGGGCAATGCCAACTCGAGCTGGCGAGAGGTACGATTTCCCTTTCCCATGCTCCACCTCGGCCTACAAACACTAACAACACCCCAGCTCAGGCACGCAGGAGTGGCCCAGGGCAACTGCAGCCACCCCGGCCCTCAGGCCCCCCTCCACCCTAGCCTTCGACGATGGGAGTCTGGGTGAGCAGAGGAGTAGGAATCCCAGGACTGGAGACATGTAGTTCCCTGGCCTTCACTCCGCTCCTGTTCACCCCGCCGTTATCTAAACGCTAATTTAAGGGGTGCTAAGTAACAACTAAAATAAAACGCACAGGTAAGAGCGACGACCACCGCGTGACCTGCTCCCCCCCCCCCCCCCGCCCCTTCCCCCCAAGGACCGTCCCTGCCGCAGCTTGCCAGCAGGCACGCCTGGCAACGGAGGTCTGTACGAGGAAAAGGGGTGTTTGGGATTCTGTACAGGGTAGTTTGCGCAACCCGAAACCTAAGATGTGCTGCTAATCAGCTGTGAAAGTCCAAGGATGGTGCGTCGCACAGGTGGGCATATCTTTCCAAATAACAGAGCTGCGGAGATAAGGGGTGACACTCTGTTCCACGGCCCATCCTTCTCTTATCAGCGCAGCGAGCGATCAGAGGACAGAGGAACTGGCCCATCTCCACTCCTTATCAGCACGGGAGTGCCTTCCCTTGGGCGCCAGCACTCTCAGGTGTAGATGCCAACCGGAAGGCTTCGTGGGGGTTGGGAGGGGGCAGTGCAGTATTCTGTGCATGGCTTGCTGTAGCATAGAGGTGCCCCCACCAGGCAGGGCACACTATGCAAGACAGGCACCATGATCAAAGCAACGACCCCTGGCAGCAGAGCGACCATGTGTTCAGTCTCGTGTGCCCAGCAACAGCCGCCACGTGCCGTATGCATCCACTGTTGAAAGGGAGATCCTTTCGTGCCCACATTGTCACAGCCAGCGGCGGGCAGCGTTTCCAGCGGCGAAGCAAAATATGTCCATGCTGCCATCTTTTTATTTATTTTTTTTTTTTTTATTTGATTTAGTTGAAATAAATCAACCTTTCAAATAAAAATACAAAAAATCAAATAGTATTTTAAAATTTAAAAACAAACTTTTTTCCCCCCATTTTCCAATGATACAAATAGAGAGACACATGATTTTAAACAGTGCAAAGTGTAGCTAACAATACACCAGTTATGTCTAATCCTAAGTATCTCATTTAAATGTTCACTATAATGTGGTAAAAAACAAGATACAAACATAAAAACAGTATGAATCGCAATCTTCAACTTGGTTGACATCAGGACTTTTGATGAATTCACTGAGTTTCCAAATTTAGACTTAACAGAAAATTAACAGTGGCAATTTGTAATGGTAAATAACCAGAACCTATTTTCAAAAACCAGGTCAAATCTTGGGGAGCAATGCATAAATATTTACGATGTCTGGCATAGTGAGTTTCCCGCATGGGCCGGAGGGCCTTACATTCCGTGATAAGATGCACCAAGGTTTCGCGGGTGTCCATCGACATGCAAAAGCGGCAAAAATTCTCAGAGGTGCTCAAAAGTTTCCTTTTGGCCTGTAGATCTCGTGTGACCCATAAATTGAAACGCACTCTTAAAATGTTATTACGAAGTTTATGTGAGGGGCAGCGAATTAAATAGGCTGGTACGGTGCGTATTTTTTGTGTGGGAAGCGATACTCATCACCATCTTGATACAAAAGACATGCTGTTTGTGTAAGAGACCAATCTGCTTGATACAGTTTTGATTTAGCTTTATCTGGATTTCGTAGTATATCTGCCGAGATTAGCACGCGATAGACACCCGTCAGCCAGGATTTGATAAACCACTGCTTTGATGAAAAAATATTTGATGAGAGATGTTTTAACAGAATTTGAAGAGTGGTAGAAAGCAAGCATTTCCTGAAAAAGGAGCATTGATGCCAGTTGAAAATAGCCCGCAAGGAGACCAAACCAAGTTCATATCTTATCCAGGAAATTGGAATGCAATTTGGGAGGTGTAATATTCGGCGCCAATATTTTGCTTCCCATTTCGCAAATTGTAGGGAGGGATTATCCTGAAAGGGTTCGAGACCGTATAATAGTGCTGGAGTGGTTTTCGTGGTCCAGAAATGCCAGGCTGGCATGATTGAAAATTTGCCATATTTATACATAAGAATGCTGGCTTGTGAGATGAATGATGTTAACCGTGTCTCTAGGCGTGTGATATGGCCTATTGGGTGAACTGAACTCTCAAAAAGAATGCCAAAGTAGGTGTAATGCGGCACCATATTTATGGGTACATGATTGAAGGTGCACACATGGGATAGCGGGCCACGCCGCCTTGGTGAATATGCGATGATTTGTGTTTTAGATGTGTTTATTTTCAATTCATTATTTTGAGTGTAAATAAAGAAAGCCTTCAACAATCGTTGCAGGCCTACTTGTGTTCTGGAGATAAGCACTAAATCCTCAGCTTATAGGAGCGTTTGAATTGGATGATTATTTAATTTGGGAGAGTCCGAAGTCACAGTGGATAAGTCATATCTAACATCTTGAATGAAATAATTAAAGATTGCCGACGCCAGGAGACAACCTTGTTTAAGGCCTCGTGAGGTGTTGATCTGTTTTGAAAGTAGACCATCTAACGAAAGGCAGACTTTTATTGAGGTTCCGGAATGTAACGCATATATCACATCTAGTAAAGTTGCAGGGCATTGGTCTCTACGCAGCTTCGCTAATAGGAGCACACGGCTCACTGAGTCAAAAGCAACGTTGAGGTCAACGAACGCAATGAATACTTGTTGTTTCTGTGAATGACAGCCTTTCGTGCCCACATGGTCACAGCTAGCGGCGGGCAGCCTTTCCGGCGGCGAAGCAAAATATGTCCATGCTGCCATCTTTTTCACTTTTGCTGAAAAAAAGCCTTTCATGTGCCACCTTTCAAGGGCACTGCCATCTGTCATTTCACATTCAGGGGGGGCAACATTGCTGTGATTTCATGAACTGAATTTTTGTGTGGCAAACGTGAATGTTCAGGTTGGTGACCTTCTGCTAAGTGGGTGATGTTTGCCCCCATGTTTGCTAGAATTCTTATATCTTGCCCCCTGCCCCCGCTTGTAATCCTACCACACACTACCAGGGGGTTGACGTTGACACCCTGCTCTCTACTAAGTCGGGGCTTCTTCCCAAATGATGGGGACAATACGCCCTGTGGGTGGAGTGCTGCTCCTGTGGTGGAGTGCTGCTCCTGTGGGTGGAGTGCTGCTCCTGTGGCGGAGTGCTGCTCCTGTGGGTGGAGTGCTGCTCCTGTGGTGGAGTGCTGCTCCTGTGGGTGGAGTGCTGCTCCTGTGGGTGGAGTGCTGCTCCTGTGGTGGAGTGCTGCTCCTGTGGTGGGGGTGCTGCTCCTGTGGGTGGAGTGCTGCTCCTGTGGTGGAGTGCTGCTCCTGTGGTGGGGGTGCTGCTCCTGTGGGTGGAGTGCTGCTCCTGTGGTGGAGTGCTGCTCCTGTGGTGGAGTGCTGCTCCCGTGGGTGGAGTGCTGCTCCTGTGGAGACCAGAGCTGACAATGTTCCACAGTTTAAGTCCTTTATGGAAGTCACTCTCAGCCAAATCATTTTTTTTAGTGGCGATCACATCAGACAAGGGACTTGTTGAGATGGGTAAGTCCCCGAATCATGTACCAGTAACCAGTGGACCCGGATGCAGACAGATGCAAACCAGACTTCGATAACCACACGACCGTGACCCCCCCATGTAACACACGAAAACATTGGGTAAGTGTTTGGCAATTAAAAGGCAGTGGGCCTCATTAGGACCCTGGCGGTAAGGGGTTTGCGCCAGCGTTAGCTGCGCCGACCCCTTACCGCCAACTACGAGATTTCAGAGCGCCATGGACACTTTTCCGCCCGCTTTTTGCGGGCGGAAAAAACCATGGCGCTCTGGGACCTTGGTGTTAATTACGCCACCGTATTTTACGGTGGCGTAATTAACTCCTTCCCCACTCCCATTGAGCCCTATGGGGCCGAAATGGGAATGGGGAAGGGTAAATGGGACAATGGGGACTTACCGCCCCGCCGACCTCGGAATGGGGCGGTAAGTCCGCCATCGGCCATGGCGTAAAGGGACTTTGCGCCATGGCCGTTAAGTCCGTGGATGGCGGAAAAAATCCGCCAGGGTCCTAATGAGGGCCAGTGGGTTTTTATTGGTCATCATTACGGTAATAAACTAATCATACTCACAATACCCATAACATAATGTACTTTTGGGCACAGGGTCCTGTGGTTGTGCCCTCTGGCCCGTGCTGCCACACCTGGTCGGGTTGCCAGCCATCCAGGTTCCCCCAAAAGTTGCTACTGACACCGCCTGTTTGCCAGGTTGTCTACTATTTCTCTGTAAAAATGCTCTGTTACTGCCACTGAAAAATGCGCCCCGTCTTTGTGAAAAAGATCCGGGTTGGCCAGGGTTATGGCACAGTGTCTTATAACCACCAGGCCCCTAGTTGCGTAGAATTTTTCTATCCCTCTTCAGTTTTTTCCTGGCAGTGTCCATGGCTTTAAATTAGTTTGTGCCCAGACAAGTTTTTCTGGGTAAAATAGTTGAATACAAAATCTCTGTGCCCTTCCAGTTGTGGGCGATGCCTGCTAACGAGGCACATGTGTTCGCTAATATATTTCTCCTCCCCATGGAGACTAGATCGTCGCCCCCCAGGTCTATGAGCAGGAATTCAGGGGGGGTCCCTGTTTGCCACTAAATCTGCCAGCTTTTCGTGAATGTCCAGCCACAGTAGCCCCCTGTAGCCCCACCATGAGGTGATGGTGTTTCTAAATGCTGTCCCCTCTTTTGTTTCCTCGGATCATCTCCCTGTTCTGAAAACGAACGGATGGCCTATTATCCAGGCTGATTTGAGTGGGGCATCCTGATCTGTTTGTGGGGAGACAAAATAGGTTTACATTAGTTACGATCTTATGTATCTTTTGAAACATTCTGATTTCCACCCCCTATGTTTTCCAATTGCTGCGTTCCCAGGCCCCTTGCCATGCAGTTGTTGCTGCGCCACTTCTAAATGAGTGGGTCCCAAACTCTTTTGGGTCCCATCCTGCTTTGCGAATGGCTTTCATCTCTATACCTATGAACTGGCAATGACTCAGTGCTGAGGGTCCCAGTGTATCAGGAATCCCCCTCCTACATGCGGGCGCTGTGTGCCATACTTGTTTGTGGTGCATACTGGACAGTTTCTTGTATCATGAATACAGTAGATATTTATTTCCCTTTTGGCTCCTGTTTTGGACTTCTGGACGTCAATGGGGATGCTGTCAGCTCTCACCCTTGTGTCCATCATCCCGAAGCCATTATTGGCTTTGGTGCTTGACGCTATGAGCTCGCTCACCCTGAAAGCTCAAAAATATGCCAGGAAGGAAGCTGTTCTGAACAGCAGAGTTTCGTAGGGATGTGAGCATATCTCCTCCAGCAAGTCTGTCATTTTCACTCGTTTTTGGAAGTACAGGGGTCGTCTTTAGTCTACTTGTAGCCCTTCTACTTTTCCCCAGCCCTTCAAGGCGTATGAAATTAGGGAACTCCGGGTGGGGTCTGAGTCTCCCTGTAGTTTTCAAAAATAAGCCAAGGCTGTCAGGTGTCTCTTGGCCCATTCCCTCTTAAATCTCTGGCTTTAGGCCCACCCTAATAATGCATGAATATCTTTCTTTTGTAATAACTCTACATGGGTTTGGCCTGACATATTTAGTACCCTTTTCAGACACTTACTAAATTGGGATGTGGTGTTTGTAAAGCACCAGATGGGGGTGTCTGTACTTCTGCTCTCTATATGGTAGAGGAGAGGCACAGAGGACCCCAGCCAAGATTCTCTATTGTTGGTAGCAATGGACGAGCAATCAATGCTTAGCTCTCAGGAGGTGATGCAGGCTGGTTCTTAAGTACAGTGCACCCCACAAAGGAATGTCCACACACTATGTTAGTGAAAACACAGTCTTTATATAAATAAGGTTCACGTTATATACACAATCACAATAACACACTTTGTGCTCCAAAAATGCTAAAATGATAAATATATACAGTTCTAGGTGGTACCACGATTACTCTGATTCCGTTAAAATGCATCAACTGTACTCAGTTCGAATAGCATATGAATCAGCACAGCAAAACGATATCAACCATAGACTTAGGAGGAAAACAATTTGGTTAGACAATTGGCAGAATATTGCCCCCGTTACCTAGACACAGTTCTTTTTGAGGAGCCCCTCACCTGGGCAACCTGTACATGAAGATGTACTACAAGCCCAGTCCAAATATTGTCTATTAGATTCTTATCTTCTTCTATAAAAGTTCTACTGCCCCAAAGTACCTGGTTTTGTAGAGTTCTTCGGTGAGTCGTTGACAAGCCCTTTTGAGCGCACTCCCTTTAAGGCAGGAGCCGCGGTCTTCAAGATTCGGTGAAGACAGAGGCGAACATTGTGGATGGAGCAGCTTTGAACTTTGCAGTGCTCGTTGATGAAAGCTTGTGAATGTCCTGTGAAGAAGAGGCGTGCGGTGCTTCTCGACGACGAGTGTTCGTTGCCACAAAGAGTAAATGAAGAACTTTGGTCCAGCAAGGGAGTCGGGTTGTCGGCGTCTGGCATCGGCAAACGGGATGTGACCACGGCCGGCTTCAGTAGCTTCGTCGGCGTGTCTGCGGCCTTTGGGTGGCGGGAAACCCACCGGCGGAATCTCCTCGGTCGTTGGTGGCCTTGACTTTCTCCAGAAGGACGAAAGCAGTCGACGACGATGAGCAAGGGAGTCCTTGTATCAAAATGTTCTTAGGCAAAGGGAGCACTGCGGCTCCGGTCGGCGATGGCAGTCGGCGATGGTGGACAGCTGTCCAGTGCTTCTCTTCATTCTCCTCGGCGGTTCCCTTCTCCGGTCCGCTGCCTTTTGTAGGTCTGTCTACCAGGGAGCTTTGGCAAAGATCAGCTTGTGCACAATGGTCCCTCGTAGCTCGGGAAGAGGTCTCCTAGCCAGGTCCTCTCTTGGACCAGTTCTTGAAGGCACAGCAGCTTTCAGATTGCAACGAAGGGAACAGCGGTTCACCTTCTTGTTCTGGCTCGGCTTCGAGAGTAAGCATCAAGTATCAACTTCAGCTTCTAAACGATTTCTAGCAGTGAGAGACCACCAGATATACTTTTGATCTCCCATTCACTCTGCTGGGTCACACTCAGGCAACCAATCATCCAGAAGGGCATTCAGGCAGTCGGGCAGCCAATTGGCTCACAGTGCATTCAGACCATTCTTCTCCATACAGACACTCACAACACAGAATGTGGATTCGGACAAGCACTCTGCCATTCAGTACAACACACTGCATTCATACCAGTTAAGGGCAGGGCTGTCTCAGTCATTGGGCCGCATTACACGGTAGGTGTTAAGGGTTTACCGGTACCGTATTTTACCGGTACCGGTAAATCCTTACCGCCTTGCTAGGAGGTCCCTTTGCGGGTTGGGGAATTTAACGCCTGCTTTTTGCAGGTGTTAAAAATCCAGCCCCCAAAGGGACCAGAGTGCTAATTACGGTACCGCAATTTGTGGTACCGTAATTAGCGCCTTCCCCATTCCCATTATGCCCTATGGGGCAAAAATGGGAATGGGGAAGGGCAATGGAGGAAAGAGGAATTACCGCCTTCCCAACCTTGGAATAGGGTGGTAATTCCCCTTTCCTCCAAGGCGGTACCAGTAAATTACCGGCATGAACCATTGCGCTAATAGCGCCATGGTTTACCGCCTACCGTGTAATGAGGCCCATTGTGTCAAACACCAAATACTAGACACCCATAACATGAAATGCGTATTCGTCACACACTCCATTCACCCATGTCCCACCCCACGGGCGTACCCACAACATACAGTCATTGGGAAGGCTCCAGCCAGTCTGGCCTGGATTTCCCCACAACACCATATATGGATTTCCACCCAACAGCCAGTCAGGGGGAAGGGACAGAGTCAGGGCTTCCCGGGACTTCAGGAAAAGTAATGTAACAAGCGATAGAAAGCAAGAGGCCACATGGGCCATCTTGTTTCCTATCAGGAATCCACTGATTCTAATGACAGGGCCTGAGCATCCCAAAACAGAGGACGCTCAGGGCACCTGTCCATTCAGTATGGAGCTGCCACCCGCCCGTACCCTGCTCTGTGGGCCACACACAGGTACCCAAAAACATACACTAGGAGTACAGGGTCGTACTACCACCCATGGGTGCCAGAAGGGTATTCTAAGGGTCAGTTCACCAAACTAAATACAGGAAGAGCTGCACCGCCAGGAATCCCACATGAACTCCTGCGTAGAAAACAAGACAGAACACATGATAAAAAGCAATAAAGGACAAGGATTCGGAAGCCCTGTCCCTCTGATGCATTTCCAGCATCACAGTGTTGTCCGCCATGGCTCTCTTGGCCAGCTCTAACAGTAACCCTGTGTCAGGGTCTATATTTTTCATTGGCTGCTTTTGACCGAATTCACCCGTGTTAAAGGTGCTTGTTGGACTTGGTTGTGCATCCCGGCCCTGGCCGTTCGGCGTTGGCATTGATGCTGATTTTGTTACTTTTCCGGATTATCCCAGCAGTCCTTTGGGCTCTCTGTCATATCTTTCTGGGCATTGGGTGCCATTTGGCGAAACTTTGTCCACTGAAACGAGCTAAAGCATCAGCAATGTGCTTTGCTCTGACCACGATATTTTCAAACAAAGTACTTTTGGTGATGGCTCCTAGCACTTTCAGCACCAGCTGGCACTTGGTCTTTCTTCTGTTGATAATTCCCACCACTGCCATGAGTCTGGCCATTCCCCACTCTGTCCACAGAATGGCCCCAAAACCTTTGCTCCCCGCCGCATCAGTGAAGAGCACCCTTTTATCATATGTGTTCAATGGCGTGCGCCAAAGTGTAGTGCCGTGGAAGTATGTGAGAAATTCTTCCCACATTTTTAGGTCTTTCTTCACAAGCCTGATGTGTAGATGGGGTTTGCTACATGCCTTTGTCCTTAGCTCTAGGCTTCTTGGAAAACCTTGCCTTGTGGTATTAACCTGTCTGCAAAAGTTAAACTTCCCGCCAGTGATTGTATCTCCCTGACTGAGCTCTTTTCTCGTTTCCCCATTGTCTTGATTTTATCTAAGAGCTCTCTTATTTTTGTGCTTGCTATCCTGCAAATCCCTGCTTTGGTATCGATTTCTATTCCTAAGAGAATGATGTTTGTTGCTGGTTTGGTTGTCTTTTCAGTTGCCAATGGTATGCCCCATTGTGCGGCCATCTCCATCATTTTTGTCAATGCCTTTCGACATTCTCCTGTTTCTGGTGGTCCTCCCAGCATGAAGTCATCTAAATAATGCACTACATGCGCCTTTGGTACCTGTTTCTGGAAGGCCCACTCTAAAAATGAACTTAACTGTTACAATAGCGCGCAGGATGCTGCGCAACCCATTGGCAGGCATCTATGCGTAAAACTAACTGTCAAAAGAGAAACCTAGCCACTGTTGGGATGTTGGGTGGACAGGTAGGATTCTAAATGCCGAATCTATGTCCAGTTGTTCCATCAGAGCCCCCTTTCCGCATTTCCTGACTATTCTGAGTGCCTCCTGGGAATGTGTGTAGGTCACTGCAAATTCTGTGTCTGGGATTCCATCATTAACTGACCGCCCTTTCGGGTATGACAAGTGATGTATCATTCTCATTTTCCCCGGTTCCTTCTTGGGTACTAAGCCCAATGGTGACACCATATATTTTTTGACAGGCATATGATCCCATGGCCCACCTATTCTATCCAGCTCTAACTCTTTTTTAATTCTTTCCTTCGTTATTTCAGGGTTATCTCTTGCTGAGATTAGATATTTTGGGATTTTCGATGACCATTCTCCCTGAAATGGGATGTGGAAACCTTCCCTGAAACCTTTTGCTATTGCTAAGCTGATGTTCCTGTCTGGGTATGCAGCTAGTGCTGTTTTGAACCCCTCGATGTTGATTGGGGTCCTACCTGGCACCATTCTGATTGTATGCCTTGTTTCATTGCTCTTCTTTTGTGTGTTCTTACCAGGCAGGTGCGTGCAGTTGTAGCCGAGATGGATGCCCCGCAGTTTGAACAATTGTGTCTGTACATGTGTAGAGGAGGAGCCAAGAACCCCCACTCCACCTGCCCCGCCTACATTACCTGAAACGTATGAACCAAAATATGTGATGTATACTGAACAGTTAAACCAGCAAAGAGAAGAGCATGGACTCTGTGCAGTACCCATAAGAATACCTATACCTAAAAGAATATGGGAGGTAAAGTACCCATTGAGGAAACAATACCTACATCCAAGACAATATGATGGGCATTTGAACGAGATTCCGGATGAAACAAAGGAACTGAATGACCAGGATGAATGGTGACGGCATATAAAGTTGAATAGACACCCAGATAGAAAGATAATCAGACCAGAGAGGGAGACAATTTATAATCAACAAAGAAGTACCAAGGATAAGTGACACCTTGGGATCAAGATGAAGAAACCTGTGCCACAAACGCAATGAAGATACTTAGTTTAAACGTGTACAGATGCAATGAAATGCAAGCAGCAAAGCAATCATGAAGCTAGCCAATTGCTTAAGTAGATCAGACCGTGGCAAGCGGCAACATATACCTATATACCTCATAGATACATATGGATTAAGTGAAGAATGAATGTTTCCACTACGTATAAAGCAGTACTGAACAAGACAAGAAGGCCTCATTCCAATGTCGCAGTTACAAAAAGCAATTCAATTAATCAGAATCCATTTCAGCTAAGGAGTTCATTGAGCCAAGAAGCCAAGGTCTTATCAAACTAGGAGTTGGCTGACATTGGATACAATTAAGTGTGAAAGAACAGAAGCTCCTGTTCAAGAAGGTCAAGCAAAAATAAAAGACGTCAGAGGACTATTGAAGAATAAAATCAAATACACGAAAAGGCTCCATTCATGGAGTCCAGTCACGTGATGGAAGAAAGTTGGACGGACGAGATGGTCACACCTACGTACGGAAGCCAGATAGTACCCATACTCCTTAAAAATTCTCTGAGAACAGTACAGACTCACGGCCAACTTCAAAGCACTAATTGACACTGGACCATTGAGGTGATGATGGATCCTATTTTATAGAGGGAAGCTGGTATCAAGACGAGCTTATCCGCACCTGGTTGTTCAGTCTCCATGCTGCTCACGTAGGTGGAAATTAGTGACAGGGGTTTGAAGCCAACCAATTGTAGGGGACCACGCAGTTAGGGGTCCTATAGTTTGTGTAGCCAATGGGACGTCGTACATTTAGTGATGTTCATAGGGGCCATTTTGGAGGGTGGGCTTAGTTGCCCCACCTAATGTCAGCTATCCTCTTACCTTTCTCCGTTACTCCATACAGACATAGTACCTATGCTTAGTTATTCACTTAGAACCAATCCCGCTTCCCGATAAGTTTCTGTAGATTTGACACGTAGGATGACGTTGTAATGACGCAGGTCTACACGCTAGTAGTAACACATTTGGTATATAAAAAGATCTTTTTTTCTTAAATGAGTGGAGAGTCAGAGTTACGAGCGATTGCTGATGTTCGTTGTATGCCCTGTTCTAAGGCTTGCATTTAAACAGACAAACTTTGCCAAACTATTTGTGTCATCTTGATTATTGATGTGTAAGTAGAATCTGCCTTCCCACCCATCTCTAGGGTATTGCTACTCGTCTTAAAGGGCTGGAAGCCTCCAGTTCACCTGCATTCCTGCCCCATGAACATAGCCCTTTTCCAAAATTTCAGCAAGTGGGGGCCTTGCTGGTGTTTTGTGTTTTGAAATGGCTACGGGTATTAGACTTAGCCCTCATGGCTGCTTCTTCTGAAAGGGCCGTTCTCCCTTCTTGTGTTTCTCGGTTTCCATAATTTTGTTAACCCCCCCTTGTTGCTAGCTTATGTTGACTTGTTATGGACCTGTGCCTTTTCCTCCTCAGACGGGGCTTTCATTAGATATAAATCATTTTGTACCTCATCATATTGAATGTCTGTTCTTTCCGACATGTTCCTCCTGAATCTTTCGTCATAAGCGAGCCATGCATTCCCTCCGTAGACTATTTTTACCTCTCTGATTTTGTCTATGTATGCTAATAATTTGAACCCGTCCCCTATAGTTTTCTCTAAAAAAAATGGTTGCCAAAATAATAAATGATTTCAACCAGTTGTCCCGGTTGTGTTCTGCTTGAGCATTTCTTGCTATCGCCTTTTCTTCTTTTTTTGGGGGGTCTTTAAATGCGTCCAGGCCCTTACGCTGAGCTTCAATCAGTGAAAATACTTCTCGGTATTCTATTTTGCAAAACGCTTCCTTCACCGTTTGATCAATGTTCCAGGCCAGTGATTTTTTACATCTATGTAAAATCCCGGTTTCTTTCTAAAGCCTTTAGCATGTCCCCTAGCTGTACACTTGTGATCACTGCAATCGCTATTACATTTGCTGCTGTGGCCCCTACTGTTGAGTTTGTTAGAGAGGTGTCTGGGAGCCCTGGGCCCGATGGCCCCGCTAGCTCCTGTGTGGTGCCCGGGCCGGTCCATGCCTTAAGGGGCCCCTCCGCCGCCTCCCCGTTCAATAATCACTTCCGCCTCTATAGGTATCAGCTGTTTCTCTCTCATTTCCTTCATCATTTGTTCAATTTCACTCATATTTTCATTTTGCTGCGTCAATTATTTGGATGCAAAGTTATCTAACATTTCAGACATTGTGGCGGCTTTTTCTTGTGTGGGGGGGTCTGCTTGCTTGCCTCTGCGCCTTCCTTGGCTTTCTTGGCTGCTGGGGGTGCTGCCTCTTCTTCTACTGTGATGACACTGCCTTCCTCGTCATCAGCCGCGTTCTTACCCATGAGGCAGATTTCTGCTGCCTCCTCCGACCAAAGCATGAGTTTTGACTTTTCCTTTGTTGGTGGCTTCTTGGGTGCCATGCTGTTATGTTGTGTTGCGCCCCGTACTCAGGGTACTGAAATGTGTAGCTGTGTCCTTAAATAACACTGTATTTTCATTTTGTAGTTCGTGTAGTTATTTCTTCTGTTTGCCGAGTTTCAAATGAACGGTGCTGCTGTATTCTGTGTAACCTGCTTTGATTAGTGTTGTCCTGCTTCCAAAATGTTTGCATGCTTTTGGGAGCTTGAAAAACTTCAGATCGTGTAGTGATTTGCTAGTCTGCCTGTTGCCTGGCAACCTCGGCCGGGTTTTGTTGTCTTTGCCGTACCACGTGTTCTTTGTGTTTTTCGTTTCGTGCCTTACATGCCAGGAAAAACGGCCTTCTTCTGCTGTTCGGGCTTCATGGTGTGAAACATTGGCTGCCTTGTTGCAGTCCGTGATCTGCGAAACAAATGTCTCTGCTTCGCGGTGCCCGGTTTCCTTTTTTCCAACCAACGCTTGCCCGTTGTATTGAGTTCTCCAAACTGCGGCTTGTATTTTGCCCGGGCTGATTGGTGATCAGCAACCTCGCCCGGGCCCTGTTTGGCCCTTGCCGCGCTGTGAACTGTAACCTGCCTCGCTTTCGAGCGTTCGGCGTGAGCATCCGCCCCTTTTCCGTAAACACAAGCGGATACTTCCTGCCTCTGCCGATTGTGCTGGATATTTCTTCTACCCGGGACCGCTGCTCACCACACCAGTCCCAGGTCGATGAGATTTCCCGGCGTGTCTCCAATGGCATGAGCCTCACTCTCTTTTTGCTGTAGTTTTCTCCTTTCGGACAATAGTTCACTGCGCTTTTGTAGTTTCTGGATGCACGCCGTGCAAAAGTCCAGGAGCGCCCGAGCCCCGTGCTGCGGGGTGCCCAGGTGCCTCTGATGCCTCCGGGCCTGAGGGAGCGCGCTACAAATAAACAAATACAAATACAAATGCAGGTGGTGAGCCCTGCACCGTAGTTTCCTCTGGATGTTCGTTTTGGACAAAATGAACTGCCCACTTCCCCAAAGCGGCGAACGATGGGATCTCCAAGAGTCGATAAAAGCGGCCACCCTGAGAATGGAGTAAGGCAAAGCTCACGTTCCCAGTATCGTAGCCACGGGAGAGATCAATGTCAAAAGAAAGCGGGACTCTGCGTATACAAAGTACTTGTTTTTTTGGGTCCCCAAGCAGGGTGCCAAACTGGATTCTGCTTTTTTGCTGCAAATGCAGCTCCTTACATTAGACCCAGGGGCTGGCCCGGGCTTTGTTCTGCCTGTGTGGGGGCTGTGTAGTCCAGCCCCCAGTTGGCTGGTGCCGATGGCACATTGCACCCAGCAGTGCTTTCTTTTGTTATTCCCTACCTGCCTGCCTTCCTTTAGGTGTTTAGCACCTCTTTGGTGGGGAGGGCCAAGGTGTTGTTCTCACCTTGCCCTTCCTTCCTGCCTAGTTCCAGAGTCATGATGGCCGGCGGCTGTTAACCCCCGAAACAACTGCTACTAGTGTTTCTAACCTCAACCTTCCATGCCATGGACAATAAGATCGTTTTTCAGTCTTTGGGTGAAAACTTGAATAAGTGGCACAGATTTGTCGATGATACGCAGGGGTGGGCTTTCTCGCTTCAAGAAAGAAACACTAGGGCCCGATTCACCGATTCATGGAATTATTAGTGTGGCAAATAGGTTCCTTGCACTCCAAACTGCATGCTAAATCCTGATTGTCGATTCACGGAATTGACTGTACAGCACTTTGTCGTACTTTGCAGGGACTTCAAGCAGGCTCTGCACGTCTCTGCGAGCGTCCAAGTGCCTTGCACGAGACACCACGCAGAGAGTGAGCGTGGCTTGTGCCGATGAAGGGAATGAGGCCCAACACAGAAAATGAGGAAGAACAAAGGAACATTTGGACGTTAGAAGGGATGGCCAGCAGGCAGTCCATCGTATGCCCACTATTGCACAGAAGAATACGTATTCAGGGATCTGACTGCATAACCTACCAGCAGGGAAATGGCCCTGCAAAGTCCTCATATCATCCGCCACCCGAAGGCAGGTGTACAGACACTTGCGCTGCATAGAATTCACTGCACAGAGGTAAGATTGAGTGTCAGATTTAGGGGTGCATACATGCAGCTGGGGTTCCGATCTAACTTAGGGGTGTACGTGCGCAGTGTAGCGGGGTGCAGGAGCGGTTTATGGAGAATCACATGCACATTTTCTGAGTTATACCAAAGTTGTGATAAATCGTACGCATGTGGCAATACCTGACTGATTTGCATATGGCTGGATCCCTTTTGCAATGGTGCAGACGGGCTAAAAAAAGGTGGTGTGGAAGGTTGCCCAGAGCAATGCCAGTGGTAAAAATTCATTCAAAACCTTCCACCCATCACTTTTGTGGTCACAGTTTGTCTCACTATGTGAGAGAGGGTATGCCCAGACGTGGGTCTCTTGCTCGCTGCGCCAAACGGAACCAAGCTGCACCTCACTGAGGAGGTCCAACAAGGCTGAAACATGTCTGTGGTTGCTTGTGTTTCCGTGCAGAGTAGACCTGGTCTAGCAGCTCGGACTGGGCTGCTACCATTGGTGGCAGTACCTGACTGATTTGCATATGGCTGGACCCCTTTTGCAATGGCGCAGACAGTTTAAAAAACGGTGGTGTGGAAGGTTGCCCAGAGCAAAGCCAGTGGTACAGATTCATTCAAAACCTTCCACCCATCACTTTTGTGGTCACAGTTGGGGTGCTGGTTCTGGGGTTCTGGGGACCCCGCACAATGTCTCCAAGATGCAGACTTGCTTATGGGTGAACCCACACACTGTTTTCAGGGTGAATGTATTCAAGCCGGTTAGCAGGCAAAGGTAGCTGTTTCGATCCATTTTTGCTTTGCATGGGTGCATGTGGGGGGCGCTCCGGCCGCGACTTGCATATATTATTACAGTGTGCAAACAATTCCATAAATAGATGGAGCGCGCAGACTCACGCTGTGTCGTTCTTGGTGCGCTGGCTTTGTGGGTGTTAGGCTCACCTGGTATCCACGGGGGCGCCACACAATACTGCAAGGAGGTCTAAGCACTATGCCGGACCCCTCTCTGCTTGGTTATGTGGCAGACGTTGGGTAGCGCCTTAGGTTTTTGTGCGCTGAGCTCTCCGTCCTGCTTCTCTGCGCAGGGGCGCGTGGTTGGTGCGGGCGTTCCGTGGACCTAGTTGCTTCACTGGTCCATGTGCCCTTATGTCGGGTCCACCCGGCTGTGACTCTGACTCTGGTTGCTGTCTTCCAGGTGAGTTATAATGTCTTTTCCGTCTTTATTCTGTCTCTTTCTTTCCCTCCGATTTCTCTGTCTTGTCGGCGTCTTGCTCCACTATGCTATTCCCTAACAATGTCTCTTTTTGTTTTCACAGGGATGGTTGCGATCTTGGAGTTGCCGCGCCGATGGCAAAGACCACAGTGAGTTATTGATGCACGGAGCGCTGCGCTGTTTATTGGTGTTAATTGCAAAACTGTGTTCTCTTCTCTTCTTTGTACAGGTTGCGGTGATGTTCCGGAGTGATGAGTGATCGAAGCGCTGCTTGCCCAGGTAAATGCTTTGTTAATGCTGACCTTGTTCCTTCTCCCTTGCAGGTTGCAGTGAAACCCAGAGATGGCGAGGTAAGAGAAGCGCAGGGTGCTGCCAGGACTCGCTGCTTGCCCAGGTAAGAATTGTTATTAATGCTGTCCAAGGCCGGTTACTTCACAGGTAAGTGTTCTTGCTCGCTAATGCTGTTCTTGTTCTTCCAGGTTATTATTGGAATCTGGATCTAGGGCTTCAGGATCGGGCCACCGGAGAAGCAGATGAGCAGTAGATGGACACAGTGCGCATTACGCTGCAGGAGTGCAGAATAACGCGAAGCGTGTTCTGGTGTTTTGGTGTGGTTTAAATAACCCAAGTAAAGTAGTTCCAGGCCAAGTAGTTCCAGGCCCAGCCACACCCAAAACACTGGACCGCATGGCTTGGTTCTAAAGAACTGAGCTGTGTAATAGGCCTCCATGTTGGATTAAGGTCCAAAACTGGTATTGCTTTATTCCTGATAATGAGCCTGGCGCCAAAGGCACCAGGACTGACCCCATGTATGTTTCTGATGGAGTTTTAAGGCCCTTGCGGCCGGTGTGAAGGGCTTTAGCCCCACTGCTCCCAGGGGGCTGTTATACCTGAGGGGGTCAGGGGCATGGATCGTGACAGTGGGATCTCTGCGCAATATTCCATGAATCAGGCCCTAGGATTGTGGCACATTTTTTAAAATGTATTTTTCATTGGGCATACGATCAATGCATAAATTTGACACCTTATATTATTAAAAACAGAACATACATAGCATAAAATATATTAGAATATCATCAACAGTTATGAAAACAAACAAGTATGTACTATTATAGATCTTCTGACATACATATGCAAAGACACAATTAGAATTTAAAATATATTTATCATTAAAACACATTGGTACATTTCTAAATCTAAAATTCATTCATTCGTACCAGGCTATTATGCAAAAAAGGACGAGCATAGTCGTCCTTGGCACTTAAGGGGTTAAAACAGTACATATTACCCTCGTGTTTACATTAGTGGTACATACGGGGTGAGAGAAATTAGTTCATATCCTATCCCTAATTGATTATGGTGCCTTTAGTGGTTTTAGAGTCTCTTCGATGCACTGGCAGTGTTGCAAATTCATGGACAGAGACTCAGAGGGCATCATTACAAGCTTGCCAGTCCGGAAATAGTGGTGCGATATATCCTTACCAGCACCCTTTTCCGGACCAGTGTAGTCCGAGTTGCGATGCCGGTGTTACTGGCATCGCAAGGGACCCACTGCGTACAGCAACACCATTGTCGGTATCTCTGGAGACACGCGGCAGCCGTGCCCGTGATACCGGCATGGTGTAAGTGAGTGTACATTCCGAGGTGCACGGACACACAATCACCGGCATGGACATGCGAGTAACAATGTGAAAACGATGCCGGAAAGACCGGCATCACGGAATAGGCATTAAGTGGATACTGGTGTGTAGAAACATGCCACAGGTCAAAATCAGCACAGGTGGACCCAATAGCTTGTTCCACAGCACAAAAGGACCACACCACACACCCTTTCCAGAACCACAATTCTAGCAGCAGCTGTAGCAGTACTGGAGCTGGAGGACATTCCTGCAGAGCTACTGATTGAAGAGGCAGTGAGGCGAAGGATGCAACAGAGGCACATGAGGAGAAGGAGGGCCATCATGGCCCAGCAAATCCCCAATGTGCAGGAGGTTGTACCCCACAGGCCGCCACCAATCCCTCGCCAAAGGGCCACCCCATTCACCCTCACCCCCGGTCAGATCCACACCCTGTACTGGCTGGACAGGGACACCATCACCACCATAGTTGACCTCATGCAGGTGCTCTTCCAGGTGCTCGGTGTACTCCTGTCCCACGTACGGGACCACATCAATTTACCACAGACTGCTGAGGAGGTGAATGCCACAAAAATAGCATTCCATGCACTTGCAGGCCTGCCTAAGGTAATTGGAGCGGTGGACTTTGCACATGTGGAGCTGATGGTCAGGGATGCTGTGGAGGTGGTGTACCGCAACAGGAAGCTGTACTATTCCCTCAACGTGCAGATGTGTGATGTCCGCCACCTCACATGTGCAAGATTCCCAGGCTCTACACCTGACCCCATGATGCAGCGGAAGTCCATGTTTCTCCGGTACATGGCACAACACGCCGGACATCATACCTGGCTGCTGGGTGAGTCTAAATACAAGGCCATGTGGAGAGTTAAAAAAATGGCCCAGTATGAGACCCATGACCAGTGGATGTGCACAATGCATTCATCAATCCATCACAACTCCTACTGCAAATCCCTGATACAATTACCAAATCCCTGTGAAAGTGTCCAGAGGCAGAACAGGTAATACAAAGGCAAAGGTAGACGAGGAATAAGAGCAAAGAACATCACTACCCACAATTGTAACAATGATAACCATCCCACATTCAAGGCACATGACCCTACTCAGCGTTGTGAGGGCATGAACTGTGCAAGTGTGTAGGCACAACTGAAGGTGCAACACAGTAGTACCATGCCAGAGCGCAAGGCCTTGACAGCCTTGGCTCCATATAGTGCATACATAACAACATCTATGTGGTCCAGCAATGACCCAAAACCACATGTACCAGAATGCACCACACCATAGTGACAATGATAGGGAAATACACAGTCAATGAAATACACAACACATGATGCTCAGCCAGAGAATCCAGAAGCTGCCACCCCTGTAAAACTTTGACAGGTACACTGCCGGTTAGTATCTGTGTCATGTCTTCCAAATGTAACACCTTTAAATGGAATGCTCCTAGATAAAAACCTCTGAATTGGGAATATACTTCACTACCACTAATATATGATTTCACGGCGTTGCCACCCGATCCACCGTTTCACACCCCAAAACCATCCCCACTCATAGCAAATATGAAACCCTCTACCCCCCACACACATATTCCATCAATATGTCCTTCATCATGTAGTTCACAATTTCAAAGCATGTCCATATAAAGGACCCGTGATAAAGACTAATACTACCACTACATCACAAATGCATACCATTCAAATGCTTAAAGTACCGTTGTACCAGGACATATAGTTGATTTTCATATGTGACATAGCAATGACATTTACATCCATTTGTGTCAGTTGCTGGGAAATTATTAGAGGTAATCTTGTCTGTGAAAGGTCAATGTGAATGTAACTGCACAAGACACGCCACACACGCATCCTGAAAATAATCCCTTCTGGTACACGGAAATCTAAACTCTATTCTGCCTGTGCATGTTAGTCTTCTCAATTTAACACTATACAGCCTGTGCCAACATGGCATGACCATGAAATTGACATGACATGTACCCTTTCTGTTGATCCTGTGCAGGTGATACTGGGTATCCCCTGATTCCATGGCTAATGACCCCTGTCAGGCAGCCCCACAACAGGCACGAACAGGTGTACAGCCGTGCCCATGTACGCACTCGCTGCGCCATTGAGCAGACCGTTGGCCCATTAAAGGACAGGTTCCGCTGCCTCAGCAGATCGGGGGGAGCCCTCATGTACAGCCCTGAGAAGGTGGGAAAAATTGTGCTGGCATGTTCCATGTTGCACAACATGTGCATCAGGCGTGACGTCTCCCTGCTCCCCGACATGGACATGCTAGCACCAGAGGCTGAGGACAAGACTGAGGAGGAGGAGGAATATGGCCAGCGCTGCGACGGCAATGATAGACGTGCCTCACGTGCAGACCTTATAGAGCACTACTTTTGAGCACCTGCTACACACACAGCAGTGGACATTGAGCACACTGGGCACTGGACAATGTACATGAATAAATGCACTCACACCGAAAGATCAGTGCCCACTCATAATTTTGTTATGAACACCATATATATTGTGAGAAAAATTACTATTTACATTTGTGATTGCCCATGACTACCTGTACAATCCCATCCAACTATCCCTCCCCACACCACCTCCCCAACTATCCCTCTCCACACCCCCTCCCAACTATCCCTCCCCAGAACACTCCCCAACTATCCCTCCCCAGAACCCTCCCCAGGCCCCTCCCCAACTATCCCTCCCCACACCCCCTCCTTAACTATCCCTCCCCAGAACCCTCCCCAACTATCCCTCCCAGACCCCTCCCCAACTATCCCTCCCCACACCCTATCCTAAACTATCCCTCCCCATACTCCTCCCCAACTATCCCTCCCAGAACCCTTCCCAACGATCCCTCCCAAGACCCTCCCCAACTATCCCTCCACAGACCCCTCTCCAGACCCCTCCCCAACTATCCCTCCCCACACCCTCTTGCCAACTATCCCTCCCCACACCCCCTTGCCAACTATCCCTCCCGGAACCCTCCCCAACTATCCATCCCCACACTTCCCTCCCCAACTATCCATCCCCAGAACCATCCCCAACTAAATCCCCCAGACCCCTCCCCAACTATCCCTCCCCAGAACCCTCCCCAACTATCCCTCCCCACGCCACCTGCCCAACTATCCCTCCCCACACCCCCTCCCCAACTATCCCTTCCCAGAACCCTCCCCAACTATCCCTCCCCAACTATCCCCACACCTCCTCCCCAACTATACCCCCACACACCCCCAACTATCCCTCCCCACGCCCCATCCCCAACTATCCCTCCCAGACCCCTCCCCAACTATCCCTCCCCACACCCCTCCCCAACTATCCCTCCCCAACTATCCCCACACCTCCTCCCCAACTATACCCCCACACACCCCCAACTATCCCTCCCAGACCCCTCCCCAACTATCCCTCCCCACACCCCATCCTCAACTATCCCTCCCCATACCCCTCCCCAACTATCCCTCCCCAGAACCCTTCCCAACTATCCCTCCCAAGACCCTCCCCAACTATCCCTCCACAGACCCCTCTCCAGACCCCTCCCCAACTATCCCTCCCCACACCCTCTTGCCAACTATCCCTCCCACACCCCCTTGCCAACTATCCCTCCCCACACCACCTCCCCAACTATCCCTCCTCACACCTCCGCTCAACTATCCATCCCCACTCCCCCTAACCAACTGTCCCTCCCCAGAACCCTCCCCAACTATCCCGCCCCAGAACCAGTGGTCGAAGTGAGCGGGAGCGGTCAGGAGCAGGGCTCCTCTACTTTTTTAAATTACCTTTTACAGCTCCAATACTTTTATTTTAAAAAGAAACCGTTCCAGAATGGTTTAGTTTTAAAATAAAAGTGTAGGAAGAAGTTGAAACTTGCACTTTCAGTGCACTGCACTAAACGTTCCCTTAAACAGCTAGTGCAAGTGTTTGGGGTGTGTATTGTGTGTGGAAGGGCAGGTGGTGATGTGGGTGCCGGGAGTGGGTGCAGGCCAGCAGGGAACGTAGTTCCACTACTTTTTTTCATACACTTCGACCACTGCCCAGAAACCTCCCCAACTATCCCTCCCCAGACCCCCTCCCCAACTATCCATCCCCACAACCCCTCCCCACCTATCCCTCCCCACATCCCTCCCCAACTATCCCTCCCCACACCCCCTCTCCAACTATCCCTCCCCACACCCCCTCCCCAACTATCCCTCCCCACAGCAACTCTTCAACTATCCCTCCCCACACAGCCTTCCCAACTATCCCTCCCCAGAACCCTCCCCAACTAGCCCTCTCCAGACCCCCTCCCCAACTATCCCTCCCTACGCCTCCTCCCAACTATCCCTCCCCAGACCCCTCTCCAACTATCCATCCCAGAACCCTCCCCAACTATCCCTCCCCACAACCCCTGCCGAACTATCCCTCCCACATCCCCTCCCCAACTATCCCTCCCCACACCCCATCCCCAACTATCCCTCCCACACCCCCTCCCCAAATAGCCCTCTCCAGACCCCCACCCCAACTATCCCTCCCTACGCCTCCTCCCAACTATCCCTCCCCAGGCCCCTCTCCAACTATCCATCCCAGAACCCTCCCCAACTATCCCTCCCCACAACCCCTGCCGAACTATCCCTCCCACACCCCATCCTCAACTATCCCTCCCCACACCCCCTCCCCAACTATCCCTCCTCACACCCCCTGCCCAACTATCCCTCCCCACCCCCTCTCCACATATCCATCAAATCCCCCCCACCCAACTATCCCTCCCCAGAACCCTCCAGAACTATCCCTCCCCAGAACCCTCCCCAACTATCCCTCCCCACACCCCCTGCCCAACTATCCCTCCCCACACCCCCTGCCCAACTATCCCTCCCCGCACCCCGTCCCCAACTATCCCTCCCCAGAACCCTCCCCAACTATCCCTCCCCAGAACCCTCCCCAACTATCCCTCCCCACACCCCGTCCCCAACTATCCCTCCCCAAACCCCCTCCCCAACTATAACCCCACCCCCTCCCCAACTATCCCTTGCCACACCCCCGCCCCAACTATCCCTCCCCACACCCCCTCCCCAACTATCCCTCCCCACACCCCATCCCCGACTATCCCTCCCACACCCCTCCCCAACTATCCCTCCTCACACCCCCACTCAACTATCCCTCCCCACTCCCCCTAACCAACTGTCCCTCCCCAGAACCCTCCCCAACTATCCCACCCCAGAACCCTCCCCAGCTATCCCTCCCCAGACCCCCTCCCCAACTATCCCTCCCCACACCCCCTCCCCAACTATCCCTCCCCAAACCCCTCCCTAACTATCCCTCCCCACACCCCCTCTCCAACTATCCCTCCCCACACCCCCTCCCCAACTATCCCTCCCCACAGCAACTCTTCAACTATCCCTCCCCACACCGCCTCCCCAACTATCCCTCACCAGAACTCTCCCCAACTATCCCTGCCCAGACCCCCTCCCCAACTATCTCTCCCCACGCCTCCTCCCAACTATTCCTCCCCAGACCCCTCTCCAACTATCCATCCCCACACCCCCACCCCACCTATCCCTCCCCACAGCCCCCTCCCAACTATCCCTCCCCACATCCCCTCCCCAACTAACCCTCCCAGAACCCTCCCCAACTATCCCACTCCGCAACCCCTGCTGAACTATCCCTCCCACACCCCCTCCCCAACTATCCCTCCCCACACCCCATCCCCAACTATCCCTCCCCACACCCCCTCCCCAACTATCCCTCCGCACACCCCCCAAATATCCCTCCCCACACCCCCTGCCCAACTATCCCTCCCCACACTCCCTCCCCAACTATCCCTCCCCAGAAACCTCCCCAATTATCCCTCCCCAGAACCCTCCCCAACTATCCCTCCCCAGACTCCCTCCCCAACTATCCCTCCCCACACCCCCTCCCAACTATCCCTCCCCACACCCCCAACTATCCCTCCCAGAACCCTCCCCAACTATCCCTCCCCACAACCCCTGCCGAACTATCCCTCCCACACCCCCTCCCCAACTATCCCTCCCCACACCCCATCCCCAACTATCCCTCCCCACACCCCCTCCCCAACTATCTCTCCCCACAACCCCCAAATATCCCTCCTCACACCCCCTGCCCAACTATCCCTCCCCACACTCCCTCCCCAACTATCCCTCCCCACACCCCCTCCCCAACTATCCCTCCCCAGAACCCTCCCCAACTATCCCTCCCCAGACCCCCTCCCCAACTATCCCTCCCCAGAACCCTCCACAACTATCCCTCCCCACACCCCCTTCCCAACTATCCCTCCCCAGACCCCATCCTCAACTATCCCTCCCCACTCCCCCTCCCCAACTATCCCTCCTCACACCCCCTGCCCAACTATCCCTCCCCACGCCCCTCTCCACCTATCCATCAAAACCCCCCCACCCAACTATCCCTCCCCAGAACCCTCCCCAACTATCCCTCTCCAGACCCCCTCCGCAACTATCCCTCCCCACACCCCCCAACTATCCCTCCCCAAAACCCTCCCCAACTATCCCTCCCCAGAACCCCTCCCCAACTATCCCTCCCCAGAACCCTCCCCAACTATCTCTCCCCACACCCCCTCCCCAACTATCCCTCCCCACACCCCATCCCCAACTATCCCTCCCCAAAGCCCCTCCCCAACTATCCCCCCACACACCCTCCCCAACTATCCTTCCCCAGAACCCTCCCCAACTATCCCTCACCAGAACCCCTCCCCAAATATCCCTCCCCAGAACCCCTCCCCAAATATCCCTCCCCACACCCCCTCCCCAACTATCCTGCCCCACACCCTCTCCCCAACTATTTTTCCCCAACCCCCTCCCCAACTAGCCTTCCCCAGAACACTCCCCAACCCTCCCTCCCAGACCCCCTCCCCAACTATCCCTCCCCAGAACCCTCTCCAACTATCCCTCAACGTACACTAATCTGTGTCCTATTTTCATGCACGTTTATGTGGAGGGGTGCACACCTCTGCAGGGCGAGTCAGCCGCAGCGACCTATGCCTTGGGCTGCTTTGTTTTGAACTCGGAGTGTTACTTGTTTGTTTGTTTGTTTGTTTGTTTATTTATTTTATTTCTATAGCGCACCTGACCCTGAGGTATCTGGGCGCAATTAGGTCACAGAAAAGAGGTTACAGACATAGGCAGTAGTCATTTTGTGGTTACATAGGAGGACGTACACATGGCAGTGATACATTTGAATATGGTAATAGAGTTGAGCATGATACAACCTAGCATTAGACAAGAGGCCTGAAGTAGACAATTATATGCATTTGTAGGAGGGTGAGAGTTCCTTATCTCAGTGAGTTCTTGGTAATCAGCCAGGAAATGACACCTCTCCAGAAATTTGAGAATAGCTGGGTTGTCTTGAGAGCAGGTGAGAGGGGGTTCCACAGTTGGGGTGCCATGACGTAGGGACATCATGCGAAAATCTGGCCAAACTCCAGCTGGTTCAAAACAACACCCTTAGGGCGGCTACAGGAACCTCCAGAAAAGATCACATCTCTGAAGTTAGAAGGCAGGCCCATTGGCTCCCGGTCAAAGAGAGAATTGTCTTCAAAACCTTGGCTATCACGCACAAATGCCTCCATGAACTTGCACCCCCGTACCTGGCTCAGAGAATCACAAAGCACACTGCCACAAGACCCCTCAGGAAGTGCTATTCACAGCCACCCACTGGAACGCACATCCCTACCCACCCACCTAAGAATGATACACTCTCACAAAGCATTCCGTAAAGCCATCAAAACCAAACTCTTTGTCTGACAACAAAATGTCTACATTCAGCCTGTAAACTTACCCACTGTTATATGCATTTGCCTGTAACCTTGTTCTTCGCTGTATCAACACTGTCTATGTTTTCTGTAACCAAGAAAACTCTGGTCGCCTGTAACCTTTCAATCAAAAGTTCTTACATAATCCAGTAACAGCGCCTCGATGCCCATGGGCTGCAAATGCGCTCTACAAATGCAAATAAATAAATAAATAAAGCTGCTCCCTCCTGATCTTTTTAATTTGTTTCTAGGGACCTGTAGGCAGGGCATGTGAGCTGATCTTGTGTCATACGTGGTAGATCTGATGGAGAATTTTTCGATTAGGTAGGGTGGTGCTGTGTGGTTCAGGGGTTCGAAGGTAAAGCACAAGGTTTTTAGCTCAGTTTTTCCATTTATGTTGTCTTCTTATTGCTGTGATGTGCTCTCTTCTTGGTAGATTAAGGGCTACTCTAAGGGCATTGTTCTGCAATATTTGTAGTTTGTTGGTCACAAACTTACTAGCCCCGAGGTAGAGTCCATTACAGTAGTCCAGTTGGGACTGTATGAGTGCTCTGGCCAGGAGAAGGCAGCTTTCTGTTGAGAGCAGTGGTCTGCAGGCTCTTATTACAGTAGTCCAGTTGGGACTGTATGAGTGCTCTGGCCAGGAGAAGGCTGCTTTCTGTTGAGAGCAGTGGTCTGCAGGCTCTTATTACAGTAGTCCAGTTGGGACTGTATGAGTGCTCTGGCCAGGAGAAGGCAGCTTTCTGTTGAGAGCAGTGGTCTGCAGGCTCTTATTACAGTAGTCCAGTTGGGACTGTATGAGTGCTCTGGCCAGGAGAAGGCAGCTTTCTGTTGAGAGCAGTGGTCTGCAGGCTCTTATTACAGTAGTCCAGTTGGGACTGTATGAGTGCTCTGGCCAGGAGAAGGCAGCTTTCTGTTGAGAGCAGTGGTCTGCAGGCTCTTATTACAGTAGTCCAGTTGGGACTGTATGAGTGCTGTGGCCAGGAGAAGGCAGCTTTCTGTTGAGAGCAGTGGTCTGCAGGCTCTTATTACAGTAGTCCAGTTGGGACTGTATGAGTGCTCTGGCCAGGAGAAGGCAGCTTTCTGTTGAGAGCAGTGGTCTGCAGGCTCTTATTACAGTAGTCCAGTTGGGATTGTATGAGTGCTCTGGCCAGGAGAAGGCAGCTTTCTGTTGAGAGCAGTGGTCTGCAGGCTCTTATTACAGTAGTCCAGTTGGGACTGTATGAGTGCTCTGGCCAGGAGAAGGCAGCTTTCTGTTGAGAGCAGTCCTCTGCAGGCTCTTATTAGTTTGTGTAGGCAGTGGCTGATGAGGTCGCATTAACTTGTTTGTTGTGCAGATTGGAGGTGGCGTCCGGTTAAAAACCGAGTGTTTTTACTTCTTTGGCCACATGGATATTATTCCTGTCTATATTAAAGGAGTTGTAGCTAGGGCTTTTCTTGTTTAGGTTGGCTGGCAGCAGAACCTAGCAGCAGAAGTTCTGTTTTGTCATCATTCAGGCGTGCACAAGCCGTACATCTGTGTCATAGATGCATGTTAGAGGGAGGAGGATCTGGGTATCATCTGCGTAATTTGTGTAGGTGACACCCAGACGGTCCAGTCTATCGAACAGAGGCTTTGTTAAGATGTTATACAGGGTGGGCGACACGCACGAACCCTGTGGCACTCCACGTGTGATAGGTCTGGGGTCAGCTGCTGCAGTCGGCGAGAAACCTCACATGGTTCTATTGTTGAGGAATCATTCGATCCATGTGATTGCCGACTGGGAGAAATGGGCTGCTGTGGTGTGGTGGTCGCAGAGTACTTTATGGTCCACCAGGTCAAATGCGGCCGATAGGTCTAGAAGGAGTAGGATTGCAATCCTTCCTTTATCTTTGAGTTCATCAATCTGGCTTTTTAAGTCAATCACGGCCGTTTTTGGTCCCATGTTGAGGTCTAAAGCCTGAATGACGAGACCCCAAGAGCTGGTTAGATGGAGCTTGCTGATGGTGCCAGTGTCAAGGGCATATGCTGTTGTTCCGTAAGTTTCTGCACTAACACAGGGATGGACTCAACCAGGGTTGAGAATGACCCATTCCCCTCCCTCACCCGCCGAGCCAGATGGTAGATGTTAATGTTAATGTTAATGTTAAAGGATATTTGTTCCGTGCACTATCACCACTGGAGTGGTCCCTCCCTTGTGTGGCTCGGCCCAGCATCTGTGCGGTCCTCTTGGAGGTGTTCTGTAGTGTCTCCTGCATGAGCTGGGCCTCCTCCAGGTATTGTTGCACCATTGTGTGCATTGATGTGTGACGTGCCTCCATGCTGGACAGGCGTCCCTCGATGTCACGTACATTGCATAGGGGTGGTGGTTGTCTGGGTTGGGGGCTCATTGGGCCCACAGGACTGAATCCCTCAGCATCGGGGTAGCTCTGGTCACTGGATATATAATCAGGCCCACCGTCTTGCCCAATGTCGGCGGGTGGTCTGCCTTGCATGAGGGGTGCAGGTTGCTCCTCTCGTGGGGGTGCCTGTATGACAGGTGGCTCCTGTCGGGTGGGTGCTTGTATGACAGGTGGCTCCTGTCGGGCGGTGCCTGTACGACAGGTGGCTCCTGTTCGGGTGGTGGCAGGGCAGATGCAGTAGTAGTCCGCTCCCCTCTGCTGCCTGATGCACTGGATCCCTGGGTGGAGGTGGAGGTGGTGGTAGGCCGGCTGCGGCGTGCCCTGGTATTCCGCAATGTTGTCGGCTGTCCTGCCTCATTGCCAGATGATGCGCCTGTGTGGGTCAGAAAGGCAGGGCATTAGTGATGGGTGTGGATTCATAAGACAGACATGAGTACTAGTGATGATTTCAGATGTATGTGCATTGTCAAGGACATGCTGATGGCCATAGCATGGTGCACACATGCATGTGTCAGGCAATGCTGTGTGGGTGCATGTGCGGTGTGCGTACATGGTGTGTGCAGTGCCTGTTGAATGGGGTACTGGTGTATTCTGGTCTGGGTGGTAAGGGTGTTGACATGGGGTTGTCTGATTGTCACATGGATGTGTTACACATGTGTCTGCTGCTTATGGCATTAGCTGTGTTGAGATAGATTCTGCAGGATGGGATATGGTGGGTGGGAGAAGTGGGCCACATGTATCATTGATGTGTTAATTTTGTCATCTGCTGGGGGTGGGGGTATATGACACTGACGTGACTTTGGGCATATGGTAGCACGGTGGTGACGACAGCAGCTGTGCAGTGTCAGGGGGATGTGTGTCTGAGTGCCTGCAGATGCAACTCGGGGGCAATACAGAGGACCTGTGTGATGTGTGAGTGGTGTATGGGTGTGTGTTGCAGGCAGGTACAATGTCCATGTGTGCAACGAGGTTGACGGTTATACTGGCCTCAGGTACAACATACTTCACATATTGACCTACACATTGGCATTGGGGCTACAAGGTGTGTGATGTGACGTTGGGCTTACGGGGACTCACCAGCCTCATTGGATGTTACATCTCCGGCGTCTGCATCTCTGACTCCCTCGATTGCCTTCAAGTGCATTATTCTGCTGCAGGTTTCCTCCCAGGCCTGCAGTTTTATTGGAGATGGTGGTCCACCCTGTTGCCGTGCCCTGGGCTCGATGTGCAGCAAGGAGGCTCTGCACAAGGAGACGTAGATCGTCCCACTTCTTTTTGCAGTCCCTAACTGTTCTGGGGGTTTTCCCCACCGCCAACACCTTCCGGGCAACCTCCTCCCAGATGGCCTTCTTCCTGATTTGTGTTCGGCGCCGTAGGTCATTGCAGAAGACTTCTACAGAGTTCTCGACCAGCTTGTCTGCCAACATGTCCAGTTCTAATTTGTTGCATCTTGGCTTGTGCGTCCGTGCGGCAGGTTGTCTTGATGTCATGTCTTTGTATGTTCTTCAGTGCTCTGAATGTGCCTCTGACCCCTGTGCACGGAGGATTGCAATGCATTGTGTTTTTATAATGGCCGCTGGTACATTTCCTGTTCCGGTGATCAAGTTATTTCCGGTCACGGTAATCAGCGGTGCCGGTAGGTCCGTGTGAGCGAAACCGAAATCGGAGTCAGCGTCAGCGAGGATGCCAGTATGGGGGATTTTGGGGCCTTTTGATGGTATTACCGACATGCCGGTGCTACCATTTCCAGCATGCCGGAATGCATGTGCACGCTGACTCAGAATCAAATGTTGATTCCGGCAGCAATGCAACACGGACGCGGTAGCACCGGCGTGCCGGTAATTCCAATTATTTAATGGGAAGCTTGTAATGAGGCCCAGACTGTTCCTTAGATGGGCAACTGTTGCTCTGCCTGAGAGTGTTGCTGCTTAACATTGCAACTGGCTGTTTCTTCCTGCTCTTCCACTGAAGACTTGCAGCATGATAGACAGATTGCCGCCATGTTTAAAGACGTCTCTAATTTGCGCAGATCTCTGCCCCCCTACGGCTTCTACCAGGATGTAGAATATCGCTCATGAGGTCTGATGCTCACCTACATTCAAGGAGCCTGTAACCTTAGCAATCCAAGGGGGTTTATATAAACTGAGAGAGACGGACACCATGGGCAGGAGCCTGCGACCCATGGTGGGTTTGATGTTTTGTCCTAGGGCTCCAATGATTCCTCAGTATTAACTTTGTGGCCTCGGGATGATGAGAAGGAGGAGGAGACATCTTGAGAGCTACAAGTTGCAGACCTCTGCCTTCGGTGCTTCAGCCCTGGGGAGAAAAGGTCACATCTCCCAACATCCTTTGATGAATTGCATTGGCAGAGTAATGCCTAACGCTGTGCTATTGTGTCTATACCTTGAGTCTAGCCCTGCGTCCATCCCTGAACTAGCTTGAGGGCAGAGTGTAAGGATCCTTGAGTTAAACCTCATTTAACTAAGATGCTCAGAAGTTCAGAGAGAGGATATGTAGGGCCCGATTCACAGAAGCGCTTTATAATGGCGCAAACCCATTGGAAGACGCTCTGTGAATCAAAGTTGGATGTAGAAACGCAGTGACTCCTGATCAGTGAAGTGCACTCATGGTGGCTGCCATCTTGGAACTGGAATGGAGGGAAATTTGCTTGTCACGTGATTCCTTGGGAGGCTGTGCCATAACAATGTAAAGTTGCACCCAAGGGATGACACACAGTCTTCTTGTGAGGAGTGTCACACCCTTCTGAAATGGGTGTCCTGACACGTCGCGAGAAGAAGCCGGTTCAATCTGACAGCCAATGGGCGGCAGGGGATGAAAAGGAAGACTCTAGGCAGCTTGCGGGCAAAGCTGGCACAAGACGGGCGTGTTAGGTGCCTCCAGGAGAGCTTGCTTTCATGAGCCTTAGTTCGGAAATATGGAAACTTGTATAAAATACAACTTGTTTGTTATGTTTAAGTACGACTCAGGCTGTGATGCGTCAACACTGTGCTGAAATAAAGTGAAGACACAACTCTCTCATGGATCCTTTGGCTCGCCAGATGCTTTGGACTACAACTCCCATCAGCCTCATCCAGCATAATACATGGTGGGGGATCATGGGAGTCGTAGCAGAAAGGTAAATGCAGTGCCACAGGTTGCAGACCCCAGCTAAATGCAGCGGCAAGATGGCGGTCTTTCTTATAAAAGAACTTCCACGCATAGAAAACCCCTATACTACATATGTTTCCCTGAAGGGCCTATCAAGCTGACGGGCCACAGCTGACACCGAGGAAGTGGATCACAGGGCGCCCGCTTTTATTTGACATAGTTTTCAGGTTCTGTAAGGTAGGAGTCACATATCATTATGAAGGTTCGGAAAGTCTAGATATTGCTAATGGACACTGATAGGGAAGTTTGGTTTATAAATGAGGATGGATGTTTAGGCCAGTCCCAAAATCTGGAAGGAAAATAAGCCATTTAAAACAGTCTTTGATACAGGTCAATCGTTGGATTAAGTTGGCCTTTTCATAACTTTTGATGTAAGCATTGCAGAGTGAAGCGATGTGGTGCATTTTACTGACAGAAAAAAGTCAAAGGGCGAAGCCCGAATTCAGCTTAAAACGGATGCCGCCGGTACATGAAACATGCTCTGCATTAAAGAGGGTGCACGAGGTTTGAGATGCTCCAATAAACTCCCTTAACCCAGACAAATGATGATATCATGCGAGTGGTCTTGCAGAGCGGCTCTTGCCACAGTGGTGGCCTCGCTGTGGAGGCTCTGTAAGAAAAAGAGGGGGTGGGGTATTGCTGGAACAGTGGGGGAGGCAGATGCAGAACCTGCGGGGTTGATGGGGGCAGGTCAGTAGTTCCCGGCTCTCTGCACCAATCTGCAGTCTATGGGTTTGGCGGAGAAACCTGGGAGTATGTTATCCCGACAAAAGAGCAGAAGCTCTGATAAAGTGCAGCACTTGGGGTCTGTTTAGGCACTAATGTGGGAGTGCGTGACAGTGCAAAAGAGGAGTGCTGTGTCATGGCTCAATTACTATTGATGTGCTGATGGTCTAATGTGGGAGATTTGTAGTGTGTAGTCTTAGAAGGAAGTCAGCCGGGGAAGATAGGAGTTGGCCCTTCAGGGCAAAACAACGTGCAACTTTGCACTCTTACCACTGGCCTCTTGTAGAAAGGTCACATTTCACCATCTCACATTGCCAAGCTATCTCCCTCTCTCCCTCTCTCTCTCTCTCCCCCTCTCCCTTTCTCGCTCTCTCTCTCTAGCTCTCTCTCTCCTTCTCCCTCTCTCTCTTAAAAAGATGCATTGTACCCTCTGTGCAGCAGAGAAACATCTATGCGTAGGCAGAAGAGGCAAAGGGGCCGTCTGAAAGCGCCACTCATTACTGTAAATACATGCAAAGGGTTATGGGAGGCAAGACTATTTAGTTTAGACAAAGCACTGCTTGGCACTTGAGTACTGCACTGAAACATTGCACCTTCCTTGGCATGTTGGTTTGCAGCATAGAGACACCGCAAGCTTCACTCGTGCATGCTGTGCACACTGGCCTGCTGGGACTTTTGCCATCAGAGCATCGCCCATCAGGGTCAACACAAGATGTTTGTTCGGCATTTGTCAGGGCAGTGGCCAGAATGCCTGCTCTTTTCTCCCAGAGATCTACCCTGCTGTGTCCCACAAGGACCAAACTCCTATCACACAGGGGGTGCAGCCACAGGCCCTGCTGTCTCCCACAAGGCCCAAACTCCTCTCACACAGGGGGTACAGCCACAGGCCCGGCTGTCTCCCACAAGGCCCAAACTCCTCTCACACAGGGGGTACAGCCACAGGCCGACATTAAATTGAGTGCCCCCTTGCATCAGAACTTTGGTTTCAGTGTGATGATGCAGAGTGATGATGCAGAGTGATGAGGCAGAGTGATGATGCAGAGTGATGAGGCAGAGTGATGAGGCAGAGTGATGATGCAACCCTACAGGGATTTCTTGATGAGGGAAAGACAGATGGCGGAGTTTGGTTTCCTCAAAGTGCACCGTGAAGCTGGTGGCCCATCCTTCGGCCTCTATGGATGTGGCGGCATCAGTTTCTGTGGTCGGGGTTGGCTCAATGTGTATGGGAACCCTTAGAAAAAGCAGCATTGGCAAACTAATAGGCCTCACTCTCTTCAGGCTCACTCTGCCACACAACATGCCCACCTGCATCACATCACCTGCACCCCAGCCAGACAAATCTAACACATCTCAAACACAGCCTTAGAACCACTCCTACCACCCAGTATTCCTCTCACACACACCCCTCCCGACACCTTAACAATGACAACACCACCATCACCCAGGCACACCCCAACATAGCCCTCCTCAAACCACAAAAAAACCCACAACCACCACCATAAAACATTGTTACACAATTGCCTCCACTCCATGAAACAGAATGTCAGATGCCTTAAAAGAGCCTGGAAAAATAATCCATTCCCCGGCATCAGGGCACCCCTCAAACACAACTGCAACAAAAACATGATGGCCATATGCAATGCCAAAGCCATCAACTAACTCAAGAACTCCAATACGCCACCAAACGTTTCAATATCTTCAAGTCACTCGCCAAACCGCCATCCACTCCTCCGACACCCCATCCACCTCTGTGTGCAACTCCTTCATGTCTGTTTCAACTCAAAAATACACACCAGGCATTCCTGCTGCAGTCCCTCTCCCTCCCCCTACTCCCAAACCTTCCAATGCTTGGGACAAAGTGCACTCCATCGATCATGACACCATCATTACCCTAAACAAAAGCAAACCCAGCACACTTCCTGGGCAATGCAATCCCACCCAAAACCGAATCAAAGTGCATCACAGTCCTGGTTAAACATCATCAACAGCTGTCTCTTGCATGGTACAAATCTCCCCCCTTCTCAAGAAAACAACACTCAGTCGGACACTCCTTAAAAACGACTGTCTCCTCACTGACCTACCATTCTTCACCAGAAGCGCTCTGACAGTGGCCAACTCCAACAACACATCACCACAAACAACCTCCTCAGCACCTTCCAATCAGGCTCCAGACTTAGCCACAGCACAGAGACTGCTACACTTCACATCTCAGGAGACCTCAAAAACATCACTGAAAAAGGATGCAAAGACTGCCTCAAACTCCTGGAGCTGTCCACAGCAATTGACATCATCGAGCACACCATTCTCCCTAACATCCAATCCCAAAATATCAAATTCTCAGGTACTGTTCTCGAATGGTTCATCACTGATAGTAGACACTTTGTCTCCCTGCCCCCTTATCAATTTCACCCCACTCCAGTCAAGTACAGGGTTCCGCAAGGATCCTCACTGTCTCCCTCTTATGTTGTATCCCTTGGACAGACTCTTAGCAACCACAATATTCTTTATTACCAAAACACTGACAAAACATGAACATATTTCCAAATCACATCCCCCTCACAACTACACACCCTCAAAAGCTGTCTCACCACCATCCCCACATGTACATCCACCCACTTTCTCAAACACAATCCTTCCAAAACAGTGTACCTTCTCATCTTTCCCCTGTCACAAACCCGACCTCACACCTGGATCAAAAGAACGCACAATGGGAAACCCACACATATCCCATTCACCATCATAGGCTTCGCCATCCACTCCACATTTCCTTTACACGCCTCACAGCTGCCGTTACTAAAACATGCAATCTACAACTACACCTCCCAACACATAACACGACCCATCCTTCCCTCGGATAACATCTGAGCCGCGGTCCAAGCACAAGTTCTATCCAAGCTGGACTATGCAAAGGTTCTCCTCACTGGACCCCCAACAGCCCCCTTCACACCCCTGCAGGTCATACACAAAGCAGCATCAATCCTCGTCCGGCACTTACCCAGACACCCACACATCACCCCAGTTTGCTCCCAGCTCCACTGGCTCTGATGCCGCAGATAATCATTTTCAAAGGACCCTGCAATGAATACAAACCAAACACCTCAAAACCTCACCCTACCTTCACACGAAAGTGAAACCCATCACCCACACAAAGACCAGACAAGCAAGCCCACATCATCTGTGCATTCCACTCTGCAAACCTACACGCAGAGAAGAACAAGCATTCACCTCCACAACCACACTCCACCCTCCTTCACCACTTTCCAGAAAGTGCTCAAAACATTCCTCTCTCTCCACACCTGGTCCATCCACACCACCTCCCTTGCCATCCCTGAAGAATGTAGTAACTTCTGGTTTACCTTTTGAACTTTTGAACCTTGTAAGGCGCTCCGTGACCCTCTGGGTAGGGCCAGCACCTGACAACATTTTAAATTAAATAATAATAAATAAATATCCTAGCCATACTACCTGATTGGCCCCTTGGTCATATGACCAGCATTCCTAATCACTGAGGAAATAGTGAACCCCATCCAAGTCCAGGCCGTGTAAGCATTTCACCTGAAGGTGCCTCTCCTCCAGGATAGGAGCGCAATCTGGAGCTCTTCGATAATTGCCTTGTTCAGCTTCGGAAAACCCCCCAAGGCATTGTGGGCATCATGGACCATAAATACTCTCCATCTGACCCGAATGTGCCCCCCCCCACAGTGGACGCATTGTGATCCACTGGATCACGTACAGTCCTTTGCTCGGCTGCCATAGATGATCTACCCACAAAGCTGGCCAATATATGATCAATTTCCACATCCTCGGGCAAAGCTGCTTCCTCTCCCATCATGTATATAGTTCAGCCATGAAGTGGGAGGGAAGATCCTCTTCAAGTCTCTCCACTCCCGTAACACCTTGTTCTATTTATCAGGAATACGAGGCAAACTCAGTTCGGAGGACTTCTTGAATTGTGTACCCCTTGGGTCTCCATACATCCCAGGGGCCTCCTGAGAGAGGAGTCCCCATTCCACTGGACACCTTCTGCAGCAACCTCACCAGTGTCTCCTGATCCATGTACTTGCCCTAGGGTTCACACTCCTCCGAGGATGACGAAGGAAGAGGAACCCACCCTCTTCTTGGATTTAATCCTGTGCCCCTTAAGCCTCCTCTAAAGCTCTGATTACTATATTGCACACCCTCCTCTTGCAGACAGAAAGCCTCTATCCATGCTTCTTACTCCTCACCCTGGAGGAGGTGGGGGCACAGAGATTCAAGACTCATCTGCAGCCGGCAACCTAACATGCTAGCGCTCATAGAAATGCTTCGGCCCAGAGCAGCTCATGCCCCAAACCAAACAATCCCAGCCACAGAAATACTGCCCACAGAGCATGCACCAAAAACTCCAAAGGTCACACATCCCTGAGGCCACTTATGTAATGAAACCCCCGCTGCCTTGCCCTAATTATTTACCCAATTCAGGGAAGCATGGCTCTGTGTGGGATCCGCCGACTGGCCCGGCTTTCATTTCATTATTTAAATTTTTGTAAAGAATAATTTTCACTCTCTGAGTGGGCAAACATTCTTTCCCATGAAAAGATCCATGCCAGGACTCTGGCACCTGCCCACATGGACCACTGCTCCTAGACGCTACACACACACTCAGATCAAGCTCCACTACACCCACAGCACTAGCACCACACAGACCCGGACTGAGCACGGCTCCAGCCCCCACTCAATTGTCCTATGGACAGTGGCAAAACCCCACCAACCAAACAACACTTGGGCAGGCCAGATATTCACCCAGGCCTCCGTGCAGGACTTTACTTCCCCGCAGGCGTGGGGCGAGTCCCTTTCTCAGGTATGAAGAACGATGACTCCACTCCCCAGTGCCTTCAACTTTCAAAGACTCCACAGTACATTCCCTTCCTCAACCGAGTCTCCTCACCCTCCAAGCAGCCCATGAGTACTGATCTCAGTGCTTTTCCTTTGCCTTACCCTCATGCAGAGGAAGGTACTCACATGGACCCCTCATGTTTCCCCTTAAAGTCCAGAAGCAAGCAGTGCTGGCCCCTCTGAATTGTGGGTCAAGGGAGGTGTTTTTCTTCCTGGAAGGAGGGGTGACATACTTGATTGGATTGGAAAAGTTACTGTCCTGAAGGCTGGCGCCTCATAACTAAGTACAGTGATGAGGAAGATGAGGAAGAGGGCCGTGGAGGCCATTTGAATTGAGTACATATTGTTTGGCTTCAATACATGATACTGAGTTCCCATTGTTGTCGTAGCCCTCCTGGATCATCCGTTTTTCAGCTGAACATGATTTGTGGATCGCTGTGTGTCTCTCCTGCAATAACCATCCAATTGTGGGGTGTCCCTGTAGTGGTCCTGGAGAAATTCCAGGGGGCTTCAAGACTCTTTCAAAAGAAAGGACACTGAATTCAGTGATCCTAACATGTCCCTAAAAAAAACTTGGCAGTTGGAAGACCACTGAAAATAAATGGTGTTTTTGGCAAACCTCCTGAGTGTAGCCTAGTCCCGAAGAGTCTAATACCTTGCCTGCGATTTGACACAGCATGTTCCCAGACACAGCCCGGTGCTATGTGTGGCACTGTACAAGCTTAATGTTGTGATCATTTAGATGAAAGTTGCACCACGTCTGCCCACATCCCCATCCGCTCCCAAACATGAACAAAAGTATAAGCTGAGAACCAGTCAGTAAAACACCAAGAGCCACACAGTTACCACTGAAAGTGAAAAAGATTGTGCACCTTAAGTAGGGTGACAGGGAGATCGCATTTTGCTACATACACAGGCAGAGATTAATTAAGTGGTGACACTCGCATGTAGACACGATGAACACTCACATGCAGACACGAATAACACTAACATGGCAGAGAATGAACCAGAGTACGGCCATTACTCAGACCAAACCCTGCAAGGCCTCAATCCTAAACACTTTATCCTCACATGAAATTGCTTAACACACAGTTTCCAGGCTTCACGTAGCGTAAACAGTAGACCAAGGTCAGTGCGCTGAAGGAAGTTTTGCTTAGAAGTTGAAACTGCACCGGATAACATTTCCCATGGTACAAAGTTGCGATCAATGAAGTTAATTAGTTTCAATTGGTAGTAGTGAGAAATACACGTAGCCTTGAATACCAGGTGCCAGTAGCTACTCTGCCAAGTGATCCCATAACAAAAGAATACAGAGCCCCCCGCTTTGCAGGTAAAGGAAAGCACACGCAGGATAAGATAGCTGAAAATCCAATAAAAAGATGAAATTGAGCTCAAAACAGTGGTCCTCTACCATGTGATTCCCAACAATGGCCAGTCATTTCAGGCCCAATTAGATAGTGCACCTGTCACTTCCTTAGCACATCCAGACACAGAGATGACAGACAAGACCATGAACGGACTGGCAGATAAGGCCTCCATCCTTGGAACAGAGGAGAGCAGCTTCTTTAAACTGGATCATAGCAGTTCACCCATCTCTCCTTCCTCACCATGTAATTTGGCACCACATAAAAGTGTTTGAGGTCGGATGAGCAAGTGACCGACCAATCGAAGTCTGTTCTTCTTATCGAAAAATGTAGTAGAAAGTAAACAAATAGTATGTTAGCTTGAAATGTATTATCTGTAGAGGGTTGACTCTAGGAGGGGTTGCCAGTTGCAGAAGGACCAATTATAAAAGGGTTCACTTCTAGATAACTATATGTTCTATACTCTACCAACCAATCAAAAACGAGAATAGAAGTGTGTAGTGATTGTACTATGACGTCAATCATGACAATTTCTTCCTTTAAATGTTATTGTTCCTAACACCATTTTGAGATTGTTTTGTAAACTCTCCCAGTGGCCGCCTGTATTGGAATAAAGCTGTGTTTTCTCGTGCACTTGGTTTACTCCGTTATTGAGTATTTTTCTCTTATTGGTGCATTTGGGCCTATATTAACATTGTAACATAATGTGACACTATAACATACAATATCTCACATTGCATTGTTTACCAGTATTTTTATTCAATTAAAAAATAGAAACAGTCATTGTAATTAAGTTCCACATATTTTTATTTCTATATCTTCATTCAAGCTAAGGCATTTGCTTCCTGTTGGATTTCTCTATAAGGAAATAGTGGCCTACGTAAGCCTGCTATCGATCCCTGATAAGGCATATCTCTGTCAGCGGTGAAGCAAGGCGTTCAGAGAGATGTCTACGAGACAAACACTATCAATGTCCAAATTCCACTCTTCGATTTTTCATTTCAATGCAAAAGTTTGGTAAGGCGCCACTCCAGGAAGCTGCATGTGAATAATAAGTCTGAAATCTAATCATAGGATCAGCTTTTCATTGAATAGAGCAAAGGTTCATAGCAGCGTGGCTCGTGAGTTACTGATGGTCAAAATAATCATAACATGTGAGAAGTCGGATTCCCTGTCTCAAGGGACAGATGTTCTGGAATGAGGGTGAAAGGCATGTGCCCCCTGCTCTGTAGACTGGATTAAAGGTAACTTTCAACATGGGGAATGTTATGAGCTGATTGGTCCCATGTGTTTATACAAACCTTGGTTTCCGGGTAGGAGTATGGGGCCAAATCAGAAAGGAGCGAATTCACAGAAGCTACTGGTTGATATCTGGCCTACTCTCGACTTATTCCTTAGAATAGACAAGTTGATTCAGAAAGAAGTTTGCAAGAATGATTCTTGCTTACACCTGACTTACTCTGGGAAAGAGAAGAATCATTTACAATTACTCGTGTTATCTGGTGGATAAATCAGCCTCTGGATTTATTGAGGTGTAAGTGTGACTTTGTGATTTATGCCCGATTCATTGAGGGTTATCCAGTGTGCATAAGTGTAACTTAGAAGTGCATAATGCACCTACACCTGCATAATTGTCCTGTGACCGGAGAGACGCACAAATGGAAAATCAAATTCTAGTTAACGCCGTCTGCGTTAAAACTTATAAGGGTATTGGTCAACTTATCCAGTGCATTTTCCACACCCAAGCAGACACTTGCAGGTGTATGATCTAAAAGTACCAACGTTCTTGCAACAGGATTTGGAAAAAGTAGCAAGTGTTATATGGACTAGTGGCCCATATGATGTAGGTCTGCTGAAAGGGATTGGAGCGGTACAAATAAAACTGAAGGAGGGAGCCATCTTAACCCGAGTTTAACAGTATCCCAGGTCAAGGGAGGCAGACAAAGGCATTTATGAAATGATTGTGTCATCTGAATCTACGTGTCAAACGGCTGTGGGCATTTGGTGAGTGTCCAGCCTTTGGCTTTACACATTCACTACAGTGGCATTCGTTGAAAGAAATGGCACTATTTGGAGAGGGGGAAACTGAAATGCACTCACTTCCCACGCTGGAGGTGGTGGCTCTGAGTGCTAGGAATCAGAACAGCCTCTGTACAGGCACTGTGGTAACATCTGGAATCGCACGGCGGAGACATACTCCGCAGGTTCAGATGCTGTGCGTGATTAGACTAGTGGTCTTCAACCTTCGGCTCGCCAGGTGGAGTCAGACAATGCAACACAGTGGAATCCTTGGCCACCAGCTTGATGACCGTTGACTGTCCCAGAAGCTAGAGCGCTGCCAGTCTTTCTGCATGATTCTTGGTCTTCAGGCTTCGGCTCGCCAGGTGGAGTTGGACAATGCAACACAGTGGTATCCATGGCCACCAGCTTGATGACCGTTGACTGTCCCAGAAGCTAGAGCGCTGCCAGTCTTTCTACATGATTCTTGGTCTTCTACTTTCAACTTGCCAGGTGGAGTCAGACAATGCAACACAGTAGAATCTTTGGCCACCAGCTTGAAGACCGTTGACTGTCCCAGAAGCTAGAGCGCTGCCAGTCTTTCTGCATGATTCTTGGTCTTCAGGCTTCGGCTCGCCAGGTGGAGTTGGACAATGCAACACAGTGGTATCCATGGCCACCAGCTTGATGACCGTTGACTGTCCCAGAAGCTAGAGCGCTGCCAGTCTTTCTACATGATTCTTGGTCTTCAACTTTCAACTTGCCAGGTGGAGTCAGACAATGCAACACAGTAGAATCTTTGGCCACCAGCTTGAAGACCGTTGACTGTCCCAGAAGCTAGAGCGCTGCCAGTCTTTCTGCATGATTCTTGGTCTTCAGGCTTCGGCTCACCAGGTGGAGTTGGACAATGCAACACAGTGGTATCCATGGCCACCAGCTTGATGACTGTCCCAGAAGCTAGAGCGCTGCCAGTCTTTCTGCATGATTCTTGGTCTTCAGGCTTCGGCTCGCCAGGTGGAGTTGGACAATGCAACACAGTGGTATCCATGGCCACCAGCTTGATGACTGTTGACTGTCCCAGAAGCTAGAGCGCTGCCAGTCTTTCTACATGATTCTTGGTCTTCTACTTTCAACTTGCCAGGTGGAGTCAGACAATGCAACACAGTAGAATCTTTGGCCACCAGCTTGAAGACCGTTGACTGTCCCAGAAGCTAGAGCGCTGCCAGTCTTTCTACATGATTCTTGGTCTTCTACTTTCAACTTGCCAGGTGGAGTCAGACAATGCAACACAGTAGAATCTTTGGCCACCAGCTTGAAGACCGTTGACTGTCCCAGAAGCTAGAGCGCTGCCAGTCTTTCTGCATGATTCTTGGTCTTCAGGCTTCGGCTCGCCAGGTGGAGTCAGACAATGCAACACAGTGGTATCCTTGGTCACCAGCTTGATGACTGTCCCAGAAGCTAGAGCGCTGCCAGTCTTTCTGCATGATTCTTGGTCTTCAGGCTTCGGCTCGCCAGGTGGAGTTGGACAATGCAACACAGTGGTATCCTTGGTCACCAGCTTGATGACCGTTGACTGTCCCAGAAGCTAGAGCGCTGCCAGTCTTTCTGCATGATTCTTGGCCTTCAATAAGAGTTTACTTTTCATCGTCTACTTGAAGGAAACCACCAGAGGTCAGCAAAATAAATGCACAGAGTATTTAAGCTAATTCTCTATCTTGGGGAATACTTCTGTATCAGTGAAACACCGCGAGGCAGTATGAATAGCGAGGACTTGCTTTTTGGGAATATTTGAGAAGATATTGGGGTTCCTGTCAAGAGCCATTTGTGATCATGTGCTGACACGTGATATTGTATGAACTCTCAGCCAGGACACACACTTGCAGATGGTGTGCGTGACTACGGCTCAAGTACAGGCTAAAATGTTAGTTATTAGCCTAGGAAAAATGCAGAGTATTGCATAGATTGGCTGTGAACAAATCCCAACTTGTAGGATTTTATTTAAATTGTCAGGTGGAGTTCGGGTGCAGGAGGAATTTTGCCCATTTGCCTGCTTTTGCCGCTGTGCCTGCTTTTGTGAGTCCGCCTGCTTTTGTCGATGTGCCTCCTTTTGTGCGCCTGCCTGCTTTTGCGTGTCTGCCTGCTTTTGCCGCTGTGCCTGCTTTTACACCTCCTCCTGCTTTTACTGCTGTGGCTCCTTTTGCGCGTCTGCCTTGTTTTGCCGCTGTGCCTGCTTTTAGACATCCGCCTGCTTTTGCCACTGTGCCTGCTTTTGCCGCTCTGTCTGCTTTTACACGTCTGCCTGCTTTTGCTGCTGCGTCTCGTTTGGCGCGTCTGCCTGCTTTTGCTGCTGTGCCTGCTTTTGCCGCTGTGCCTGCTTTTGAACGTCTGCCTGCTTTTGCCGCTGTGCCTGAGAAACGCGGCTGCGTATTTTCATTCTGCTAGGAATGCAAGGGATTCCTATGGCATCCACTTGAAATGACCGTCTGGTGAAAGCAGACGGATTCCACAGCAATCCATTGTGAATCCCTGCAGCAACCTTTACTTGTGTCCGGCATTTACCCGCGTCCACGAACGTGGAGCAAAAGTAACAACTAAAGCCCCTGAAGGTTTTACTACTAACGTGTCCAATAAGTGGTGGAAAAGTGGCACATTGCAAGGAGGGGCCCTTGTGCAATAAAATGCAAACTGAAGTGGCCCTTCCATGGAATGTAGACTTCAAATTCAAATGGCCTCCAGTGCGTTGAAGGTGCAAGGTTGGCAGCTCGGGGGCCTTTCCCAGGCCTCCCCCTCGAGGTGTCGAGTCTGGCCTGGATTTCTTCTGCTCTCCTGTGTGGTTTTGATATTATCTCTTATTTCCTTTTGCTTCGGTGCCATGTGATGTTGTTTCCATGGTCACGCCAAGATAGGCCAGCGAAGTGCTTGAGGGGAGGGGGCAAGGGGTCGCAGTGCCAATGCCATGCCCCGTCTTGATAGAGAGCGAGCGGAAGAGACCACACGTGTCATGTTACATAAAAGCCCCACGTTGGAATGTTAATGTATGTTAGGAAAGGGCACTGCGGTGCCAGGCTTTATGGCAGATGGCATGGGCAAGGCAAGGCACGTGCGCTGCCAGTCAGCGTACTTCAGAATCATACACGTTTCTATGGAAGGTCTCTTTTTAATTTGGCAAACCTCAATAAAGCACTTTAAATAATGCATGCCAATGTGGGCACAGCAATGATTCAGAGGTATCTCGATTTACATGGCTGTTTCTCCTTTTCAACTCTCTCCAAATAGCAGCGCCACACCCCATGCAAGTGCAGTTAGTAGGACTCCCACTTTCTCAAACCTTTGCCCACTTGCCCCAATCCAGCGTACGCGTCTCCCATGCACCCTGACATTGTTAATATAACACCATCATTCCTGGTTCCTAGAGAGGGGGCAAATCTCTCTCACACACACATGATGAGGGCGGCAAGGTGTCAAAGGGGCCTCCAAGCAACGCGCAATGGAAGCAAGGGAGTCTTAGAGGGTCCCTTGCCCCAGACCGGCGCTCTGCACGTATATTACACATGGCACCCCGCCGCCCCCACCCCCTCAGAGTCCTGAAAAGTGCTGGGTCACAGAAACCATTCGTGAAATTGTGAACTTCAGTTAAGAGCGTCGGGCTTCGGCTTCAAACCACTTCTTCACGGGCTCGCGGTTCTCCTGCACCCATTTGATGTTGGCCTTGGTCTTCTCCAGCGCCTGCTCCAGTGCCCGGGTGGCAGGACCAAAGCCAACGTCTTCATTGTCCTTCTTAAACTGCTGCAGCTACAAGAAGAACAGAGGCAGTGGAACATCAGAAAATGGATAATCATTCGTTCTGTTTCCTTTCCTACCGGCCCTTTTCTGCAAAATCCAGACAAATTATCTCTGGTTAGTCAGCTGTGCCATTTGATGCCTGTCTCGGGCACTGGGGGTTCTGAGCTGCGGCCCGCGAGTCGCCTGTCAGAGATTCAGTCTCCAAGACACAGCTGGAGGACATGTCTTGTCCTCTGTCTAAGGAAGGGAAGCATTGCCACTCAGCTGCGTCTTGTCCTCAGTCTAAGCAAGGGAAGCATTGCCACTCAGTCTCCAAGACACAGCTGGAGGACATGTCTTGTCCTCTGTCTAAGCAGGGGAAACATTGCCAGTCAGTCTCCAAGACACAGCTGGAGGAGATGCAGCGTCTTGTCCTCAGTCTAAGGAAGGGAAGCATTGCCAATCAGCTGCGTCTTGTCCTCAGTCTAAGCAAGGGAAGCATTACCACTCAGTCTCCAAGACACAGCTGGAGGAGATGCTGCGTCTTGTCCTCATTCTAAGCAAGGGAAGCATTGCAACTCAGCCTCCAAGACACAGCGGGAGGGGATGCTGCGTCTTGTCCTCAGTCTAAGCAAGGGAAGCATTGCTACTCCGTCTCCAAGATACAGCGGGAGGGGATGCTGCATCTTGTCCTCAGTCTAAGCAAGGGAAGCATTGCTACTCCTTCTCCAAGACACAGCGGGAGGGGATGCTGCGTCTTGTCCTCATTCTAAGCAAGGGAAGCATTGCAACTCAGCCTCCAAGACACAGCGGGAGGGGATGCTGCGTCTTGTCCTCAGTCTAAGCAAGGGAAGCATTGCTACTCCGTCTCCAAGATACAGCGGGAGGGGATGCTGCGTCTTGTCCTCAGTCTAAGCAAGGGAAGCATTGCTACTCCTTCTCCAAGACACAGCGGGAGGGGATGCTGCGTCGTGTCCTCAGTCTAAGCAAGGGAAGCATTGCTACTCCGTCTCCAAGATACAGCTGGAGGGGATGCTGCGTCTTGTCCTCAGTCTAAGCAAGGGAAGTATTGCTAATCTTTTCTGGCCATTGCACAATACATATATGGAGGGGAGGGTTGGTGTTCAGGTTCCTGCTCTGAAAATGTAGGGTGATAGCTGTGGACTTTGGAACCAAGTGGAGAGCTATGGCTGAACCCCAGTCTCCCCAGATCACCCCACGAGTCTGATTCTGAGTAGATCACCATATCTATTTATGTATCAGTCCACTATCTGGTTAAGGTGTCAGAGCATTAGATAACGACAGCTATAAAAAGTGTAGGGGGGCAGTAGGGAAACTGTGGTTGGGCTACTGTCATTTGAAAGAAAGAGGAGGAGCTGCTAAAAGGAGGGGGGTGCTAAAGTAACGGACAAGTGTTAAGAGGGGTAATTAATTTGGAGAAAGATTAGAAACTCTAACGGGACTTCGACGAGCTAGACGGGCAGGGTGCAAACAGAAGGAGGTATGAAGTCCTAGAGTGGGCAGCCATTAAGCTGAGATGGGGTTTCACTAATGTTCACTTTTCAGCAGACAGGGATTGCAATTCTAGAGAAGTGGCCAGAGGTAGGGGAAGGGGGAGGAAACAGGGGGGGGCAACTAAATCAGACTGCAATGATGCTCATGGCTCATGTAACTAACCAAAGGAATGCCAAATACATGTGCATTACAATAGAAATATACCAGTAGAGATTATACAAAATAGATAGATATTAGCATATAAGAGTTGTTATTGACCTCCTCTCTGCCAATCAGAATGTTCAGAATGCAGTCAATAACTACCAGCAATTACTGCATTCCATATATTCTGACTTCAGAAGCAGCCGGGAAAACAACAGAAAATACTTTTTGGATTCAAGGAATTTCCAATCAAGATGTCTTTCAAAAAGACCCCCCAACCTAATTTAACCCAACATAGTGAAAGCTAAAATAATACTTTCACTTTTGTAGAGAAAAGAGATTTACTTTAGCATTCACTAAAAAAAGTTCAATTGCAACTGTTTACAAATAAAATGCTTACCTTATTAAGACAACCTAGTTGTTTAAATATTACACAATAAAACTCCGCCTGCTTCTGCACACCCACCAGAGTGGGACACTCTTTCTGGGCGGTGTAGAGGTCAGTCTGACCTGGGCCCCCAGCTGAGGCAAACTCATCCAGCTTGGGCAGACCCTTCAGATCTGTGCCTACCTGGTCCTCCACCTCTGGTTCCTGCGCTGCGCCAGGCAACTCTGAAGTGACAGAGTCCCCTGCTACCAAAGTAGGGTCCTCTGTGGCTAGTAGCCCCTCTCCCGCAGGAGTAGGCGGCTCAGTAGTCTGTGGAACTGGACTATGAGCTACCAGCCACGCCAGTTCTTCCAACAAGCCCTCGGAAAAATCTCCAGGCCCTAAGGCTTTCAAAGCATTCAATCTGGTGTTCTCTTTGGCCCTCGATCGTCTAGACACTGCGACTATCTCGGGATCAGGAAGGTCATTACCCAACAGACAGGGGACAGGGATGGAGTCTTTCACCGCTACATAGCACTGGCTTGTTACACCTCGCCAGCTGAACTCTACTATCGCCAAGGGGCATTTACTCTTACCATCAAATCCACGTACGCACAACTCAGGGCCGTCAATACACTGGCCTGGCTGGACCCACTGCCGGGTGACAGAGGTGACGCTAGCCGCAGTGTCTCGGACCGCAGGAGTTTTGTGTCCATTGATGTACATGTGTTCTAGATAGAGCTGAGTATTATTGGGCACTGGGATGTCTTCTGGAGACCCGGTACCGTTCCCACTCTGAGCAACGACTCCACATTTGGCCACTCCCTGGCCTACTGGGAAATCTTCCTTTGAGAAGCCCACAGTAATGTTGGCCTCCTCCATGAGTTCAACATTCACTATGGCTTGCCTGGGTAAGCCTTTGCAAGCAGGATCCCCTTTCCTATGGGCTAGCTCCTTACACATCAAACAACCTTTGGGTGGTGAGAACGCAGGTGTCCCAGTGTTAGGGGTGCCTGTGCTCTTCTTTTCGGTGTGCACTGTCGAGTGTTGAGAAACCACACTTGACCCCGGGCAGGATGATTGGCGAGAAACATTGCTCATAGGGTCATCCTTATCATTTACCCCCTCCAGAAGGTCTTGTCTGTTCATGTACCCTGGGCCTAGCCAGTCCCCTGGGGTATTCTCCCCAACTGCCCTTGCTTCAACCCAAGGTTGGAGGCTGGCGAGCAACTCAGGTTTATTAACCTTAGTGCTGTAGGGAAGTCCACTCTCTTGACATAAGACGCAGGAAATCCTTGGTGATGCCTTTTATAGTCTCTTTGACTATTACTATTACCTAGCAGTGACTAAACGGTGCCTGCAACAGTACTTTTACCGCTGGGTGACTACGCTGTGCGCAAGGCTCCAACCGATCCCACCACTGCCACCAATGTGATGAATCAACTTCCGGGGGACCAGTGGTCCAGGGATGAACATCGGTTTCTAAACCATCAATCAACCCCACACCTCTTGTACACCAGAAGGGATCCAAACAGATTGGCATACAAGTGAATAATAAGACCTCATTGTCCAATATTTGTAAGGTGGATGGAACGGCAGACTTATATGCACAAGGTCGTGGTTCTTTGGTTAGTTGCAACACAGCGAAAATATAATTATTACCCAATGATAAAAGGCACTGTCCAGTCAAGGTTGTATACAAATATCTACTTTATTATTACTACAACAGACAGTTCTAGCACACCACAAAATGCAACCCACCCTGTAAAGAAACACAGAAGACATACAGTTTCACCAAGGAAAGGGATGCATTCTGGATACTGACAGGCGGGAAGTTGGTAAAGTAATCAGTCTTACTGTTCAAGATTATTTGGTTCCAGCACCAAAGGGCCAAAGGGTCGTAACTGTCTCTATGGGCCTTCAGAGAAGGTCCAGGGGGGCAGAACCACAATGTACCTGGTGCTAAAGAAGTTCCTGGTGCTTGGCAACGTCGAGGCAGTTCCAGGGTGCTTAACAGCCCTTGAGACAGAGTTAGTGGCATGGGACAGCTGCGGGTACCAGGCAGCAGACAGTTCGGCAAGCAAGGCTGGACTGATGTGTGCAGGATGTCCGGCGCTGCGGCTCGGGGCCAGGATTCATTGTCTCTGTGATGGTTGGTGGATCTGTAATGCTGGTCCAGGTGTCTCGGACAGCTCTGGTCACTGCACTATGACAACAGTCAGCAGTGCAGCCAAATACGGTTCGAGGACTCGACTGTGAACAGGAAGTGTCGAGTATCGTCCCCACTCCAGTTGCCCCCCTCCCATTACCTATTGGGTTGACACCAAAATATGTGACGTATGATGAACAGTTAAATCAGCAGAGAGCAGCACATGGGCTCTGCCCAGTACCTATCAGGTTGACAGTTAATATACCGCCACCTAAGAAAACATGGACAATAAGGTATACATTAAAGAAGGATACCTACATCCTAAACAATATGAGGGTTGTTTGAATAAAATACCTGAAGAAGCAAAGAAGATAATGAAGGAAGATGAATGGTGACATCATAAGAAATCGGACTGACACACATATAGAAGATATAATGACCTGAGAATACTGACAAAGAGACAAAATACCATGGATAAGTGACATCTTGAGCCTAAGGTGAAGAAGTTGATGTCAAGATGAAGAAACTTATGCCACATATATGATGAAGATATTCAGTTAGTTTAAACGTGTACAGATGCAAAGCCTCAGATGGAGTGTGTCGCAGCAAGAAAATCGAGAATCAAGACAGAATAATACTCAGCTAAGGATGACCATCCCAAGAAACCAAGGTCTTATATGACTGGAATAGGCCAACCTTAGATACAATTAAGGAGAGAAGAGAACAGAGGATCCTGTTCAGAAAGGTCAAGATAAGCCACAGACGTCAGAAGACTGGTAGAATTAAATCAAATATACGAAAAGACACAGAGAAAAGCCGATTTCACAGTGTTCAGTCACGTGACAAAGGCAGGTTGGAAGAAGGAGACTTTCACACCTACGCATGGATCCCTGCCATGCCCATACTCCTTGAAAGTTCTCAGAGTACAGAACAGACAAAAGGTCAAACTACTAAGCAGTAATTGACACATGACTACTGAGGAGATGATTGATTGTAGCATAATTGGTGGGAATCTGGGGTGCAGACGATCTTCTCTGCACCTGGATGTTCCTTCTGCGCGCTGCTAGATGTAGGTGGAAAAGTATGAGTGGGGCTGATGCCAACCCAATCATAATGGACCATGTAAACTAAGGTCCTATAGTGACTAGAGCCAATGAGATGTCGTACTTTTAGTGACGTTCATAGTGGCCATTTTGAAGGGAGGGCTTAGATGCCCCACCTGACATTTATTATCTAATCCCCTCTCCTCGTTACCATATACAGATATAGTACCTATGTTAAGTTACCTTCCTATAACCAATCACGTTACATGTTAGGTTCATGTGGCCGGCCAGAGTTTGTCTGTTTGTTTTAGTTAACTCATGATGTCATAGTTAAAAACTGTTTTTGTGAAAAAAGAGCACGAAAACTGCACAATTGTAAAGGGAAACTCATGACATTGATTGATGGTTGTTTTTTAGCAAGATTAAAGTAAAATTATTGTTGAAATAACGGGATTGGAGCTTGCAACGATTGACGCTCGCTCATATTGTTGATTGGTAAGAAGCAATTGTAATAATGTGTAAAGTGAAAAAATAAGCGTGTTATATGAATAAGGGATAAATGAGTTAAGCATGGAAGACTTTACTCTGTTAATACACATGTGCAAACAGTTGCTAAAACACGCACCTAACTTAAACAGTACAGTGCGGAATGGGTTAAAGGGACCGCAGACAAAATGTTTATGCTGTGGCCGCAAGGTGGATCGCTATCTAAAACGGTCCTGCAGCACATGACGACATATTTACATGCCATGTATACTGGCAAAAAATTATACAAGCGCCTGGCTAGTCTAGAACTTTGGAAGATGTACCAGGAAGAAAGAGAGGAGGAGCCGCCATTAGATTGGATACTGAATATATGCAAAGAGGGGGTGAAGAGCCTTCAGCGCCACCCGCCCCGTCTGAAATAAAAAACGAAGCTAGTAAAGATAAAGGATTTTATCCACTAAGGGAACTTAAAGCAGCCACAGGATATAGAAACCCGTCAAATGAGTCACCTACGCAAAGTAGTGAGGAAAGCCCAGAGCAAGACAAGGAAAGAAATAGTACCTCCAAAGTCCTGAGGGACAAGGAGAGATGCGAAAAGGAAAAAGGTGATCAATCACAAGCAAGTACATCTCTAGGTACAGGAAGAGAGGTAAAGAGATTGAAAGGCGATGAGGAAAGGAACTGATGAGATAGCATTCACACAGAATGAACGGATGGGAGGTCAGATTTTATTGAAACTCGATGGTAAAGGCATTGAGGACATGAGACAAAGGGAAGAATGAGACGAACAAGAATGAAGGGATAAGGAAAAGGCAGGACGATTGAGAGATGAAGGAGCAAGAAAAAAGGATAGGCAGAAACGAGACCAGTTAAACCATGATGAACAGGGCAGAATACAGGAAAAGGCGGAAGAACAAAGAAAACGCGATAATAAGCAAAGAACAGCTGATGAACAGGAAAGAATAGAACTAAGGAGAATGGAGGAAGAAGAACAAAAGATACGCGAGAAGAGAATAAAAAGATGGAAAGATGAGGAAATATGAAGGGCGAATGAACGAAGAGATACACGGAAAAAAGAAGCTGATAGGGTTAGAGAGGAAGCGCAGAAACGTAGAGAGTTTGATGACGACATAGAACACAAGCGAAGACAGAGAACATGTGATCTCGAATATCTGGAAAGGGAAGTTAGAAAACCCAATCCAGTAGTACAATGGGAAGATATAGAAGAATTATTTCCTGAGTACGATTCAATACCAGGCATGTCTAGAGTAATTCTAGAAGATGACTTTGACACCAGAAGTATCGGAGAGACAATCAAAGAGATATATGATGAGATGGGACTAGAAAAAGTACCCCAAGGAAAGGGAAAGGATGGGCGTCTTGAAAGCATTCAGTTGTATGATACTGAGGACGCTTCACTCAGCAGCAGACATAGAGAGCTGTCGTTAGATCGGCTAACACTAAATAGAAATGAGGAAGAATGGAAAAGCTGCACAAGTTGGGCACAGGCAATATCAGACGAAGAAAGGGAAGCCTGTGGAAGAGAAGAGAGAGAAGAAAGAGACACAGAGCGAGGTCGCGAGAAACGTTTCTCTAGGGGAAAGGGAATAAAATGGTTGGATTCAACTGCGTCCACATCGAAAGTGCCAGAGTCAATGTCACAGTCAGACCGGCATGAAGGACTGCCACACGGTCAGAGGGGGGTGTCTCCCCCGCCATAGACAAGCAGTTTAAGGACATTGCCAGGCAGATGGCGATGTGGGAATATTACCCCTGCGTTAGACAGACAAATGATGAGAGAAGAAAAGGAGTTTAGTGCGTCACAGTTTCCCTTATTAGAGAAGGGAGGGACAAGGGCCCAGTATACACCATGGTCACAGATGGATAGAGAGAATCTAAAAAACAAGCTCCCAATGTTGACATCTGGAGCTGGGAAATGGATACACGATTTAGAAAAAATTACGAGAGGCAATACGTTGGCTATGGAGGATATCAAGGGTCTTTTGATTGCCATACTTGGTGACAGAACTGATGATGTTTGGACACGAGCAGGTTACCCTGGTGTGACTACAGTTAATACTGCACATGGCAGAGCACCATTAAACAATTGCAGAACCACGGTATGGAAAGCGCTTTGAGTGCTATACCCAGACACTTCTGACATGGGAGCTATAATGGCGCGTAACATGCAAGAGAGAGATGACCCGTTGCTTTACATTCAGACTTTTCAAGGCGCATGGGTGCTGGAAACTCGTGAATCTTGGGGGAAATCTATACCCGTGTTTTACCATATATTATGTCAAGGGCTTCCAGAACAGGTGCAGAAGCAGCTCAAGAAATTGGTAGGAAGCTAAATCATGGTCTGAAATGCAACTGACAATTGCGCATTATTGCAGGCTGCTACAAGAGAGAAATCGCAAGAAGAATGACGCAAGAAAAGGTGAATACACCAAATTAGTGTAGAAAAGAATTGCCAAAATATGCCATTGAAGGGGCAATGTTAACTAGCCCAGATGGATCCAATGCAGGTTAATAACCAAAGGCAGTTCGATCAAAGCAATAATGGGTTCAGCCCAAGAGGAAGAGGCTACCAAGGAAGGGGATGGCATAATAATCAGGGAGGTTTTCAGAATATGCAAGGCCGAAATCAGAAAATGCTAAATGGGCAAAAGAACAGACCACTGCAACATGTTGGACGTGTGGGATGACAGAACATCTAGCGCGTATTTGCAGAAGTGAAGGGATGGTGCAAAATGACCAATTTACAAGAGGGGGACAATGAACCCACTTGCGTTCTCGCAGCAGGGTGGAGTTGGATTTGCGTAGAATCAAACTGTACAGCAGCAAGCGCAGAGAGTGCAGCAAAGCTTACATCCACAACAGACTGTAACTAATTTCCTGCACGGGCAGTCTCAACAGTCTACGATGCAACTTCTACAGACTACAGGTACAGGACAGGTATTGAGCTCTAGAGCAGGAAATGTCAGGAGTGATGGAGGAAATCCATTCACTAACTGTGGGCCGAAATTGTACATGGCCTAGGACAGCTCACTGGGAGACCTGATGTGTTCCATCCTATCAGTGACACCAAACCTTCATGAGGAACCAAGGGTAGATGTCACTATAGGGGATAAAGAATATTTGTTCCTAGTGGACATGGGTGCAACACGCTCATGTATACGTGAAGGCAGGTTTTCTTTAACTGGTGATGCCATGAATACTTAAGGTTTTACAGGAGCCACAAGCCGTGTTCCTTTCACAAAAGAACTTCCAGTTTCTATAGGAGAATGCGACATGAAAGTTCCACTACTATATTCGAGACAGACGCCTGTCAATATATTGGGACGAGATTTGATGACAAAGCTAAATATGACAATCTCGTTCACTGAAGAAGGCACAGTGTGTTGAACTCCAGGAATGCACTATTTAAACGTATGCAGAATGATCAGAGCATACGCAGGATGAATGGCCATGAGAGCTATTCCATTAAAACCTGAGAGATTCGCATATGGAGTGCACATATTAATCTCATGGCTACCAGGCCTTGCAGACAGAACAATGAGAACACCAGATGAGTTTCTGTTCAGACCACGAATACGTATGCATGAGGAAAAGGGACGAGTGCTTCCCTTAACAATACAAGCAGCCATAGTGCAAGGAAAGATGGCTTTGGTTGATGGCTGTGAAGATGAAGGCAGACAATGGTGTGCAATAATCACCACAGGGGAAGGTTGCAGATTGACTGACGTCACTGATGACGATCTGTTTGAAGAATAAATAGGTGAAGATGAGATGACATTTGAGGTTAATCTCATTTATTGGGTGAAAATGATCAAAAGAGGGGTACCACAAAGGATGATGTTGGCACAACAACGTCCTGAATATTTGGATGACGACATGATAAAGGTGTCTGTCTCAGCATGGACTACAGGCCCCTATGACGTAGGCTTACTGAAAGGAGTTGGAGAAGTGAAGATTCAATTGAAACCAGGAGCAATTTTACCAAAAGCACGACAGTATCCCATGTCTAGGGAGGCAGATGAAGGGATTTTAAAGACAATTTCTGCCATGATGGATCAAGGTATCTTAGTGACGTCAGAGCGTCATGCAATACTTCGATTTGCCCAGTGAAAAAAGGGAAGGGGGGTCTTGGAGGCTAGCACGAGATCTTCACCCGATTAACCAGATAGTAGAGGTCGAGTTCCCTCTAGTCCCTAACCCGTCTACAATTCTATGTAACATACCTGTTGATGCACGTTATTTCATGGTGATGCATTTTTCTCAATCCCATTTCACAAAGACTCATAAGATTTGACATCTTTCACGTTCAGGCAAGTTCGTCTGAAAAGCACAATGTTGCCCAATGATATTGTGAGTTTCCTTCGATTTTCAATAGAGTCCTGCAGATGGACTTAAGCAACATTGCATTAGAGAGTATTGTTTTGCAATACTTGGATGACATTTTAGTCTGCAGCACAACAGAGGAAGAGTACAGACCTGATTCCATTCAGTTATGACCAAACTTGCTGAGAAAGGATATAAAGTTGACAAGGAGAAGTTACAGTATTGTCAACAAGAGGTGTTGTACATAGACCAATTGATTTCATATGAGGGAAAAAACGTTACTCCCGAAAGAGCTGAAGCTATTTTGAAAACAGCTAAACTGCACACGATAAAACAGATGCAAAGTTTTCTAGGATTATGTAATAATGTCAGGGCATGGGTCTTTGACTACAGCTCTTATACCAGACCCTTATTACAAGCCTTAAAGAAAGCACAGGCAACGAAAGAAAGAATTGTGTGGACCAAGGCCATGGAGGAAGGGTTTGACAAACTAAAAAAGGCCAATTGCACAGCACCAGCTTTAGGGATTCCCAATTATGCAGATGAATTTTACCTGTTTTCACACACAGATGGTACTGTTATGACAGCAGTCCTTACACAGAAAACCACGTTGGGGTACAAGCCCCTCGCATACTACAGTGGGATTTTTGACCCAGTAATGAGAGGTCATTTCCCGTGCGTAAAAAGTTTGGCTGCCACCGCCTTCGCCATAGAGAAAGCTACAACCATTGTTGAGCACACATTATTCGCCATTTTAGAGAAACCGAAAGGTACATTGACATCACAAAGAGCGTCTGCGTATGAAGTGGTCATATCAAATCCAGCGATTAAAATAGTTTGATGCAGAATAGTGAACCCAGCTATGTTTATAGCAGAGCCAGTTACTGAAGGATAGCCAATACATGATTGCGTGAACTATGAAGAATTCTATGATGAGATCCCAAGAGTAAAGGAAAATGCATTGGCAGAAGGAGAAATCGTCTTCATTGACTGTTCTTCGAGGATCGATCAAAATGACAGACAAAGATATACAGGCGCCGAGGAGTGGATGAGCAAATACAGACACAATAAGTGGCGCCGAGATCTGTACCTGCGAAACAAAATGGCGACCGATCCTGAACAAAGGATTACACTGGTGGACCGTGAAGCGGCCTCGTAAGGGTTGGGACGCAGCAAACGGGTATATACATCTTGTAGGTACCATCGGCCTTTGCAGGGTTGCATAATGTCGGTGAAAAGTCTGAGAACCAAGACCAGACAACCCACAATGGAGGTCTTCGCGAAAGCGCAGAGGACCCCCACAACATCGGAGCGGAGCACGTCCACGACTACTGCCGAAGAAGCCCCAGAAGGAGATAAGCACCAAATCCTGGAGGCTATATCGGAGCTGAGCACCAAGTGGGGCGCAGCAATGGCGGACTTACGGACAGCCCTGGAGGGCAAAATCGATGCGGTTGGGACTGAACTTGCCCTGTTACGGCAAGATGTCAGGGGACTGGCAGAGAGAACAAGTGGGCTGGAGAGGGCAGTAAAGACCAATACTGATGTCAGCACAACTAATGCAAAGGAAGTTCATGTGCTCAAACAGCAGGCTGCTAACCTTGAAAATCGGGTGGAAGAAGCGGAGGGAAGAGCGAGGAGAAATAACATACGGGTGGCCGGCCTGCCGGAGGGGGAGGAGGGTCAAGACCCTACAAACTACGTTGAAAACATGATCCTACAAGAAATAGGAGCAGATAAGCTTTCGCAGGGATTCACGGTGGACCGGGCACACCGGGCCTTGATGAGGAAACCGCGACCTGTGGCTCCGCCGCGACCTATTATCACATGGATCTTGAACTATAGAGATAGGGAGAAGATCCGGGAATATTTTCGTAAAGGTGGGACTATACAGAGAGCATCCGGCAACATTACAGCATACTCGGATTATACGATGCTGGTGCAGAGACTAAGATACAGCTACTTGGCAGTCAAGAGGAGGCTGCGAGCAGCAGGCATCAAGTACATGCTTTGTACCTGGCAAAGCTGAAGGTACTACATAAGAGCAGAGCGCTCTTTTTTGACACTCCTGAAGAGGTGGTAACGTGGTTGGATCTGCAGGGCTGCCCAGAACAAGAAGTGGACCGTGACCAGCAGGAACAGGACGGCTGAAAAACTGGTGCCACGGACATTTGGGGTACCAGATTATACCGGGAAGCGAGACTGGTCGAACACTGGATAGCATTCGCGCCTGGTGCCCGTCATGGACTGGAATATAGTAGGTAAATTGCAATTGGAAGCTGCATAGGGTTAACACAATGCGTAATACATGTGTTAATAGGAGCAATAGGATGGAGGCAACCACCCCCGAAATACTAATAGTTAAGTGGCCATTAGGGCGACTTTACCCTACTGAGCCCTGAGCATAGGTTTGTGCTGGACGGGGCTAGATGTGGGGGTGCCTGAGATCCAGGGATGGAGCTGGGCAACAGTTGGAGGGGGTGTTGTTGGGGAAGGGTTGGGTGGGGGGAGGGAAGGGAGGTGGGAAGTTTGGGGTGTACATAGTTTTGGGGAGTTTAAGTTTAAACATGAGCCTGCATGGAAGAGTTGGAGGGTTGTATCTGCATAGCATGACCGGGAGGGTTCGGTTGGAAATGAGGGAGGAAGATATCGGAGCGCTATGGGAGATCTCAGGATAGTGACGTGGAATGTCAGGGGACTTAACAGTTATATGAAGAGGAATAAGGTCATGCTGTATTTGAAAAGGCAAAAGATAGATGTTGCATTGTTACAGGAGACGCATTTGACGCGGGAGAAGCTGGAGCTAGTTGGGAAAAAATGGAAAGGGATTGTGGTGGGTTTGTCATACTCCGCTTACGCTAGGGGAGTGCTTGTCTGGGTGGCACCTCATGTCCCGTTTCAGCTACTGCAGGAAATGGCGGAAACTGACGGGAGGGTGGTTATATTGAGAGGGATGTTGGAGAATAAAGAGGTATGCATCGTGAATACGTATGCCCCCAACGATAACACGGCGGCATACTTCAGGACTCTGTGCACCAGTCTTAGTATGTGTGTGGGAAGCGTGGTTATTTGGGGTGGGGATTTCAATGGTGTAATGAACACCAAGGTGGATAGATCTGACAGCAAGATTGATAGGCCCACCCCAGCGGCCAAAGCATTGCAGGTGTTACTAGATGATTTCGGCTTGGTAGATGTATGGGGAGCAAAACATCCCAACGATAGGCAATATTCGCATTATTCTGCCCCGCAGCAGCTTACCACGAGATTGGACTACGTCTTTGCTACGCCGGATGTGGTGGCAGAGAGCACTCAAATAGAACACAAGGCGAGGGTCCTCTCGGATCACTCGCCCCTGATTCTTGGGTGGCAATACTGCCCCCCGAGGGCGCGGATCCCGACGTGGCGCCTCTGAGCGGAGGCACTCAAAGATCCGGTCTTTCGTGAGGACATAAGAGATGAGATCATTAATATTTTGAAATGAATACTGGTAGTGTTGACTCGGCGGGTACACTATGGGAAGCTTTTAAGGTGGTGAGGCGGGTGGCAGCCATAGCTAAGTCAAAGGGCCTGCAAGGTGGGGTTCTGGCTGACCTACAAAGAGTTGAAGATGAACTAGAAAGAACATTAGGAAGTGATAGTGTGGACACTGAGCTACTACTTAAACTACAACAGCAATGCGCGGAACATTGGGAAAGGTTCTGTAACCTCAATTATAAAAAGTATGTAGAAAGACAGGACGCGGGAGGAGATAAAACGGGTAGGCTTTTAGCATGGCTGTACAAGAGTGAGACCCCTAGACCCCCGATTAGGACAATAACTAGAGAAGATGGCGATGTAGTAGACACTCAAGAAGGAGTCAACAAGGAATTTGCAGATTATTATAGGGTGCTATACGGAGACAAGGAGGGAAGTGGTCAAGAGGAGATAACTGAAACACTAGACGATATTGGATTACCTAAACTAAGTGATGAGGAGAGAGAAGAGCTTGATGCACCAATTACCCTGGAGGAGTTGAAGGAGGTTGTGAAGCAGTTGCCCACCAGTAAGACCCCAGGAGCAGATGGGTTCCATAGCGAATTTTACAAAGTATATAGAGAAGAAGTACTACCCCCAATGCTAGACATGCTAAATGAAGCGTTTGAGATGGGAAGGTTGCCGGAGTCACTCAGAGAAGCGATCATAATGCCGCTTCCTAAACCCCACAAACCGGGATATAGTTGTAGCTCCTACAGGCCTTTATCGATGCTGAACCAGGACAGCAAGATTCTGACGGCTGTCCTAGCAAACAAAAGTAATTAGTAAATTAATCCACCCGGACCAAACGGGCTATGTTCCGAACAGGAACATAACCCATAATCATAGGAGACTTCACTGTGTGATCGATTGAGCGGATAGAAATTAAGGTGAAATGGGGATTGTATCCCTAGACGCAGTAAAAGCTTTTGACTCCGTTAAGTGGTTAAGGCTGCTGACGGCCCTGGGAGGTTACGGAGTAGGGCCGGGGTATATCAGGTGGGCGAAAATGCTATACAGTGAGCCGTTAGCCACAGTTCTAACGGGATCAGTGATATCCGAGAGATGGCAGCTTAGTAGAGGTACCAGGCAGGGGTGCCCCTGGTCCCCGATGCTTCACATTCTAGCCCTGGAGCCCCTAGCGATATACCTCAGGCAACAGTACGATACGATAGGTATTGAGGTTGGGAGGGAGCGGCATCTAATATCCTTATATGCAAATGATTTATTACTGTACCTGAAATACCCGGAAGAGAATCTTCAATATATCCGTGAAGTGATGGAGAAATACGTGGGGTTGTCCGGCATTGCGGTAAACCCTCAAAAATCCAGTATATTCCCCCTAGGTAGCTATAAGGGTACCCCAAAGGAAAGGTTGCCGGTGTTACAGATATCATGGGTGACCGGTTCTTTCCGTTACCTTGGCATAGATGTGTATCACACCGCAGAAGAGGAACATAAGCACAACACCGTGGTAGCTGTTGAGAAAATCTGGAAATGCATGAAATTTTGGGAGAAGTTGCCCCTAGCCATGATGGGACGGGGGCAATGCTTAAGATGGTGGTCCTACATAGGCTTTTACATTATTTTAATAATATCCCACATATGATACCCAAGAAGTTCTTCACTGAATTGAATAGTATATGCAGGGACTTCCTATGGCATGGTACCCGGAATAGAGTAGCGCTATGGAAGTTGCAGAACTTCTACGAAAAGGGAGGTATCAGGCTGCCCAATTGTGAGGTCTACTATATAGCAAGTCAATTACAATATGTGGCCAATCGGCTCTCCGAGGAAGTGACTCCTGAACATAGGTTGTTTGGGTGGGTTTGCACCCCATTTTACTTAAGGAAAATTATATGGTTGCCTGAGACAGATATGAAGGAGCGCCCTAAAATGATGATGTTGGGGTGGGAAATGTGGCATCGAGCGTGTCGGATGATGGAGGACCCATTCCCGTGCTCCCCGCAAGTACCGCTGGTCGCATTAGCGGGAGGGGACAAGCAGCTGAGGGTGATTATCAGAACCCACTGGGAATCGGTGGGGCTGGTAACGTTAGGGGACATCTGGCAAGATGGGACCATTAGAGATTTCGAAGAGGAGGTGGGGTTACACACTGGCCAATATGTTACGTACTATAAAATGGTTCAGAACATTCGGAAAACGTGGTCTGAAACAGTGTTGGCAGAGGAACCAGATGCTACTGTGGGGGTAATTTATGACATATCGGAAGGGGGGCATGAGATTTCTAGATTGTCTGAGATGGTGATGACCAGGGTGGGGAGGGAATTGACACATCTGAGACTTGACTGGGAGGAGGAGGTGGGGGCCCCAATGGGAGATGGGATGGGGGAACACGCCCTGGGATATCACAAAAAAGTGTCAATAAACGCTAGACTTAAACAAATACAGCTGTACATAACGCATAGAGCATACATGACCCCTCTGAGGATATCTAAGTTCTGGAACGCTGGGCAACAGGCGTGCCCTAGGTGCGACATGGAAAATGCTAACATGACACACATGTTTTGGTCATGCCCAGTAATCGAAAGTTTCTGGGGCGAAGTGGCACAAAAATTAGCGACAAAAGGGGTCACGCTTGTCATAGATACGGCCTGGGCCTGCTTGCTGGGAGGGTTCGCCAGACCACGGAAATTTAAACATGTTGAGAAACTGAGAAACCTGGCATATGTGCTAGCAAAACGGAGGATCGCCATGCGATGGAAGAAATGCCACAAGCCACGGGTGGAGGTATGGAGTTACAGAAATGGGCGGAGGCTGAAACGGTAGTATGGCAGGAGGCGAGCAGCATGAGTGGGGAGGAAGAAGTGGGTACCTTGATGGCATGGAAATTATTAATAGCGGAACTGTTCGGATCTATATCGGACCCGACGGAATCCGAAGATAGTGAGACCAGGCAACATGTAGCAGATGCTGAACGCGAAGTACAAATAGGCTCATGATGGAGGGTGGGACTTGGGGAGCAGTGGCAAAATGGAAATACAAATGGTGTCTAATGGAATTGTTGTAAATTACAATGTGTGTTGGATTTGTTTGTGTTGTTGTTTGGTTTGAATAAAATTAATAAAATATTTTTTTTTAAAAAAGATATACAGTCGCCGCTGTGGTAAAGCACATGGCAAATGGGGAATTTCGAGTACTTATTAATGCCAGTTTACACTCTCATTATTCAGCAGAGGCTGCAGAATTATTGGCATTGATACTCTCGCTTCAGAATCACACAGATCAGGAAGAAACGACATACAGTGACTCTGCCTATGTGATGTCGACAGTAAAGGCAGGCTTAACCCACTGGAAAAGGAGGGCCTACTTCCGAGCTGACGGCACACCAGTGCAGCACGCCACCTTATTGGACAGGCTCACTAAGGCACTACAACTCCCAGTGGGCATAGCAGCCATGAAATGCGCAGCCCACACGAAAGGGACAGATTTTATCTCACGTGGAAATCAAGCAGCAGACGCTGAAGCCAAGCATGTGTCGACTGAAGATGAAATAATGATGGATGTGGAAATACCTGATGTGCATGAGAAAATGATTGTTGTAAGAAGTAGGCCGGAGGGCTACAGTAATATATCGCAAACACAGTTAATGGAGCTCCAAGAGGAGGCACCACAGGAAGAAAAGAACCTTTGGAAGCAAAGAGGGTGCTCTTTAAACCCCTCTGAGGCTTTGTGGTGAAAGGACAGTACTGGTAAACCAGTATAAACCAGTAATGCCTATAGCCCTCCTGAAAATAGCACTGGAGCAGTTACACTATCCAGCACACATAACAAGAGACAATCTAGCAGCAATCATTTGTACCAAACCTAGCAGAGCATGTTAGATTTTTATGATAAATTGCATAGTCTGCCAGAAATTCATGGCTGGGCATACACTACTTGTGATCAGAGGAGTCATTCCAAGGCTTAATGGTCGTTTTCAGCACTTGCAAATCCACGATTTCGATATTATTCAAGTATGTAACGGGTACAGGTATGTAATTGTTGTGGTGTGTCCATTCTCTAGATGGATAGAAGCAGGTCCATGTACACACCTATACTCTACCTGTGCAGCCACATTCTTGGTGAGGGAGGTGTTTCCCAGATGAGTAGTTTGAGAAGTGATGAGGTCAGATAACAGTCCTCATTTTGTTAATGCAGTATTTGAACAGATCAGCTTGTTGCTTGGTATAAAGCACACGTTTTCCTCGGCGTATCATGTGCAAGTGAATAGTATATGCGAGAAGCTCAATGGCTTGTTAAAAGAAAGGATAGACAAGTTGAAGCTTACTCTGAAGAAAGGATGGTTGCACTGCCTTCCACTGGCATTGTATGCACTCAGAAACTAGCCTGTTTCTGATCACCATCTTACCCCACATGAAATTGTGACGTAGACACCGTTAATGATTCGAACTAGAGCTAGATGTGATGCTCAGCCAACAGGAGAAGTGTTAGTATTGGAAATGCAAAACTACCTGAACTGTATGACTTCCAGTTTTTCTGTAATTTCAGGACAGCTGCAACGACGACAAGGAGGGTGTAGAGCAGTACAGAACACAGAAGGAGATACTACAGCTGACAAGGTTCCGGAGTTACGTGTACCTCAATTATACCCTGGGGATACCGTCCTAGTTAGGAATCACACAAGGAAAAGGTGGGACGAGCCAAGGTTCCACAGACCTTTCATTGTGGAGGATATTACGCCATCTGCAGTCAAGTTACAGGGAAGAAGAGCTTGGATCTTCCTTGGAGGCATCAAGCCATATATCAGGGAGACCCCTCTGCCTGCACCCCAACCCAGAGAAACTACAGACAACGGGGAACAACCACAGCACGTGCACACAAGATCCATGACGAGGAAGAAGGACGCATGACCAGTCAAGTGAAAAAAGCAAGGAAACCTTTGTGATAAGGTTGTGGCTCAGTTATAAGACATTTCCATTGAGCAAAATAAGGGGAAAAGGACACACATACAAGCACTCTGTGCATCCTAGTTGCAGAGTAGAAGAAGAAGTTCATTTATTGAGCCACGAGTAGCTTGTTGACTTTGGACTGAGGCACACTAAAGCCTTGATAAGAAAAGCTATGCCAAATTTTGATTGAGGATATATAAACTGGAAAAGAATACAATATCCTGAGTCCTTCCACAGAGAGTCTTTGTTTGGACCTACTTATGGTGTCGTAGAATAGTGACCTCACTAGGCACAAACTGACTTATTTTGAATTGTTATTGAGGTCCTATCCGTTGGTGGTGGGGAAACTTACAAGCATAACAGAGTTCTTGCAAGATCCTGATAACGAAAACATAATAGGAAGACCGCTCACAGTGATTGCAGAACAGTTTCTTTTACTTCCAGAGTACAGCGAGGACAAGACAAATGTCCCTATAACCAGAGAATCATAGACTGGCGAATGCAGTGTTTTTTGTTTAACTGAGGATTTTCCAGACTTTTTTGGGAGACATGTCAATGTTGATGTACTCACATTTATCTGTGATCCAGCGAACACTACAAACTTGACTATGCTTCTAAATAGCACAATAGTGCAGGTTGCACTTTCTTCTCATCAAAATCACAGAAGAGTGTAGAGACTTTTCATAAGAGGGACAAATCGTGGAAGTATTGACAGAAAATTACACTTTTGCTGACAGGGAAGCAACATGTCATCTGGAGTGAAGCAGATTTGAGGTATAGACTGGGAACTAATCTATATGGAACATATATTATAGACTTGCTGAGGTCACCGTTCATTGTTGGAACATTACATTGTAAACATAAGAGACTGTCCATTATCCAGAATCAGAGGACAACTGGTCCAGAACTATTGATCCGTGAAGCAGAGACAGCAGAATCCAGAAAAAGTGATAATAATGAAAATGTATTAAAGAACAAGTGTTTGCTTCCTTAGATGATTGAGGTGGGAAGTCAAAGCAGTAGCATTGTTCTCCCTCAGGAGGAGAGACATTCATATTGCCCAAGAAACAAATGCTGTAAGATGACCTACCGGTACATTGTTTATACATGCATTGTATTCATAATCAAATTACTGTCATTAACAATCAGAACTGAATTATTTATAGATGCACAAAGTGTTGTCCCTATGCACCCGCCTGAAAATGCACGCTTGATACCCACAAGAGCGCTCAGACCTTATATAGTCATTCCTGTTCCAAGAAAAAGTGACTGAGCTCTGAAAGGGATGTGGTAAGCAACGACACACACACAACACTTGTTCTAGCAAATGAGTTGAAACGGCGGAGACAGGGTCGGCAAAGTAGACCAGACAAGAGATCGATGAGAGTTACACCCGCACAGATAATGAGTACAAACACACTTGGTCTAGTGTCAATAAGTTGAGAATGGGAGAAGTTTGGACAAACAATGATGAGAGGTTCCACACCAAGAGAAGTTGAGAGACAAATGGAGAAAGCTGAACTTTTAAAGAGACAAAAGGCTTTAGAGAATAAGCAAAGAGAGAAAAACTTGCAAGCACACCTGATCCTGCGAGACATAATATCAGGGCAGTGCCTGGAGAGAAGGCACAAACAGAAATTATAAGAGACATTTGTATGCCTGATTGGTATATTCAAAGGATGAAGCAAATTGCACAACCTCCTACTTGAACAATACAAATGGAAACAACTGGATCATTGACAGAGATGACCGAGCATCCTCCAGCAAGAAGGAGCTATACAGAAGTATTAAGTGACATGCTTGTGAAAGCTCATATCAAAAGGATAAGTGCCAATAGAAGCATGCAAGATGACAATAGTGAACTGAATGATTACCTTGACAGCACAGCACATTTGGAAAACAACATATGGTACCAACATATGAAGGAAGGTGGAAGACGAATTTCGGCTGAAGAATGCTTTGTATGTGCACTTCTACCCTACAGCATGGGAAAGTCAAAATTCTTTGTAGCTATCAAGATAGATGTGCAGACAGAACACTGTCTGTCCAATATAGCCATGTGCAAAACCAGAGGTCAGTTCATGGGAAGTGATGCTTCTCTCAAATGGGCGACTGAAAAAACTGATCCAGACGAAGATGATTATGTCAAAGACATAAAGACACAAAACAATGCCTAAACGAAGAACATTGTGATCAGATATGAAAAACCTGGAATAAAAGGAGCAGAGATCAGAAGAGAAGCGAACATAAAATTGGAAACTGCAGGAAAGACTTCAGAGGAATCTTGCAGATGGAAAAACAGAGGTCAAAAGAAAATCTGGGCAACAGTGCTTTCACCAGATGGATGGGGAAAAGGAGTAGTGATCTGCAGAGCATGGGTAGTAATAGGTTGTTACCAGGCTACCATTGATATACTGCAAAATGGATGCAAGCCATTATGGCCAAAGCTTGCTAAATTACTGACATGGGTCAAGGACAGAGGAGGACCCTTGCAGATAATACCATTGAAGAGCCCAAAATTCTGTTTCAGAAATAATGTCACGAGGAAAATGGGAGAGAATCACAATTGTAGCTGAGTCTTTGATGCTCCAGGAATGATGCATGGCACTGCAGTGATCATGGATTACTATTGGGCTTGTGGATCCCAAGCATACATGAGATTTGGCGAAGAATTGCAGAGGTATATGTACATTGGTCAATGTCTATGTTCCAGCATTGGTGATTCCAAAAGGTGATGTGAACATTGATAGTTTCCCGAAAGCAGATGCTCACCTTCGAAAGATGAGATCTCTGGAGCTTATGAGGAGAACAGAGAGGGAAAATTATTTCTCTGCAAAATCCATAGGAGCTTTCGATGCTATCCCATATGAACACAGGTTGTTCAGTCTGACCTCATCAGTGTTCACGATGATCCTGACGCCAAGAATTCAGGTTGGAGCAAATACTAAATGGTTGCAGATAACCAGATGGGAGTTACTGCAGACCATTAACACAAGAATACAAGGATTTAATGCAATCAGAGAAGAGTTGAGAGTAATCAGACTGATGACACTCCAGAACAGATATGTCTTAGACATGATCACAGCTATGGATGGAGGTGTTTGTGCAAAAATCGGAGAATCATGTTGCACATTTATACCTTCACACGATGATGTGAATGGAACCTTAACAGAGGCCATAGATATGCTGAATAAACTACAGAATCAGATGATAGATGAAGCTGACGAAGTTGATGATGACAGTTGGTTTGGAGCACTGTTTTCATGGATTCCACAATGGATGGCAGATGCTTGTGCCTTCCGTGCTCGCACACTGCTTGCTGCACTCCACGAGCATCGCTACTCCTCCGTGGTTCCTAGATCCATCCCGGGCATTGACCGTTACTCACCTTACCTTCCTGGAATACTGAACGTTTACCTTCTCTCCGAGTCCCGAAAGTCCAGGAACAAGGAAAGACCTCCAAGAAGGAAAACAACACAGGACAAACAGGTGAGACAAGGGGCAGAGTGTGACAGTTGGGATAGGAAGCTGTTGTTGTGGAAAACCCTATCTTCTAGATTCCAAGAAATTATAGAAAACGTGTGGGATAATGGCTCTATTGCAGTCTAAGTGGAGAATGTCAACTGATGACATAGAACAAGGATGAGCACGTAAGAACAGCAGGATGCTTGAAAGGAGTCACAAAGATATGGACCTCAAAGAAGCATCTCTTCAGACCAAAATGTCTAGATACAGAGGATGAAACAAAAGTGAAGGATGAAGAAAAAGTGAACGCAAAGAAAGAAGTGAGAGTGGTCGATGAATCGCCCAGAGGTGAGAGTGAAGAGGAAGTGTCGAATATCATCCCCACTCCAGTTGCCCCCCTCCTATTACCTATTGGGTTCACACCAAAGTATGTGACGTATGATGGACAGTTTAATCAGCAGAGAGCAGCATATGGGCTCTGCCCAGTACCTATCAGGTTGACAGCACCTGTTAATATACCGACACCTAAGAAAACCTGGACACTAAGGTATATATTAAAGAAGCCATACCTACATCCTAAACAATATGATGGTTGTTTGAATAAAATACCTGAAGAAACAAAGAAGATAATGAAGGAAGATGAATGGTGATGTCATAAGAAATCGGACTGACGCACATATAGAAGATATAATGACCTGAGAATACTGACAAAGAGATGAAATACCATGGATAAGTGAAATCTTGAGCCTAAGGTGAAACAGTTGGTGTCAAGATGAAGAAACGTATGCCATATGCACGAAGAAGATATTCAGTTACTTAAAACGTGTACAGATGCAAGTAATTGCAAGAGGCAAAGAAATTGTGAATCTTGCTAATGCTTTATAGTTGGTAGATTGCGGCAAGCACCAACGTTTACAAGTATATACCTCAAGAAGCACTTTATGTATGAATGTAAGTCCACTACGCACATAAGCCGAATTGAACAAAGATTACAAAAGGCCTCAGATGGAGTGTGTCGCAGCAAGAAACTCGAGAATCAAGATAGAACAAAACTCAAGTAAGGATGACCATGCCAAGAAACCAAGGTCTTATCTGACTGGAATAGGCCAACATTGGATACAATTAAGGAGAGAAGAGAACAGAGGATCCTGTTCAGAAAGGTCATGATAAGCCACAGATGTCAGAAGACTGGTAGAATTAAATCAAATATACGAAAAGACACAGGGAAAATGCACCCTGTAAACTAAGGTCCTATAGTGAGTAGAGCCAATGGGACGTCTTACTTTTAGTGACGTTCATATTGGCCATTTTGAAGGGAGGGCTTAGTTGCCCCACCTGACATGTATTATCCAATTCCCTCTCCCTGTTACCATATACAGATATAGTACCTATGTTAAGTTACCTTCCTATAACTAATCATGTTGCATGTTAGGTTTTTAAGATTGACACGTTGAATGACGTTAGTACTTGCGCAGGTTGAAAGTCAGCAATGATGAGTTTTCGCTATAAATATTGTGTGTTTTCTAAAAGTGAAGAGAGCGAGAAGATCGAGCGGTTGCTGATATTCGTTGTACTCCCCGTTTTATGAACTTGTCATTAAAATGGACTCTCTTTGCCAAACTATTGAGTTGTCTTAATTATTTGATGCACAAGTATGAATCTGCCTCTCCATCTATCTCGAGGGTACTGCTACTCATCTTAAAGGGCTGTTTGAGAGATCATCCAGTGCCACTGTCTCAAAATTGTCCTTACAAAGACGCAGGCTGGAAAATGCTTGTGTGGCACTCCTCTTAGCTTCTTCCCAGTGCTTGTGTCCTTTCAAGGCGGATGGCCCAAAGCTCAGGAGGGTGTTAGCAGGCAACAGCCTTGTCCTTTGTCCAGAGACTCTCCGGCACTTTCCACCTAGGAAGCTTGCTGTGAGAACCTAGCAGGGCACGATGTGTCCTGGCTGGGTACCGGTTCTGGAGCTGCTGACAGGTCTTCTGAGTCTGGTATCTCCCTCTGTTCCCTGGGAGATGTTTAGAGGAGGGATCTTGCTTCCCTCTTGGAACACTTGGCCTTCCTTCACTGGCGGATGATGTTAGGTAGACTGTAACTTTAGCTCAGGTCCAAAAGAGTCCTTCTTCTTACTCCTTGCAAAGTCTTCAGATGATCTTGAGGTGAGGGGTTCGGCCCTCTTTTAAAGCCAAATGGGACCCAGCGATTGTTGTAGGCTAAGCCTTCCTTAATGAACTAATCCTGGGTCCCCACCAACAATCTTCTGTTATGCATGAGTGCAGGACCAGAGTGCTCTGCAACAGGACAGACAAGGGGGTGACAACATATATCTAAGTTCCACCCATCTTCCTGTCTGTTATAGATCAAAGTGTCTCTCTGGTTAACTGAGCCCCCTGTGACTCTAGATTAAAGCGCAGGTTTTCCCTTGAAGTATGTGCTGGGAGCAGTCTTCCTGTCTCCCCCAAACCACATACTTCTCCCCTCTGAAAGAGGTCAGCTCTGCAGGGTTTGCCTATGGTAAATAGTGGACCCAGACATGCATTTCACTGTCTTTCATACAGAGGGGTGGGAACTAGCTTCAGGTTGACACATTGTCATGTACTACAGAACACGTCCCTTTTGGACTTCCTGGTCCTTGTCACAACGGGGCGTGCACTCCATAATACTCCCAACATGGTCGTCCAGCGTGAAACCCCTTTCTCGCTCCACGTGCTGGACGTAACGTATTCTATTAATAGACTACGCCTTCCGCGGCTCCGAGCGTCTCAATGCTATTGCAAAGCAGCGATCCGACGTGTGTCCCGTAGCTCGCAGTATTCTTTCCTTGTACCTGTCTATCTACCCATTCCTTGCCCCTTCCTTTCCTTCTATTTCCTGGACTCGTTTGCTAGTTGCACCTTTCCTAGTTCCCCGGATTCCTGGATCCGATTCCCGGAAACTGAACGCACTCTGGAGTCAGAAGAGACTCGGGCAGCCTTGTTCAAAACCAGGTCCGTCCGCAAGAAGGCAGCGACCAAGGACTCCAGCAAAGAACGGACCCTGGTGAGAAGGGGGGAACTCCTTGACAGTTTGAGACGCCACCCGACCGAACTCGATAGCGACATGGAAGCCGCCGTTCAGGACCTGATGTGTTGCATGCAAGAACTATCAACCGATGTCCAAAATCTAAAGGCGGAAAACGCCGCACTCAAACAATTGGTCCTATCCCGGAATTCGGCCACAAAAGAAAGCGTCTTGTTGGGCGGCATTGTTGACAAATACGATGGGCTGGCAAAAACCCTTTGTGGATTCCTGGATTCATGTTTGGTCCACTTTACATTTAAGCCTTATTACTTTTCGACTCCCAGGGCTAAGGTGGGGTTCATAATTTCCCACCTTTCCGGGAATGCCTTCACCTGGGCTACACCCCTCATTAACTCCGGCGATGCCCTCCTAGATGACTATGATGGGTTCATACAGGCCCTTAAAAACATGTTTGATCACCCTGAGCAGGTCTTCAGTGCCCAGGAATGTCTGTTAGACTTTCAGCAGGGTTCCCAGCATATGCTCACTTATGTGACTCGATTCAAAGAATTGGCCAAGGAAGCTGATTGGTCCTCTGAGGTGAGTTTCACCCTGTTCAGGAGAGGACTGAATGATGAGATTAAGGATGAGTTGGCCAGAGCGGCTCGACCAAACTCATTCCAGGCACTAATGGACCTTGCCATGCAAATAGACTTCTGTATACAGGAACGAAAGGCTGAAAAAAAGAAATCCAGGGGAAATCCTTCCAAGGTGTCCTTTGAGAGCACCGTCAGAATGGACACAAACCCAGGCTCAGTCACAGAACCAGAACCCATGCAGATAGGAGCCTTCCGTGGGCCCATATCCCCGCAAGAAAGGATGAGAAGGATTCATACGGGGTTGTGTATGTATTGTGCTTCGGACAAACATTTGGTTAGGGAATGTCCTCTAGCCACCCCTCGGCGTTCGGGAAACGCCAGCTCCCGGTCCTAGATGGAGCAGAGCTTCGGGAGAGAGATGTTTGCTCCACATCAATTCCATCCTTGAACTGTCCTGGACAAAACAAATTGGTCATACTACAGGCATTTCTATCACCCTCCAAGAGCAAGACCTATCCCATTTTTGCCTTGGTAGACTGCGGAGCTATGGGGATCTTCATTGATCATGATTGGGTTGCTAGTCACCAGATTCCGTACGAGACACGAAGTACCTTGCAGCTTGTGGAAGCCATCGACGGAAGACCCCTCACTTCAGGGCCCATAAGCCTGCAGACCAAGGAGATCCAGCTCTCAATAAATCACCATCAAGAGCTGATTAGGTTCGACATCATTAAATCAGCCCACTACCCCATGGTATTGGGTATGCCCTGGTTACAAAAACACAATCCGCATATCAACTGGACAGCAGGGTCACTATTCCTAGGCTCAGAGTTTTGTATGTCTCACTGTCTATTCCTGGAACCTTCATTAACACCCCCTAAGGAATCGCATAAAGACCAAGAAACACCACTCATGGTTTCCAATATGATACAAGTCCCTGAGGCCTACCAAGGTTATGCTGATGTGTTTCTGACTGCCATAGTCCAGGCCTTACCCCCACACAGGCCTGAAGACTGCGCAATAGAAACGGAACCCTCAGCAGTGATTCCTTTCGGCAGGATGTTCATCCTTTCTGAACCCGAGAAAAAGGTCCTCAAAGAATACCTGGATACCAACCTTGAAAATGGCACCATAAGACATTCAAAATCTCCAGCAGGTGCTTCGTTATTCTTTGTTCCCAAAAAGGATACCCAGGAACTCAGACCCTGCCTCGATTATCGTGGCCTAAATCAATGCACCCTCAAAGACCGATACCCACTACCCTTGATTTCGGATATCCTGGAAGCCGTAAGAGGCACGGTAATATTCACCAAGTTGGATCTCTGGGGTGCCTATCATTTGATCCGTATCCAGGATGGAGACAAGTGGAAAACCGCCTTTAGAACATCCTTTGGCCATTACGAATACCTGGGCATGCCCTTTGGACTAGCTAATGCCCCGGCAGTCTTCCAACGGTTTATGGATAGGGTGTTCTCTGACATGTTGTTCCTCTTCGTCATTGTATATCTGGATGACTTATTGATCTTTTCCAAGGACCCTCAAAAGCATGAAGAACATGTAAAGGCAGTACTGCAAAGACTCTGTGAACACCAACTCTTAGCCAAACCCGAAAAATGCTTGTTTCACGTTACCTCTGTTCACTACCTAGGATTTATCCATAGCCCAGAGGGAATTGGAATGGACCCTTCAAAGGTAAAGGCTGTTCTGGCATGGCCTGCTCTTACATCCGTGAAACAAGTTCAATCCTTCCTGGGGCTTGCCAATTTCTACCGAAAGTTCATATCCACCTTTTCCGAGATTGTTCAACCGATCGTTGCTCTCTTAAAGAAGGACACCCCTTTTATCTGGTCCACACGGCAAGACACAGCGTTCCAGCGTTTGAAGACCGAGTTTACACATGCTCCCATCTTAGCCCAATCCAACATAAGCTGACCATTTCTAGTGGAAACAGATTCCTCTAATTACGCCATAGGAACAGTGTTGAAACAGAAATTAGAAGATAAGCTGGAACACCCCATTGCTTATCTTTCACAAACCCTGACTCCGAGTGAAACACACTACTCTGTCCTAGAAAAGGAATTGTTAGCCATCCGCCAAGCCTTCACTGAATGGCGGCATCTACTTCTGGGAGCTAGACATCGAGTCCAAGTCCGTACGGACCATGGGAATCTTCAGATTCTACAGTCATTGGAATGTAGAAATAGTCGTCAGGCGCGTTGGGCCTACTTTTTTGCCCAGTACCAGTCCCACATCACTCATGTTCCCGGATCACATAACCTGATTGCTGACGCCTTGTCTCGACGTCCTGACTATGTAACCACTGAAGATAAGGCATATCCTAAAATGTTTTCCCCCACGATCTTCGTAACTCAAGCAGTCAACCTCCTGGAAGAAATCTGAGCGCAAACCCAATGCTCTGAGATATGGAAGGATATGTCAAGGAAAAACCAATGAAATCTAAGAGCCAAGGAAGGATATTTATTCAAGGACAATGCACTGCTCATTCCAACACAGAAATTACAACAGAAAATAATAAACCTCTGTCATGACACACTTCACTCCAGCCATTGTGGCATCACCAATACCCTCCGTCTTATACAGAGACAGTTCCGGAGTCCTAAAATGAAGACTGACGTACAGCAGTACGTCCAAGCTTGCATTGTCTGTGCTCAAAATAAGCATGATAACAAGAGACCGGCGGGTCTTCTACTGCAACCAACACTGCCAACTAGGCCATGGGAATTCATCGCTACAGACTTCATTGTGGAACTACCACCATCTTGAGGATACACTACTATCATGGTTACCATAGACTTGTTCACTCATATGGCTCATTTTACACCCCTCAGTAAAAAACCATCCTCCTCCGAACTAGCTGGAATCTTTCTGGAACACATATTCCTCCTGCATGGTCTTCCTTCCAAGATCATATCTGAAAGAGGACCTCAATAGGTCTCACAATTCTGGAAACATCTCTGTCGAGTTCTGGGAATTCAACGTGCCCTCTCTTCAGGGTATCACCCCCAACCCAACGGAGCCACAGAACATGCGAATGAGACCCTGGAACAGTATCTTCGATGTTTCGCCACCAAGGTCCAGGATGACTGGTCACTCCTGATACCCGTTGCTGAATTCGTCTACAACAACTCCGAACATTCAGCGCTCAAAACCAGTCCTTTTTATTGTAGTCAAGGGTTCCATCCATCGGTTTTACCCTCTGTTCTTCCTCATTCTACACCGGTACCTACTCTTGACTCCTGGATCGAAACCCTCGTCATCATACACCAGGAAGCCAAGGAATACTTAGAGAAGGCCAGAATGCAGACCAAAAGATATGCAGATTCCAAAAGAAGACCAGGCCCCACTTATGCAGTCGGTGACCAAGTATGGTTGTCATCAAAATTACTACCCCAACATCTATGACCAAACAAATTGGTCCCCCGCTACTATGGTCCATGTCCCATCAAGGAAATGATTAACCCCGTCTCATACCGGATCAAACTACCAGACTCCTGGAAGAAAATTCATCCAGTTTTTCATACCTCCTTATTGAAATCCTACAGTCCATCCTCCCGGAAATCCTGTAGACCTCCTCCTCTGCTGGTCGACAACCAACTGGAATATGAGGTATCCCGGATTTGCGATTCCAGGTATAAACGGGGCCAGCTTCAATACCTGGTTGAATGGAAAGGATACCCTCCTAGTGAAAGAACCTGGGAACCTATTTCTAATATCAAGGCCCCTCGGTTGCTCAGAAGATTTCACCTCATACACCCGGGCAAACCTGGTGGAAAGGGTTTTCGGAGGAGGCATGCTGTCATGAACTACAGAACACGTCCCTTTTGGACTTCCTGGTCCTTGTCACAATGGGGGGTGCACTCCATAACAGTCCCAACATGGTCGTCCAGCGTGAAACCCCTTTCTCGCTCCACACGCTGGACTTAACGTATTCTTTTAATAGACCATGCCTCCCGTGGCTCCGCGCGTCTCAATGCTATTGCAAAGTAGTGATCCGACGTGTGTCCCGTAGCTCGCGGTATTGTTTCCTTGTACCTGTCTATCTAACCGTTCCTTGCCCCTTCCTTTCCTCCTATTTCCTGGACTCGTGTGCTAGTTGCACCTTTCCTAGTTCCCCGGATTCCTGGATCCGCGTCCTGGAAACTGAAGGCACTCTGGAGTCGGAAGAGACTTGGGCAGCCTTGCTCAAAATCAGGTCTGTCCGCAAGAAGGCAGCGACCAAGAACTCCAGAAAAGAACGGACCCAGGTGAGAAGGGGGGAACTCCTTGACACACATTGCACATCAAGGGAGTTTTAGTCCTGCCTTCCTGTTATCTCTCCGGCAATCAAGCCAACTTTCATTAGTATGTATTGCTACCAGCCAGAGAACAAAGGAATGCAGATCCATGGAGCCTTTGATATTTTAATTAGGCTGCGCATGGCTGGAGGAAAGTGTGCCTTCCCCCTCCTTGGAATGCTTTGATGTAACCAGGGCTGTGACTATCACAGGGGAAGATGGCGCCTGTAGGCTGTGTCTTCCCAGAGTACAGGTGACTATGTGTTTGGTGCGGGAAGCAGATGAAATGGGTGCGGAATGGCAGCACTCATTTCTCAGCGTTTGGTCTCCCATCATTCCTTTTCATTTATCAAAAAATCAAAAAAGCCCAGGCGAGCGCACTCTCCCTGTGCGGATGTTCAAATTCCTCACAGCCACTGATTACACTGCACCGGGACACACAGGCCATCTCCCATCCTACATTCATACTGGCCAAAGAAGACCCTTTTCCCACCATTGATGTGGCCGCTGTGATTCAGGTGGATTTACCGCCTGTCTGAGTGGCGGAAACAGTATACATGTTTGGCGGTACATCTTTGGGAAATACTGCCAACGTCATAGTGAGCCCTGTGGTCTACTGCAGTCACGTAAAGACCTGCAGAAACACTCAGTACTCATTTAAACTGAAATCCAGTGCTATTGCTATCATTGCCTTGAGTGGGTACCTCTCCCTGAACCAAAGCCAGCGCTGATACCGTAATGGCAATGCCTCGCCCCAACCTCACCAGCACCCTAGATATTGTTGCCCAAACGCAACTGGTCAAACCCAAAGCCGATCAAAATTTAAATAAAAATAGTTTGATGAAAGCCTCCTAGTTCTGAAAGGCAGAAGTCGCATAGAAATGGAATTGGGCGGAATGCAATGCAGAGATGGAAAGACTGCAACGTAAGAACCAGTCGACAGGAAACGAGCAAGAATTTACATTAGACAATTGGGATCACTAATGGCTCAACCCCACCAGAGGAGGTCAATAAAATAACAGAGGAACTTGAGGGGTATGCCTTCAACCTTCAAAAAACTGTGCAAGGACCTTCTGAGCGTCTTCAGCTCCAACAGTCTGCGGATCTGAGAACTGACAGATCCAATTCCCACCCATTGAACACTCTTCCATGAAGATCCCATTCCCACCCACTGAACACTCTTCCATGCAGATCCCATTCCCACCAACTCAACGCTCTTCCATGCAGATCCCATTCCCACTCACTCAACACTCTTCCATGCAAATCCCATTCCCACCCACTCAACATTCTTCCATGTAGATCCCATTCCCACCCACTCTACACTCTTCCATGCAGATCCCATTCCCACCCAGTCAACACTCTTCCATGCAGATCCCATTCCCACCCACTCAACACTCTTCCATGCAGATCCCATTCCCACCCAGTGTTAGGGAGAATTCTCTGTTTAGGCTGAATTTCCTAACCTAGTGAGTCCCCCAGCGGCTTTGCTGGATTTCTGGAGTTTGTTTTTTTCCATCCTGCCAAGAGTGATACTCTTTTCCTCCCACTCTTGGACATGAATGTGTGCAATTCCTTTGAATATCCATGTGTTCTATGGGCTATGGGGTCTTTTACTCCATAGGGTCTCATATGTTTTTCTATGTGTGTTACACCACACCCTACGTGCCGTAACACTGGGGCGTCCTAGCGGACCTCCAGCATAGACTCCATACCCGGGGGCTGACTACTGTCTCCCCGGACATGTAAAGTCACCATTGGCTTTACTAGACCTAAATTTACTAACAGAACTAGTACCAACCATCTTATTGTGGACGTGCTAGTAGGGGTAATTCGATTACTCCTGGGTCTGTTACTCGAGGGGGCACTGTCCCGTCCCCCCTCGTCGAGTTTTGGCTGGTGGCAGTGGAAACTACTTGTTATGTTCGACCCCGGACATAACCCTATGGAATTCGTCCCATTGTTGGAGATTGATACTTTTCCTCGTTAATCTCTAACGTACCACCGGTCTACTTATCTTAAATAAGTTTATCGGATGGTACTTTCTGCCAGAACTCGGTTTTTAAAATGGCGTCTGTGTTCGTCTCTGTGACTCCTAAACCAAAGGTTGAGCCCTTTGTTTCACTTTTGGCGGGCCTCTGCACAGAGACCCTCCAAAGTGGTACCATTCTGTCTGGGTTACCACAGGGGTGTGGGAGGGGGTTTAGGCACCCTGGACCGAGGTGAAAATACTGAGAGTTTGCGAGCTCTCTGTAGGCAAGAGAATCTTTCAGTAAGAGGCAAGAAGTTAGAACTAATAGAGAGATTGCTGGTGAACCAAAGTCTGGGTACTGGTTCAGAGGAACCAATTTCTCCAGCGAATGTAGATAACAGTGATGGTATTGATCTGAATCGTAATTCTAATGATAGCGATGAAGAGGCTGACAAGGACGGAGAGGCTAACGAAACTGTCTCCCCTGCTCCTCTACCTGCCTTACCAGCTGTACCTACGGGGCCCATACCAGGTCCCACAAGTAACCCTGCTTATTTTGAACTTGAAAAAATGAAGCTCAAATTAGAATACAAACGGTTCTTGGCTCAATCTGAACGAAACCAAGAGCTCGAGTTCAGACGGATGAATGCCCAGGCTGAGCAGAAGCAAGCTGAGTTAAGAATCAGGGAAATAGAACTTAATCACGAGTTAGAAATGAAAAAGTTGTCTATGGAAAATGCTTCTCTCTCCTCTGGTTCCTCTAGGAGCTCCAGTCCCAAAAGACCCCGGATGCCGAAGGAATTAGTGGGTATGTATGAACCGAGATTGGATGTGTTGGATTGGTTAAAACTGTTTGAGTACAATCATGGGCTCCAGGACATCACCGGGAATGCTTTACTTCCCTGGTTGTTCTCTAGGCTCCCTCCTGTTGCGACTGATGTGGTAATGGAGTTGGGGGAGGCGGATAAAACGGATTACGAAAGTGTGAAACTAGCTTTGATAGCTAGATTTGGGAAGACCCCTTCCCAGTATCTGAAGAAGTTTAGGCCGTACTTGTATGGTTCTACTTTTGGCATTCAGACTGACCACCAACCCTTGAGATGGTTAATGCAAATGAAAGGGGAAAACCCAAAACTATTGAGATGGGCAATCTGCCTGCAAGGGTTTGATTTCACCATTGAGCACAGGTCAGGATGTCACCACCAAAATGCTGATGGTCTCTCTAGGATGTATGTCATCGACTAGAGGTATGAGATTCATCCAGGAGTGGATTAAATCCTCCTGTCCCTTAGTCTGGTGGGGGCGAGTGTTAGGGCGAATTCTCTGTTTAGGCTGAATTTCCTAACCTAGTGAGTCCCCCAGCGGCTTTGCTGGATTTCTGGAGTTTGTTTTTTTCCATCCTGCCAAGAGTGAGACTCTTTTCCTCCCACTCTTGGACATGAATGTGTGCAATTCCTTTGAATATCCATGTGTTCTATGGGCTATGGGGTCTTTTACTCCATAGGGTCTCATATGTTTTTCTATGTGTGTGACACCACACCCTACGTGCCGTAACACTGGGGCGTCCTAGCGGACCTCCAGCATAGACTCCATACCTGGGTACTTACTACTGTCTTCCCGGGCATGTAAAGTCACCATTGGCTTTACTAGACCTAAATTTACTAACAGAACTAGTACCAACCATCTTATTGTGGACGTGCTAGTAGGGGTAATTCGATTACTCCTGGGTCTGTTACTCAAGGGGGCACTGTCCCGTCCCCCCTCGTCGAGTTTTGGCTGGTGGCAGTGGAAACTACTTGTTATGTTCGACCCCGGACATAACCCTATGGGATTCGTCCCATTGTTGGAGATTGATACTTTTCCTTGTTAATCTCTAACGTACCACCGGTCTACTTATCTTAAATAAGTTTATCGGATGGTACTTTCTGCCAAAACTCGGTTTTTAAAATGGCGTCTGTGTTCGTCTCTGTGACTCCTAAACCAAAGGTTGAGCCCTTTGTTCCACTTTTGGCGGGCCTCTGTACAGAGACCCTCCAAAGTGGTGCCATTCTGTCTGGGTTACCACAGGGGTGTGGGAGGGGGTTTAGGCACCCTGGACCGAGTTGCCTTGCCAACTCCGGTCGCACTCTGGAGTGATTGGCCCAAGTGGTGAGCCTCCCCGCTCACCACTTAGCAAGTGTTGATTGACAGCTAGGCTGAATGAATGGGGGTTTTCTGCATAAAAGCAGGGCTTTTGGTACTGGATCTTCAGAAGTCGCCACAGGACCTAAGAATCTGACGAGGGTAACGCTGAGCTGACCTGCAACGACGACACCTCCGGTGGAGCCCTGCTGAACTGACTTACCACTTCCCGACGACAGAGGAGATCTCCCTGCCGGAGAGTCTCTTCCCCTGACTGGTGGGAACAACCAGTCCCCTTTGCTTTTTCTTCGCCTCAGGACGCGGTGGTCGAATTGCCCATGCAGAGCACCCCGGCAACCGGATAGCCACTACCCCTGTACTGCGACCAAAAGGTGGTGCCTTGTGACGGAGCACTCCGCGGCTGGTCTCTTCCCTGGTGGTGCACCGGACTTCACTTTTCTTCGACGACGAGATCATCTCTACTCTTGGCAAAGACCCGACGTGCATCCACCACCAGGAACAACTGCCCCTTCCGGAACTGTCTCCCCACAACAAGGTACCGTGTCCTGCCTGGCTTCCCTTTCGATCAGTTCGAGTGAGGTGTCTTAATCCTTGCCTTTCCGTTGGGTCGCCTCCAAGCTTTTTCTAGCGTGTTGTTCTGAACTGATTCAATCTGCCGATAACAATTTGCTACAAAGACTTGAACGCATTTCCACTAGAGACTTTTTGGGACATATCGCCTTGCCTCTCTCCGAGTGGGCCTGGCCTCTGAACTTTATGATCTATTGTGGTTCCTGCCTTCTTGCCTTGCATTTTATCCGTGAAGTAGTGAACTGTGTTGTTTTCGTAACCTGCCTATTTTTCTCTCCCGTCCTAACTAATATTAGAGTGCCTTCTAGGTTGAGGTATACACCTCTGTCTGAAAATAAGTGATACCGGTAGAACCTAGACTTGTCGAAATATTGTTAGGAGGATTGATCGTTTTCTTCTGCGTAGAGTAATTGTAATTTAAGTGTTTGCCGTGATAGTGCCAGAGTGTTTTCTATAGATGTTCCTTTATAAATAAATACCTTAATATCTTTACACTGAAGCCTTGTTGCGTGTTTGCTTGTCTTACTGTGAAGAATTGTCCTATATTGTATACTCCACATACTGCTTAACTCTTCTTGAGAGAGGTCTGACTGCTCAGCCACAGCTACCAAGTGAATCTGTGTGGTACAGACTGCTACCAAGTGGGTTCACCCCCAAACACCTGTAGTCCTAAATCTTTTGCAATGGTCCCAGAGGGAACTGCACAGGTTTCCGCCTAACACCCAGTCAACACTTTTCCATGCAGATCCCATTCCCACCCACTCAACATTCTTCCATACAGATCCAATTCCCACCCACTCAACACTCTTCCATGCAGATCCCATTCCCACCCACTCAACGCTCTTCCATGCAGATCCCATTCCCACCCAGTCAACGCTCTTCCATGCAGATCCCATTCCCACCCACTCAACGCTCTTCCATGCAGATCCCATTCCCACCCAGTCAACACTTTTCCATGCAGATCCCATTCCCACCCACTCAACACTCTTCCATGCAGATCCCATTCCCACCCAGTCAACACTCTTCCATGCAGATCCCATTCCCACCCAGTCAACACTCTTCCATGCAGATCCCATTCCCACCCAGTCAACACTTCCATGCAGATCCCATTCCCACCCACTCAACACTGTTCCATACAGATCCCATTCCCACCCACTCAACACTCTTCCATGCAGATCCCATTCCCAACCACTCAACGCCCTTCCATGCAGATCCCATTCCCACCCAGTCAACACTCTTCCATGCAGATCCCATTCCCACCCACTCAACACTCTTCCATGCAGATCCAATTCCCACCCACTCAACACTCTGCAAGTTGCCTTCTCTGGCTTCCCAGCAAGGTGCCCCCCAAGGGGTAGCAGCCAGCCACTGGGAGCCGTGCATGGCACCACAGACCACAGGCTGCACAGACACATTCCTGTCAGGCATTGTAGAACCAGAGAAAGCCCCTCTCTCTTTCCAGGGAACTGTGTTCCAGAGCCGCTGATAGAGGCTATCAATCCCAAATAATCCTTCAACGATATCCCAAAACCTCATTAAGATATGATTGATGGCGCATTTCCCATTTACGGACAAGATGCTACAAAAAGGCTGGGAACCCCCCAGAGGATGGCACTGATAAGGCCTTCTTTTATGGTCCTTGAGTATGTCCAGGAACGTTGGATGGGAATGGCAGACTCCAATGGGAAATACAAGCAGCAAACCACACTTATCCTTCCCACTCCCCAGCTGGACGAGCTGCACATCTGGGCACTATCCCATATGCTGAACCGCATGGAGTCTACTTGCAACAGTGTCCAGTAGATATTCAAAATGGCCCATGTCTCCTGCTGATTTGGAGGAACTAGCTTCCAGTTCCAGTTCTTGTGGCCCCCACATGTTTGGGTAGGGACCCTGATCCTGTGAATGGTGATATTATAACGATCATGTTTTTATCTGATAATCCCAAAGCATCTTTGCCTTCTTTTTGGTGATCTTTTTGGGCTCCACAAGACCTTTTCCCTTGCTGGGCCTCAGAGGTTGTTAATGCCCTGCTACTGCCTCATGTCACAGAGGAAGAGACACCGGTCTAGGCAGTCAAATGGTTTTCTCTAGAGCTCAGGTTGTTGAAAAAGCTACAAGAGGGTCCAGCAATGCCCGTGGGGTCAAGCAAAAGTGACCAAGAGTGTCCACGGAGGCCAGATTGGGATAGAGTAAAAGCAGTCGTCCCTCCAGACCTGCAGTGGGACCTTTTAATGTTTCTGGAGAAACTTCCACTTGAGAACACTGTCTCGCGATAGCCTCACTACTTCAGAACCGTGTCCTTACACAGCCATTGCTGTTCTTGTAATGATCAGGAGAACTCAATAATGTACTGGCCCTCATGTAATCAGTGCATTCATATTGACTAATGAGCCACTCATTTACTGAGCTCTGTCCTGCTACTGATTTGAATATTGGGGTACGCCTTTGTAGGATTTAAACAGGGATTTTAGATCCCGGCCCCGCCAGGATTATACCTGCACCCGCATCGATGCTTACTCTGGTTAGATCCCATATCCTCTCACCCTATCCCCACTAACCCACACCCCCTCTCTAGCGCCTGGAGACCGCCCCTGGGTGCTAGTGCTGTGCCGTACAAACCAACATAGCATAACATAAGGGGCTCCGTGATGATGGCTTTGGTGTCTCTGCCGTCATCAGTCCCCTCAGAAGAGGCCTTCACCAGACCCTCTAACTCGTGAAATGTGCAGCGTCTCCACCGAAGCCGCAGTAGCTGATTGGGGGCTCATTGGGGTACAGGCTGCCTTGATTTTCTGCAAGCTGGGGTTTGACCCACAAGGGTGCGAGTCAGTTCTGCTCTCTGCCCTGGATCACCCCTGGCAAGCTGAGGAGGAAGGTTTCTCAGCGCTATGGCTCAGCATGGACTACCTGCTATTAATGCCAGGCTTCAGGAAGCGTGCACCGGGGGGCAAAGGGCTGGCCTGGAGTTCCGCCTTTCTAAGCGGCCGCCAGCAGTTGATTCTTGCGCCGCGTAGTCTTCTTTCTAGTTCTTCGGTGCTCTTTTTATGTTCAGCGACTTGCTATTATTTTCTGGATCTTTGGACTAAAAATGGGTACCCAGTCATTTTACCGAAAACAAAACAGGGGGTACATTTCATCAAAGTACATAGTACCGAAAAACACAGAAAAAATGTATTGAATGGGGTAAGGGGTTAAAATGGGTCAGTATGGGGTTTCGGTAGCGTTATAAGGGTAAACAAAAAGGGGTGCTTGGGGGGAACCCCCAAATAAATAAAAAAAACGAATTCAAGGTTTTTCAGTGTTATGGTCACGATGAAACGTACCACTCTGTAATTTGGGTCGGTAAAATCACATATAACCCTAAAAATGTATTCTTATGCAAAGAACAGGTACATTCTCCTGCAGCTGGACAGAGATAGACAGCCATCAGCCAACGCCCCCCCACCCCGAACCTCCCCCTAGCGCCCCCCCCCGGCTGACAGATTAAACTTCAGAATTCCCTTAAAAGAACTAAACGCACAATGCACACAGCCCCAAGCCCGAGGCTCCCGCTTCAGTGTATGGTTTCAATGTAGATCATGGCTTTTGGTCCATGTTGCCTTCATCTGCCGATTCTCCAGGGGGAGACATTCTAGCTGTGGGGGTCCTCACACCTGCAGGTTTACTGTGGGACACAAGTGTCCGAGCTAGGAATGCTACTGTCCTGACTCGGGGGTCCTCTAAAGGTTTCTTTACTACTCCTTACAGCGTTGGGCCTCATTCATGATTTTTGGTGGGAGGGGGAGAGGGTTCATGAAGGTGACGACGGAAAAGAGCTGCCAAAATGGAGGAGGCATCCCGATAACCGGGGCAGGGGCCTCACTCCTCTTCCCTCCCCCCAGGGTAAGGGGGAGGAATAAGCCCAGAGCTCCCCAAAGTGCTCGAAAAGCCTGTGAAGGGCAACAAAAGAAAGGAGCGGGGCAGGTCCCATATAAGCTGCGGGTGTCCTGCTGGAAAGGACTTGCAGCTTTCAGCAGAAGGACGCCTGCCGCCGGAGGAGAGGATTTGGCAGAGAAGCAGCTGAGCGGGGAGCAGCCGTTGCAGGGATGAAGTAAGAGCCGTGGTGCTGGTGCTCTGGGACGCCACGCACAGCGCTGGAGAGGGAACCGCCGGAGCTGCCATACTCGTGCAGCCAGAAGCAGCCAGAAGCAGCCAGAAGCAGCCAGAAGCAGCCGTCCCCACGAGAAGTCCGGAGGAAACGGGAAGCAGGAGCAGCCCCATCGGAGCCGGTGAGAAGATCAGCAGGAGCCGCAGTGCCGGAATAATACTACGTGGAATAAGGAGAGGACATAGAAGGAACGCAGCTGCGGCTGGAGCAGTCGGCGGTCGGCGAGGAGCTCAGAGCGCTCCCAGAAAGGTGCGGTTTTATTGGGTAAGGCAAACATTTAAAACAAGAATTGTTCTGTGGTTGCCTGCCTGACCATACATCCGGGCCACTGAGGGGTGAAACTTTAAAGAAAGGTGGCGTTATTAAGGGAGCAGACACGACCGGGCCACGTTTGGGGATGAAAGAGTAAAAGTGAAGCAACGGATCGCATTGCAGATCGAAGTCACCAGGCAACGGAAAACATTGGATAATTGATTCAGGCATGGGGGCCTGAAATTAGGAATAAGGAATAAGGAATAACAGAAAAGCATTCGGATCTCAGATTTCACAGGGACTGGAGGATATCGTGAGCTGAGCTAAGCGGGCTCTGGGGTGAAGAGCGCATTAAGGATGGGCCATACAACTGTGAGCTGCCCTGAGGACCAAGGCGCCTGGGTGATAACGTGCAGAAGGAGGAGCAGTAGATGAGGTGCTGGGTGAAGTGCTCCAAAGGGATAGCTGTGATATTTTAAGTGCCTTGTGAGCAAGGAAGATGGAGGTACAGGGCCAATGCGCTAAGGGGCTTACTTGCCCTCAGAAGGACCTGGAGGCCTTACTCACCATGGTATGGATTGCTGCCAACAAGCATGGCACAAGCTGGATGGAGCTGGTGACATCCCAAAGGAGGACAGAGGTTGCTGGGTGCAACCAAAGGGCTGAATCACCTCTGTTGTTCCCACCCACAGCCAATGAGGAGGCTTGGGTAGAAATTCATGCACTGGAAGAGGGTGAAGAAGAGGAAGAAGAACAAATTGAAGAAGAAGAGCCAGTCTCCAAGAGGAAGAGGGTCATGACAGAGAAAGCCAAGGCCAGCAGGTGGAAGCTGCTTGAAAGCACAAAACGATGGGCTCTAAAGGAAAGGGGAGGGCGCAGGAGGTTGTAGCCACACCAGCGCCTGTACCCGCTGAGGCTCTGAGGAATTGTGGCGGCACTCTCAATGCTCCTGTAGCCATCTCGGCGGTAGCAACAGAGGGTCCCACAATCTTAGAGATGGTAAAAGGTATGGTCATGCAGTGTATGCAAGCATGGGGCAATGGGAGTAATGGGCTAATGTTATGTAATAATATTAATGCATTTAACCAATGCTGAGACTGTGCACCTAGAAGGGGAAACCATGGCACCAAGAGGAGTGGTGCCTGGTGTGGGGCAGGCAGTACTTGCCCCTGGGGCAGGTCATGTGGTAGGAGCGGGGCAGATGGCACATGGGGTGCCACCGCCTACAGGCCCTCAGGCAGTAGGACCATTTTGGTGGGGACAAGGGCCAGCAGTACCTGGGATCACCCCTCGGGGTGTGGACGGTCAAGGAGTGCAGCCTATAGCAACACCAACTGGCAGTCAGGTTCAGGGTGGAACGGCGAGCAATATTACGGTGTACGGGAGGCCTATGCTGGGCTTTGCCCCAGCAAGAGTTGCAGTGAATGCATTGGTATGGCATATACCCTTGGCATACAAGGAGGGAGTATGGCGTAAGGAATTCTTGGAAATCCTGCAGTTGGTGGGGATGGAACCCGAGGGTGAAGGGTTAAGGGAATTAACAGAGAAAGATAGGGAGAAGACAGACAGATTGAGACCAAAAGTGGAGGCTACTATTCACAATTGGCTGAGGGCTTTTAGGATGTATGCTACCATCCTACTAGAGAGCTTTCCACAGGATGGGGTGGCAATGATCGCCTATGAGCAATACATTAATGAACTGTATCTAAAACATGGAGGGGATGCCTGGCTCAACTATGATAGAGGGTTTAGACTGAAGATGCAGGTGTGGCCAGCTATGACCTGGGAAGAAGTAGATGTGGGCGGGTACATAGACAAGATGGTACCTGCCAGGCCATCGGGAGAAAAGGCCCAAGGGGAGAAGACACAATATGGAAAAAACAGAGGGTCCAATCCACACAGAGGCAGGGAGTCCTTTTGAGGGAACTCCTCCTGGAACAACCGTTCCAGCTTCGAGGGCGAGCAGCCTGAATGCTGGGGGTTTGCCAAGGGGAGTTGTACCTTCGGCAAGGCTTGTAGATTTAAGCACACGAAGGGCAAAAGCTCAGGGGGACGCAGCTCCTCAGCTGGGGAAGGGAAACAGCGAAGCAGTGTCAATACCAAGGAGAAAACAAAGCGTGATTAAAAATCGTTTACCCACACCTGTGCGATTGCAGGCCATGATTCCTTTTCTAAATGTGTATCAGAACATTAGCAATGCTAAAATCCTATGGGAAGGTTTTAGGTGGGGTTTCAGGATTCCTTTCACTGGGGCGATGGTCGCCAAAAAGGCAAGCAATTTGAAGCCAGCATATTATGCCGGAGGTAGTGGCTCAGAAAGTGGGAAAGGAAATCCAGTTGGGGAGGGTGGCAGGCCCGTTCACCTTCACCAATCTGGAGAATTTGGTGGTGTCACCTTTGGGGTTGGTGCCCAAAAAGGAGGAAGGGCAGTACAGACTGATACAGCACCTTTCCTTCCCAGAAGGTGAATCTGTGAATGATGGCGTAGCCGAAGAGCAGTGCAGGGTGCATTATGCGTCATATGATGAGGATGTGGAGATGGTGAAGGCCACAGGGAGACGGGCGCTAATGGGTAAGGCGGATATAGAGTCTGCATTCCGATTGTTGCCAATACACAAGGAAAGCTATCATTTGCTGGGTTTTCAAGGTACAAGATGATTGCTTCTATGATAAATGTTTGCCAATAGGTTGTGCTAATTCATGTGCATACTTTGAAAAATTCAGCACCTTTCTGGAGTTTTCATTACGGCAAAAGATCTTCTGTGGGTGAGAGGGGTACTGCACTACCTTGATGATTTCTTCTTTATCGGTAAGAAGGGGACAGGTGAGTGTGGGTCACTCATGAGATAATTTCAGGGATTGATGGAGGAAATGGGGGTACTGCTGGCTAGTGGGATGACGGTCAGTCTGGCCACAGCACTGACCTTTCTGGGGATCGAGATCGATTCGGTCACTGGGGAGTGCAGGCTGCCTAGTGATAAATTACTGAAATAGAAAGAAACGATCAAGGTGTTAAGTGGTAAGGGTAAAGCCACCCTGAGGGAGCTTCAATCACTGGTGGGTAACCTTAATTTTGTGGGGCTGGTCACCCCGGCGGGGAAGGTGTTCACAAGGAGCATTGAGCTTAAAACAGTGGGGCTACAGCATGCGGGACAACATGTCCACCTGGGGGCGGAAGTCAAGGAGGGCCTCAAAATGTTGGATGCTTTTTTGGACAACTTTAATGGGGTGTTTCTATGGAGAGAGGAGTTGGACAGCAGCAAGGGTCTTAAACTGTTCAGTGATTCCTCAGGTTTACACAGATTTGGGGCTATCTTGGGGAACGAGTGGTGCGGTCAGGTCTAGCCAGCAGCATAGCAGAGCGAAAGGATTACTAGGGACATCACGCTGCTAGAGTTGTTTCCTATTGTAGTGGTGTTTAAACTGTGAGTCCGACAATTGAAAGATAAGAAGGTGATGATCTGGTCAGATAACCTGGCGGTGGTGCAGATCATCAATCAAGGGACATCCAGTAATCACAGGGTGCTTAAGCTGCTTAGAGAGCTAACAAGGAGCCTGCTGATGCTGAACATGGAGGTGAGGGCACGGCATATCCCAGGGGTTAAAAACGTGGCCGCTGACTCTCTCTCTCGTTTGCAGTAGGAGAAGTCTTGGGGGAGCTGGCTGCAAGCAAGCATCATGATTACACCTTTCAAAGCGCCGTGGTGGGGCATGATTGGGGGGTTCTAAGTTCCCTGATCAACACCGCTCCGGCACGCGGCACAGCGAGGAGGTACAAAGGGTGCTGCAAGCGGTTCTTCGCCTTTCAGAGCAAAGTAATGTCAGAATCACATAAGGATTTGCCAGTACGGCTTTTGTGGGATGGTGTTGGCGGTCAGGGTGGTCCAGATCCTGGATGGCATATCATTTGGCGGCAATAGCGCACTACTACAAGTTGGGGGAGAGGCCAGATCCCACTAAAGAGCACTACATTGTGATGGCAATGAAAGGTTGGGCCAAGCAGGCCGAGAGGAAGCCAGATGAAAGGCGGCCCATTGACGTGCTGAAATTACACAGTATGATCGAATGCCTGGGAGTAGTTTGTCGAGATGTGTACGAAAAGGTCTTGTTCATGGCAGCCTTCACATTGGCTTTCTTTGGGGCGTTTAGAGTGAGCGAGTTGGTACCCGGGAAAAGGGACGGCAGGGGGGCTGAGTTCCTGAGGGTGGGTGACGTGCACTTAGAGGGAGGACGGTTGAGCATCCTCCTCAGAAAATCCAAGACAGATCAGAAGGGGGAAGGTAGGATTATCACACTAGGCAGCTCACAAGGCAGCGCGGTGTGCCTGGTGGGATGTGTGGTGGCGTATTTCCAGCAGAGACACAGGGATGGGACGGCTTTGAGACGTTTTCAATTCAAGAGGGTCATGGACATGGTGCTGGTAAAAATGGGATACAGACGGGGTGTTTGGAACTCATTCATTTAGGATAGGGGCGGCCACCTCAGCAGCAGGGATGGGCCTGAATGTTGAGGCGATCAAGCAAATAGGTGCTAACAGTTCCCTCCCATCTCCTCTCTAGTAGCTGCAGCACAAAGAAGGAGGCGGTCCGTCTGGGTGGTGGGGCATTCCTTTGTGTCAAGGGCCGGGGCGAGCTGGACGTCCGACCAGGAGGAGTTGACTGCCGGTGAAAACCGGATATGGTGGCACGTGGCGCCTGGCATAAGATGGGCTCAGCTGCAGGGTCACATGCAGAAATTGCTGGGTAAGCAGCAAAAACCTGAGGTTTTGATCATACATCTCGGGGGCAACGACTTAACGAGTTTGGGGAGAAGGAGCCTGATGAGGGAGATGATGTTTTCCCTACAGGAGTTATCGGCACAGCTGGGGGAGACCAAGATTGTGTGGTCGGAAATCATTCCACGGCAGGAATGGAGGGGACACAGAGTCACTCAGCTGTGGAAAGCTCTTGAAGGAAGTTGGCAAAATTCTGCAGAGGCTTCTCCCACATCAGGCACGGCTTGATCAACCTTAAGTCCCCGGAATACTACTTGAAAGATGGAGTGCATTTGTCGGCATTGGGGATGGAGCAATATTTTGGGAATGTGTGCACAAAGGTCTTGGAACTATGAAGGAGGAAAGGGGGAGCCGCGGTGGGCGGTAACCCACTTTGGGCGTGGCAGTGTTTTGGCGAGCAGTGATAAGAGACACACTCCGAATGAGTCATTGCAAAACCAAAAAGGGTCTTCGCTCTTTTGGACCAGCGCCTCTTGGGAGCATAAGCAGCGGCGGCATCTGGTGGTAGAAATGAGGGCTTAGCTTCCCCCCAACAAACAGTGCTCTCTCAGCCCAGGAACACCTGCAGGGGCAGGCGGGTCTCAGACAAAAAGGGCTGGGGGAGTTGTGCCTATTATGGACTTTGGGAAAAGGGGGGAAGCAGGTTTTGGATACAGAGCAGTCGCTGCACCTTCAGAGCTATTTTCACTATTGTTTGCTGTGTTTATTATTTGTGAAAATAAATCTGCGGCCTTTTTTATGCCAAAGAGAAAACATGTCTCAAACTGCACCTTACTGGAGGGGAAAAAGAAGGGGCCAAAAGAATGAGCAAGGGTGATGTAAGTTGGCCTAACTAATGGACAAATGCCCAGGTTATGGGGGGTTGTGCGCAAGACGGTGCGGGATCTGGTGATCTAGTTCTCTCTCTGTCTTGCCCAATGTCTGTGTAGCAGAGAGAAATCCAGGATTCTCTGCATGTGTGCACCTCCAGAGGGGCCTCGCAACCATACACCAAACTCATTCTCGGCATCTGTGGGCGCGGATCGAATAGTCTCAGGGGCGGCGCAGATGCAGACACGCTACTCCTGGGGGAATCCTCCCCTCCCACACCACCCCCCGCACGGGCCAGTAATCGCTCATATTTACTAAACCCCATGATTTTCCAGATATCTCTCTGATCAATTTGCCAATCTATTGGACGATGCATGGATATTAAAGCAAGGCGCGGTTTGCTGCATGGTAATGGGCCGCCAGCCTAGACTTCAGCTTAGATCGTGGAAGGTACCTGTGAAATGTTTTTAGGCATGAATTTACCTCTTTCAAATCAAACTCCGTGCAGAACCTCCGCGTCACCCTGGAGATCAGACTCGCCAACGAGAAGGAGCTGCTGCCGTACCTGCAACCGAGGAGACACATTTCAGATACTAAATTCTCTCTCAGCAGATGCTTGGATCTCAAATACTTTCCCTGCTGCTTTTCCCGCCAAGGTCAGACTCTGAGTCAGAGGGAATGCCTTTGGCAATTCTTAAACTGCACATGTGCTCAAATATTTACATGATGAAGATATAGGCCCTCATTACAACTCAGGCGGTAAGGGGTTTACGGCGCCGTAAACAGCGCCGACCCTTACCGCCTGAGTACGATGTCCCTTAGCGCCATGGCGGATTTAACACCTGCTTTTAGCAGGTGTTAAAATCCATGGTGCTAAGGGACCATGGAGTTAATTACGCCACCGTAATTTACAGTGGCGTAATTAACGCCTTCCCCACTCCCATTATGCCCTATGGGGCAAAATGGGAATGGGGAAGGGTAAATGGGAAAATGGGGATTTACCGCCCCGCCATGGTTGGAATGGGGCGGTAAATCCACCAACCACCATGGCGTAAACGTAGTTTACGCCATGGTGGTAAAGTCACGGCCCAGGCGGTAGCTTACCGCCTGGGTCGTAATGAGGCCCATAGACATTGAATGGCAACCTGTTTGCCCTATTGTCTGCCTGGGCAAGAAGCCCCGCCCCCCCCATGAATGGGACACGCTCAGGCATTTTAGCGCTTGCCAACTAGCCACTACCATAGTACAGAAGCACCCATAGGAGCCGGCAGTGCGCGACAGTAGAGTCTGAGTGGGCACGCAAGGGTGGGAAGTGATCAGAGTAGGGTGGCGGGGGTGGGGTGCTTGGGAGTGATATCTGCTGCCCTCCTGTATTATTTCGCTGGCCTTTCTTATTATGCTTCTATTTGCTATTATACTGCTATTTACTACCATCCTGCTTGGTACTACTATGCTGTGATTTGTGACTATGCATGCTATAGACATGCTATAGACAGGATTGAAATGCACTGCTTGGATGAATGATTGCAGCATTTTCCAGATGTTTTCCTGGCCCTGCAAACAGATGTTAACTCGCGCCAGATCCTTCAGGCTACATCCGCAGGACAGGGACAAGGGATCTAAGACTACCTGCTGGAAAGACTGTCTCATCAAAGGATTGGCCCAGGCCTCATCCCTCAACTATTTCCACTCCTCTATCAGGCCGTCTAGTTCCCTATATGTATACGTGTACAGTGCTTATGCCTAATAACTTACAAAGAAAGAACCACGGTTAATTAAACAAAAAGAGTTGTAATATTTTGAGGAAGAGAGGAGATAGGTTTAAAGAGAAGAGTGAAACCTGGCCAGTCTAGGGGCAGAGCAAAGAGACAAGGGAAGTCAGACTTGTCTCCTCTCCCCTCCCACTCCTGACCTCTCTTCTACATCTCCTCTCTCCTTCTGACTTTGCTGACTCCTTCTCTGCTAAAATTCTTTCTCTTTGTCAAAAAATGAACTCTTCTCATTCCTGTTCCCCTGCCCCCTCCTTCCACTCCCCCTCTGCTTGCATGTCTGAATTTTCTCCAATCACTCCCTCTGATGTGTCTCTCCTCCTAACTAAATCCCACCCTACTGCCGCCCCTTCTGATCTCATCCCAACCATTCTTATTCCCAAGATTTACCCCCTCTCATTCCTTATCTAACCTCCTTCTTCAGTACTTGTCTCTCCTCTGCCACCTTTCCTTCTGCCTTCAAGCATGCCACTATCATCCCTATACTGAAGAAGCCTTCTGCTAATCCCCTTCTTGCTTCCAACTTTCGTCCAATCTCAATTCTACCTTTTCTCTCTAAAATACTTGAACGCTTAGCATATTCTCAACTCTCGACCTTTGTCACTAACCTCTCTCTCCTTCCCCCCTCTCAATCTGGCTTCCACCCCAAACACTCCTCTGAGTCCGCTCTCACCTATGTCCTTAACTCCCTCCTTACTGCTCGCTATTCTAGGCAATCCTCTATCCTCGTCCTCCTTGATCTCTCTGCTGCCTTTGATACTGTCAATCACCGCTTACTTCTCAATACTCTTTCCTCCTTTGGCTTCAAAGGTTCTGTCCTTAACTGGCTCTCCTCCTACCTCTCCCAACGTTCTTTTACTGTTTCCTGGGGGGGTTGAACCTCCCCTACCTTCCCTCTCAAATACGGCGTCCCTCAAGGATCTGTCCTCTGACCCTTCTTATTCTCTCTTTACACCTCACTCCTTGCCCCTGTCATCTCCTCCTTCGGGATTCCTCACCATTTCTATGCTGATGACACTCAGCTGTTTCTCTCCTTTTCTTCCTTCACTCCTGACATCCATCTTAATCTCTCTTCCTGTTTTACCGCCATTAAAAACTGGATGTCATCTCACTATCTCTCTCTTAACACTGACAAGACTGAAGTCTTGTTTTTTCCCTCTAACACACTTCCTCCCCCTTCTCCCCCTCCTTTTATTCATTTTCTCCCTTCTAATCTTCCTATTTCCACCCATGCTCGTAATCTAGGCATTTACTTTGACTCTTCTCTCTCCTTTACTCATCATATCTCCCTCACCTCTCACGCATGTCGCTACCACCTCTTTAATATCCGCAAAGTCCATTCTTCTCTCACCTTCCATGTTCCCAAACCTTTAATCCCCTCCCTCATCTCATCTCGCCTTTTCTATTCTTCTTTCTCTTCTTTGGTCTCCCCGCTTCCCATCTTGCCCCCCTCAAATCCCTTTACCACTCTGCCATCCGTGCCCTCTGTGTTCTCTCTCCCCTTGACTCCATCTCACACTCACTCTCTCATCCAGGCTGGCTTCCTTTCCACTCCCAACTTAAATTTCACTTTCTTTATCTTGTCTTTAAATCTCTTCATGACCTTGCCCCTCCATTCCTCTCCTCTCTTCTCTCACTCTACACCCCCTCTCGCTCCCTTTGTTTTTCTGTTCTCTTCTTACTTTCTGTCCCCCCACCCCCTTGTGCCTCTTCTCGTTTCCGCTCCTTTCAGCTCCTTGCCCCTTTACACTGGAACTCCCTACCTCTTTCTATCCGCTCCATCCCCACTTATTCCTCCTTCCGCTCTTCCTTGAAATCACTCCTTCTTCATTCCCCTCCCTGACACCTTATTACCCTTTTACCTTTCTCTCTCTCCTTCTAGTATCCCCCTCTTAGTTCTCTTTATCTTCTCCCGTCTTTCCTAAGATCTCCTCTTTTCCTACCACCCACTTTACTCCCTACTCTCTCTCCCTCTTCCTTCCCCCATCCTCTCCTCTTCCTTCTCATATGCAAATTGTTCCACATGCTGTTTTTCTGGTTTGATTCGTGTATATTGTTAGTGCTTCTACTGTTCCATGTTTTATGTATTCTTGTTGTTAAACTGTAAAGCGCTTTGGATTAAAGCGCTATTTAAAAACAATAAATACAAATACAAGAGCGCTCCAGGAGAGTAAATGGAAAGTAAGCAAGAAAGGTGAGCCGAAGACATTTAATATAATAACAATACAAAGAAAAAGGAAATTGTGGCTGAGCAAAGAAGAACAGCCAATCCAGAGTGGCCGAAAAGTCGATATAGAAGAGCGAGGGGAAAGCTGAACAGAGGAGAGACGGCAGAACTGAAAAGTAAGTTCACAGGAGAGAGAGCATACAGCATAGACCACGGAGAAAAAAAAGAGTATTAATACCAGCAAGAAGTGATTAGAGTGAGGATTATGGTCTTGGTAGATGAGAAGGTGAGAAAAGGATGTACATTGTGGATGTCGTAAAGTTGATAATCGCAGGAACAGGCAATAGGAGAAAAATGGAGAGAAAAGGAAAGAGAAGACGATGATGAGAAGGTAACAGAATCCAGGGGCATCCGTAAAGAGAAGCAGCAGGAAAGCAAAGACGCTCAGTCTTGGGTGAGTTAAGATGAGAAATCGAGGAATGAAGCTGGTTAGTGAAGGATGAAAAGGAACCAAAGATCTGAGAATGATCAGAGTCCATAAAGCCGTTCAGACCAAAGGAAGGAATGATGGGCAAAAGAGGAACAGTTTGGAGAGTGAAAAGGAGAGGCCCGAGGGCAGAGCCATGGGACAAGCACCGAGTGAGCACCAGGCTAAGGCACCAAGTGGGAACCATTTGAGAGATTGGACCAAAGAACACCAATAAGAGATATATACAGATATATAGAGAAATTTCCATCATCAGTGTGTGTTGGCTCAGGTGGAAACCTAAAGCTCCAGCTAGTGGCTTCTCCATGGATCCACCATCCCCGATAGGTGACTTACTGCTCGAGAAGCACCTTCCAGTTGGCTTGAACAAAGTTCCAAGCTAGGCCCTGTCCAACAACGTTGTTCGCAATGGAAGTGATGGTGGACGTGGCGTCCTGCTTCCGGATTTTTGTGGGGTCCAAGGTGTACTGAAGATACCTGCGTGGAATTGGAAGAGTTTGTACAACATTAGAAATAAGTTATTTTATCTAAGGAATGTATGATTCACAGTACTTTACACAATGACCTGCCAGGGAACTCTCAGATAACGTGAGGCAGACCCAGGACTGACTAAGCAGGAAACACAGACTCAACGCAGCCTCAATATTTCTGTGGAATTGACTATGTCGATAACATTGCAGGTGTGTCTGAAAGCCCCCAGCAGTGGAAGGAGGAAGAGGACTGCAATGGACTGCAGGCCTCAGCGCCTGCGTTCAAATGAGTACTGACACCCTGTGAAGGTGTCGGCCGAAGTACTGGGGGGCAGCTGCCCACACCAACATGACCATGTGGCCTGAAAGCAAAGAGGAAGTGAGTGGTGAGTAGTGACCACCTGGCCATAATCCTCAGCAAATATTCAATGTGTTGAAATTGCCTGAACAGACGATTTTGATAGACTTATTATGTTATCGCGAGTTGCTCGGTACCTTTTGTACAATGGAAAGTGGAAACGTGTGCACGCTGTTGTGCACTTTATTGCACACCACTGTGCACCTAGTGTGATGGTGTTCTAATGGGCTCCCAATAGTGAAACAGTAGTGGCGCAGAACCTCTAAGAAAAATGGCAAAGATGGCACACCTATTGGTGTGCAGACATTGTTCAAGTAACCTGTGTGATTAAATAAAGATCATTCCTGTGTTAGTAAATAAATGGTGGGGCGACACGGCACACAACTCCCAGAGCATTCCTGTGTGATTAAGTAAAGGGTCTGGAGACAGGGCACGCCACTCCCAGAGCATTCCTGTGTGATAAAGTAAAGGGTCTGGAGACAGGGCACGCCACTCCCAGAGCATTCCTGTGTGATAAAGTAAAGGGTCTAGCGACAAGACACGCCACTCCCAGAGCATTCCTGTGTGATTAAATAAAGGGTCTAGAGACAGGGCATGTCACTCCCAGACCATTCCTTGTGATTAAATAAAGGGTCTGGAGATAGGGCACGCCACTCCCTGAGTATTCCTGTGTGATTAAATAAAGGGTCTGGGGACAGGGCACACCTCTCTCAGAGAATTCCTGTGTGATTAAATTAAGGGTCTGGAAACAGGGCCCGCCACGCCCAGAGCATTCCTGTGTGATTAAATAAAGGGTCAGGAGGCAGTGCACACCACTATCTGAGCATTCCTGTGTGATTAAATAAGGGGTCTGGAGACAGGGCCCGCCACTCCAAGAGCATTCCTGTGTGAATAAATAAAGGGTCCGGAGACAGGGGACGCCACTCCCTGAGCATTACTGTGCGACTAAACAAGGGGTCTGGCGACAGGGCCTGCCACTCCCAGAGCATTCCTGTGTGAATAAATGAAGGGTCCGGAGACAGGGCACGCCACTCCTAGAGCATTCCTGTGTTAGTAAATAAACGGTGTGGTGATGCGGCACACCACTCCCAGAGCATACCTCTGTGATCAATTAAAGGGTCTGGAGACAGGGCACGACACTCCCAGAGCATTCCTGTGTGATTAAATAAAGGGTCTGGAAACAGGGACTGCCACGCCCAGAGCATTCCTGTGTGATTAAATAAAGGGTCTGGAGACAGTGCACGCCACTCCCAGAGCATTCCTGTATTATTAAATAAAGGATCTGGTGACGGTGCACTCCACTTCCAGAGCATTCCTGTGTGATTAAATAAAGGGTCCAGAGACAGGGCACACCACTCCCAAAGCATTCCTGTGTTAGTAAATAAACGGTGTGGTGATGCGGCACACCACTCCCAGAGCATTCCTCAGTGATCAATTAAAGGGTCTCGAGACAGGGCACACCTCTCCCAGAGCATTCCTGTGTGATTTAAGAAAGGGCCTGGAGACAGGGCATGCCACATCCAGAGCATTCCTGTGTGATTAAATAAAGGTTCTGGAGACAGGGCACACCACTCCCAGAGCATTCCTGTGCAATTAAATAAAGGGTCTGGAGACAGGGCACGCCACTCCCAGAGCATTCCTGTGTGATTAAATAAAGGATCTGGAAACAGGGCCTGCCACACCCAGAGTATTCCTGTGTGATTAAATAAAGGGTCTGGAGACAGAGCACGTCACTCCCAGAGCATTCCTGTGTGATTAAATAAAGGGTCTGGAGACAGGGCAAGCCACTCCCAGAGCATTCCTGTGTGATTAAATAAAGGATCTGGAAACAGGGCCCGCCACACCCAGAGTATTCCTGTGTGATTAAATAAAGGATCTGGAGACAGCGCACGCCACTTCCAGACCATTCCTGTTTGATTTATAAAGGGTCTGGAAACAGGGCACACCACTCCCTGAGCATTCATATGTGATTACATAAACGGTTCAGAGACAAGGTATACCACTCACAGAGCATTCATGTGTTAGTAAATAAATGGTATTGTGACGCAGCACACCACTCCCAGAGCATTTCTGTGTGATTACGTAAAGGGTCTGCAGACAGGGCACACCACTCCCAGAGCATTCCTGTATGGTTAAATAAATTTGAAAACATTAATATGATTAATTTTTTGGCCTTACCCAAAAAGTCTTAGCCCCCACACATATAAAATCGCGGACACTAGATTGGAGAGCTAACCAAAACTGTGCCACCACCATCTCCAACATCTTACCACAAACGTGGACTGACCACCACCTTATCTACTTCTCATCTACCATAGAGCCTCCTAAACTAGACAAGCTTGAAACAGCTCCACCTATGCCTACCAGAAGTAAAAAAGAAACCACAGCTGAAACACTACTTCCACTCCTCCTACCAGCCCTCACTGTTGCGCTATCAATTCTGACCCTAATATGCTAGTTGAGACATTCAACAAGACTATGTCCAAAGCCTTGGATACTATTGCCCCTATCAAACTGCGCAAAAGTAAACGAGAATCTCACCTTAACTCATGGTTCACCCCACACCTCAAAGAATTACGGATCCAAAAACGTAAACTCCAAGCTATTTGGAGGCACACACCTTCAGTTGAGAATAAAACCTTACTCGATAACCTTGCCAAAAAATATAAGAAGGAAATAATCCAAACTAAAAAGAATACATTCAATGAGAGAATTAGCAAAGCCAACTATAATTCCAAAGAGCTCATCTCCATCCTCCGGGAAATGGAAAACCCAATCACACCTGTAGATAAGGCCCCCAAGGACAAACAATGGTGCACTAGCATCCAAAATGCTTTAGCTAATAAAATTACAACCTTACAAACAAAAATTGCAAAGAAGAAAGCATCCTTGAACTCCACGGGAACACATTCCTCCCACTTGGCAGATACACCTAGAACAGACAATCATAGCAGCTACAAACCATTCAGATTCTCTAACATATCCATATTGGAAACTGAAAAAGTGATATTATCCCTGAAACCCTCCAACTGCCAAGGTGACAGCTGCTCAGCACAGGTTATTAAGGATGCAGCGAGAGACCTAGCGCCCTTTATATCTAAATTAATAAACTCCTCCTTCCGATCCAGCACTGTACCGAATAACCTTAAAGAATCATGGGTTCTTCCTCTCCTTAAAAAACAGACCCTTGACCCAGCCATCCCGATCAATTATAGGCCCATCACCACGGTCCCATTTCTCCTTAAAATCATTGGGCCTCATTAGGACCTAGGCGGTAAGGGGTTTACGGCGGCGTAAACAGCGCCGACCCTTACCGCCTGATTCCGAGGTCCCTTAGCGCCATGGAGGTTTTAACACCTCCTTTTAGCAGGTGTTAAAATCCATGGCGCTAAGGGACCTTGTTGTTAATTACGCCACCGTAATTTACGGTGGCGTAATTAACGCCTTCCCCACTGCCATTATGCCCTATGGGGCAAAAATGGGAATGGGGAAGGGTAAATGGGTTAATGGGGACTTACCGCCCCACTCACCTCGGAATGGGGCGGTAAGTCCGCCAACCACCATGGCGTAAACGTAGTTTACGCCATGGTGGTAAAGGTACGACCCAGGCGGTAACTTACCGCCTGGGTCGTAATGAGGCCCATTGACAGAGTAGCCTACCTCCAGATCCAAAAGTACCTGGAGACAAACCAACTACTAGGATCCCGCCAATCTGGCTTCAGACCACTACATGGTACTGAAACCGCCCTAATCGACCTTAAGACACAAATCGACGAGTTGAAGGATAAAGGTAAAACAGCTATGCTCCTCCTCCTTGACCTATCAGCGGCCTTCGACCTAGTGGACCACGCAGGTTATGCAACCATCTAGCGTCTGCTGCCCATTTTTCAAGCGAAGCTATAGCCTGGGTACAATCCTTCCTTGACAACTGCACAATGAGAGGGTTCTCCCCATTAGCCTCAGCTGACCCAATACATATCACCTGTGGCGTCCCACAAGGTTCATGTGTCTCCCCCACAATGTATAATATCTTCACTAAGCCACTCTTCGACAAACTTGACAGACTGGGGGTAACCTACACCAACTATGCGGACGATACACAGATCCTCATACCTCTATCTGGCAACTTTGTTGAAGACACAGCTCTAGTAAACAAGATTTACCTCATCATTCAGGCATGGATGGTCTCTCACGGCCTCTGCCTGAACGACGACAAAACAGAGATACTGATCCTGGGTTCCGACTCCAACCTCAAAAAACTCACCCCTAACTACTGCGCCTTCAATATAGACGGCAATATAATCAAAGTGGCAACAGAGGCAAAAACACTAGGTTTCTACCTCGACTCCACCTTATCTCTCCAAAAACAAGGAAACTCCCTGGCTTCCTCCACAGCCTACACCTGTAAATTAATCAGGGCCTGCAGACCTTACCTCTCCAAAACTAACTGCATCACACTAGCCAATGCCCTATAATTGGATTACTGTAACGCCCTATATGCGGGCGCCAACAAAACTGTCACAAACAAAAAACAAATATTGCAGAACAACGCTCTTAGAGCAGCCCTGGACATACCCCGTAGAGCTCACATATCTAACATTAGGAAAAACAATCATTGGTTAAAAATCAGTGATAGAGTTCTCCTTAAAACGCTATCTCTTACACATAAAGGACTGAACAACACTGCGCCCCCATACATCTCAGCCAGACTGACCAGAAAATCCCCTATTCGCCACACCAGAGCCTCTAACCACTTCCTACTTGAAACTCCCAGATTTAGACTAACTAAAGCAGGTGGAGTAAGCTTCCCTGTTAGAGCTGCCTGTGCCTGGAACGTACTCCCCATGGAACTGAGAACTAATCTTCCCTACTCTAGATTCAGAGGTAAGGTGAAAAGTTGGCTTTGGACTAACAAAAATTAACCTGCTGAACTCAATCCTATCACAGCGTTCCTTGATTCTGTTCTGACACCAGATTATTTGATTATCTGTTTGATCTGAGTACCTGACACCTGACCAATGAGAGAGATTCACATTCTGTATCTCATGTATACTTGTATATTTGTATTGTATATATGTTAATGTATCCTCTGTATGTATGTAACCTAAGCCTAAGTATTCTTGCAACTGCTGCGCCCCTCTACCCGTGGGTTTGGAGCGCATTATCAAATAATAAACTAAACTAAAGGATCTAGAGGCAGGGCACGCCACTTCCAGACCATTCCTGTGCGATTAAATAAAGGGTCTGGAGAAAGGGCACTCCACTCCCTGAGCATTCCTGTGTGATTAAATAAAAAGGGTCTGGAGACAGGGCACACCTCTCACAGAGCATTCCTGTGGGATGAAATAAAGAGTCTGGAGACAGGGCAAACCACTCCCAGAGCATTCCTGTGGGATGAAATAAAGAGTCTGGAGACAGGGCACGTCACTCCCAGAGCATTCCTGTGTGATTAAATAAAGGGTCTGGAGACATGGCACACCTCTCACAGAGCATTCCTGTGTGATGAAATAAGCGGTCTAGAGACAGGGCACACCACTCCCAGAACATTCCTGTGTGATGAAATAAAGGGTCCGGAAACAGGGCACGCCACTCCCAGAGTATTCCTGTGGGATGAAATAAAGGGTCCGGAGACAGGGCACGCCACTCCCAGAGCATTCCTGTATGGTTAAATAAAGGGTCTGGAGACAGGGCACGCCACTCCCAGAGCATTCCTGTGGGATGAAATAAAGGGTCCGGAAACAGGGCACGCCACTCCCAGAGCATTCCTGTGGGATGAAATAAAGGGTCCGGAGACAGGGCACTCCACTCCCTGAGCATTCCTGTGGGATGAAATAAAGGGTCCGGAGACAGGGCACGCCACTCCCAGAGCATTCCTGTGGGATGAAATAAAGGGTCCGGAGACAGGGCACACCTCTCCCAGGGCATCCATGAGTTTTTTTGTTGTAGCTGTGGATGAATGGGCAACATTTGACCAGTACCTTTGTGCACAATAATAACAAAACAAAAGCTTGTGTTGTGCAGTTAAATACTGACACACTAAGTGTATTTTAAAAGAGAAACATGAGGCTTCTGTTAAGGGCTGCAAAAGTATTGATAACATGAGATGCCATTTCAGGACCACCACAGAGAGGCCCAGAAAGGTAGCCCACATCAATCAGGAGTAAAACGAACACAATCCCTCTCCACCCCGGCGTCTCAATGTTAAACATCACGCCCCAAATATAGCAGAGATTTCCTTTCTAGCCTTGTCTGTAATTGTTATTATAATATATATATTGGCCAAGGGTTCTAAAGAGCACATGGTTCCTCCTTAATCAAAGACCGGACGCACCCGTTGTAATGGAGTGGATGGAACACTAAGCAGACCTGCCATTGGCCCTAATAGTGTGTTATTGTGTAGTCCAGGAAACTTGAAAATCTCGAATTTGAGCCTGGTTCTTAGAATAATTCTCGAGGCTATTAAAGTGCACCTTCTCAAATCTTATGTGTTTCTCTGATTACGTCTTACGTTGCGTGGCGGTGACGCCGCTTTGGGACAGGCCCCTCAACAGAATAATCCCTTTAACCTTTCAACCCGGGAGGCCAGATAGTACTGAACGTTAGAGAGGGAGACGCCCTCATTTCTCTAATGCTGTTAGGTTTGTATAAGACTCCCCTGGGCATTTTTTAAAATCCAAATAAAGGATGTAACCAATGTGTTTAAGAGCATAAATTGAATTTAAATTTTAATTTTAAAAAACAGCAATGCTTCTAACAGATGTAAAGCTTTGGTAGCGCTAAGATGTCACCTCGCTCGATCCACACATATTCCTTGGGTCTGCGTCTGAAAGAATCCTTTTAAAATTAAGCATGGCAAAACCTACAGGTTTTGGAATTAAAACTGCAGTCAAATAAGAAACGTTAAGTTATGTCGGGCCATGAAAGTCCGAGGAGTTGAGCTTATGAAACGAGTAACACCCAAACTGAGTATCAATCGCTTCTAAGCTGCCAATTACCATAGACTGTTGGAATATGCACAAGGAGGCTGTCAGAGTGCTTTGGTATGATCCTTCCCTCTCTTTTATTTTGAAAGATGAAACACTGGGCAAAGTTTCTAGGAGCCTTGTGTAATGCTTTTGAAATGTAAAAACATGGAGTCGGGGGAAATGCATTCTGGGTGAGCCCAGAGCAGCAATGGACATTTTTCTTCCTCAGTGAGATCTGCAATTTAATGTGACGTTTGAACACTGCCTGTACTTTTTCATCATAGAAATATGCTTTGCTCGCCTATGCTAGTTTGCATTGAGTCAAGGGCTGTTTTGAATAGAGACGTCAGCAGCTGTTTTAATAACTCTGTAGCTGTTCGTCAGGCTCCCATGAGAAAGGGAATCGTTTACCTCTTCGGAAATGACCATGGGCTATTCGGCCGATAGTCCGTGGAAACCGGCAACAGGCGAACTCTGAGAACCAGGACTTTTCTAGAAAATGCCATTACGCATGTGTGTGATGTTTTAAAACTGGGGGCACGGGTTAGGCTGACAGGGAAAGCTTCTTTGAGGAGGATCCGCGTATCGCTCTCCGCCCCGTTGTGAAGATCCCTCTGCCAGCCTGGTGGGGATCTTTACAGTGAAGTCTTGGTGAGATGATGTGCCTTACAGCTGTGCCAACGGTGAAGAATTCTATCTGATCTACTCTTATTTCAGCTATGTATGTTTTATGAGTGAATAAACGGTCTTAAAGAGCCGTGTGCGTGTGGGAATCATTGCCTTTTAAGTGCACAAAGATCGTTTCATTCAGTGTATTGGAGAGAAAGATAAACTATATATTTATATATTTATCTGTGTACTTGTTTGGAAAAGCAAAACATAGAGCCAAAGGGTTCACATAAAAGGCAAAGAGCAAAATTGAAAGGGGTACCCCTGCCATGTCCCCCGAGTCACAATAAATGTGGATGGTGTCCATCCACTTATAAGAATGAAAGCTCTAAGATCTGAAAACTCTTGATAAGATAAAATAACATAAATATTTAAAATATTTGAGAAGCACAATTCAAATGATGTATGTCTTCAGAGAAAGGGGAGTGAGGCATTAAAAGCTGGCAAAAGTCGAATACTAGCCAGACAGACAGATGCCCACAGACCGGCAACCCTCTGTAGGAGGAACTTTATACCAAGTGAGATCCAGAGCAACCTAATTAAGAAACTATGGGCCTCATTAGGACCCTGGCGGCCACAGAATGAATGGTGCTGGTGAGGGACCGGCACTGTAAATTTCGGGCCGCCACATTATGAGTTCTGCAGCGGGTGCCGCTCTGTACGCCTCGCCAGAACAGATCTGCACAGTGGGACCCGCTAGCAGACCAGGATGCTACGTCGTTAGCATCCTCCCCATTCCCATTGAGCCCTATGAGGGCTCAAATGGGAATGGGGACGTACTGGGTCCGGGTCCCACAAATGGGATTTACTGGGCCTGCAAATGTCGGAATAGCCTGGTAAATCCTGTTACATGATCTAATTACAGGAGGGAGCAGGACGGACGATTGTAAGAAATCCCATTTTGCGGGACCCGGACCGAGTTTGGGGTTAGCCATGCCGCTAAAAACGGCATGGCTACCTCCAAACTCGTAATGAGGCCCTACGTGTGTGGAAGGGAGTGGAATGATAAACCAGCACACTTCTCGTGAGATTCTTTCAACAGTTGCAGAAAGAATCGAAGAGCAGTCGCCATGGCTGCCCTAACCCTACTTCTGCACGTGTGAGCAAGCACGTGGTAGATTGCCCTGTTTGCATGCTCGCTGCCCAGCCTGCCATGTGTATGTGCTTGCAGCTTTCCTCGCTCACCGGTTTAAGATCCAGGGTTCCTTCGAGCAGGACATGGCGGATCGGAGCTTGTCGGCCTCCGTGGCCACCGTGGCGTTCCGGAGCCTCTCCCAGGCAAAGTTCCACTCCTCTTCTCCGCCTCGTGCTATCGCCTGGCAGTAGATGGTGGACTTCAGGTTTGGTGTAATTCTGTAGGCGGAAAGGATTTATGTGAACGGACATCCTGCACGGCCTTTCCGCACTCACCTTTTTATCACTTCTTAAATCACACAAAATGCAAGTGTTGATACAGTGTTGTATTGGCTGAAAACATTATGCTCAGATAATAAAAGGCGTAAGCTTTGCAAGTCCTGCACATTCCCCAAGGAGATGCTGTTCAGGCAGTGACGTGAACAGCGCAGAATGACGGGGAGGGAGGGGGGGGGCTTTCATTTCACTAAGAAAGAGAAGAGGCCCTTTCACTTTACACGTCATTGGCTGCAGGAAAAAAACAAAAAACAGTCTTAAAAATGTGATCCACGAAGTACAAGACAGTAATGGCGGCATTACAGAGCAACCTCGAAATGTGAGATCCAAAAACACACACTTCGAAAGTGGGATTTGCCCTTGTGAATTTCCCCCAGACAGTCAGTCTGTGCTTAATGTACTGACCCCAGAGATGACAGGGTCAACACAGCACATGGACGTCCATCACCCCCTCTGCACGTGGCCTTCAGGGGAGGCTGCCCATTTCTCTTGTAGCCGCCCCTCCCCCACCTTTAAGGCATGCGCTGTGCGGTAGTGGTTAACTGCTTGCACGGCCTTCCCTCTCTCCCACGCTTGCCCTGTCCCCTCCCCTTTCCACACTCCTTATCACACGTACCCCTCCTTCTATTCCTCCCCCATCCTCTTCAACATAACACTGAGTGCACATAATGCACAATCGACAGGCGCACACCTGCCACACAACACCCACTAAGTTCATAGCATACCATAACACACCATTCACACTACACAATACACGCCAAGCCACACAACACCCACTAAGCTCATAGCATACCATAACACACCATACACACTACACAACTAACACACAACACCCACTAAACTCATAGCATACCATAACACACCATACACACTACACAATACACGCCTACCACACAACACCCACTAAGCTCATTGCATACCATAACACACCATACACACTACACAATACACGCCAAGCCACACAACACCCACTAAGCTCATAGCATACCATAACACATCATACACACTACACAATACACGCCTACCACACAACACCCACTAAGCTCATTGCATACCATAACACACCATACACACTACACAATACACGCCAAGCCACACAACACCCACTAAGCTCATTGCATACCATAACACACCATACACACTACACAATACACGCCAAGCCACACAACACCCACTAAGCTCATAGCATACCATAACACATCATACACACTACACAATACACGCCTGCCACACAACACCCACTAAGCTCATTGCATACCATAACACACCATACACACTACACAATACACGCCAAGCCACAGAACACCCACTAAGCTCATTGCATACCATAACACACCATACACACTACACAATACACGCCTACCACACAACACCCACTAAGCTCATTGCATACCATAACACACCATACACACTACACAATACACGCCAAGCCACAGAACACCCACTAAGCTCATTGCATACCATAACACACCATACACACTACACAATACACGCCAAGGCACACAACACCCACTAAGCTCATAGCATACCATAACACATCATACACACTACACAATACACGCCTGCCACACAACACCCACTAAGCTCATTGCATACCATAACACACCATACACACTACACAATACACGCCTGCCACACAACACCCACTAAGCTCATAGCATACCATAACACACCATACACACTACACAATACACGCCTACCACAAAACACCCACTAAGCTCATTGCATACCATAACATACCATTCACACTACACAATACACGCCAAGCCACAGAACACCCACTACGCTCATAGCATAACATAACACACCATTCACACTACACAATACACGCCAAGCCACACAACACCCACTAAGCTCATTGCATACTATAACACACCATACACACTACACAATACACGCCTACCACACAACACCCACTAAGCTCATTGCATACCATAACACACCATACACACTACACAATACAAGCCAAGCCACAGAACACCCACTAAGCTCATAGCATAACATAACACATCATACACACTACACAATACACGCCTACCACACAACACCCACTAAGCTCATTGCATACCATAACACACCATACACACTACACAATACAAGCCAAGCCACAGAACACCCACTAAGCTCATAGCATAACATAACACATCATACACACTACACAATACACGCCTGCCACACAACACCCACTAAGCTCATTGCATACCATAACACACCATACACACTACACAATACACGCCAAGCCACACAACACCCACTAAGCTCATTGCATACCATAACACACCATACACACTACACAATACACGCCAAGCCACACAACACCCACTAAGCTCATTGCATACCATAACACACCACACACACTACACAATACAAGCCAAGCCACAGAACACCCACTAAGCTCATAGCATAACATAACACATCATACACACTACACAATACACGCCAAGCCACACAACACCCACTAAGCTCATAGCATACCATAACACACCATACACACTACACAATACACGCCTACCACACAACACCCACTAAGCTCATTCCATACCATAACACACCATACACACTACACAATACACGCCAAGCCACACAACACCCACTAAGCTCATAACATACCATAACACATCATACACACTACACAATACACGCCAAGCCACACAACACCCACTAAGCTCATTGCATACCATAATACATCATACACACTACACAATACACGCCTACCACACAACACCCACTAAGCTCATTGCATACCATAACACACCATACACACTACACAATACACGCCTACCACACAACACCCACTAAGCTCATTGCATACCATAACACACCATACACACTACACAATACACGCCTACCACACAACACCCACTAAGCTCATTGCATACCATAACACACCATACACACTACAGAATACACGCCTGCCAGACATCACCCAATACGTTCATAGCATACCATAACGCACCATAGATACTACACAACTAACACACAACACCCACTAAACTCATAGCATACCATAACACACCATACACACTACACAATACACGCCAAGTCACAAAACACCCACTAAGCTCATTGCATACCACAACACACCATACACACTACACAATACACGCCAAGCCACAAAACACCCACTAAGCTCATTGCATACCATAATACATCATACACACTACACAATACACGCCTGCCACACATCACCCAATACGTTCATAGCATACCATAACGCACCATAGATACTACACAACTAACACACAACACCCACTAAACTCATAGCATACCATAACACACCATACACACTACACAATACACGCCAAGCCACAAAACACCCACTAAGCTCATTGCATACCACAACACACCATACACACTACACAATACACGCCAAGCCACACAACACCCACTAAGCTCATTGCATACCATAATACATCATACACACTACACAATACACGCCTGCCACACATCACCCAATACGTTCATAGCATACCATAACGCACCATAGATACTACACAACTAACACACAACACCCACTAAACTCATAGCATACCATAACACACCATACACACTACACAATACACGCCAAGCCACAAAACACCCACTAAGCTCATTGCATACCACAACACACCATACACACTACACAATACACGCCAAGCCACACAACACCCACTAAGCTCATTGCATACCATAATACATCATACACACTACACAATACACGCCTGCCACACATCACCCAATACGTTCATAGCATACCATAACGCACCATAGATACTACACAACTAACACACAACACCCACTAAACTCATAGCATACCATAACACACCATACACACTACACAATACACGCCTACCACACAACACCCACTAAGCTCATTGCATACCATAACACATCATACACACTACACAATACACGCCTACCACACAACACCCACTAAGCTCATAGCATAACATAACACATCATACACACTACACAATACAAGCCAAGCCACACAACACCCACTAAGCTCATTGCATACCATAACACACCATACACACTACACAATACACGCCTACCACACAACACCCACTAAGCTCATTGCATACCATAACACACCATACACACTACACAATACACGCCAAGCCACACAACACCCACTAAGCTCATAGCATACCATAACACACCATACACACTACACAATACACGCCTACCACACAACACCCACTAAGCTCATAGCATACCATAACACATCATACACACTACACAATACACGCCTACCACACAACACCCACTAAGCTCATTGCATACCATAACACACCATACACACTACACAATACACGCCTACCACACAACACCCACTAAGCTCATTGCATACCATAACACACCATACACACTACACAATACACGCCAAGCCACAGAACACCCACTAAGCTCATTGCATACCATAACACACCATACACACTACACAATACAAGCCAATCCACAGAACACCCACTACGCTCATAGCATAACATAACACACCATTCACACTACACAATACACGCCTACCACACAACACCCACTAAGCTCATAGCATACCATAACACATCATACACACTACACAATACAAGCCAAGCCACAGAACACCCACTAAGCTCATAGCATAACATAACACATCATACACACTACACAATACACGCCTACCACACAACACCCACTAAGCTCATTGCATACCATAACACACCATACACACTACACAATACACGCCTACCACACAACACCCACTAAGCTCATTGCATACCATAACACACCATACACACTACACAATACACGCCAAGCCACAGAACACCCACTAAGCTCATTGCATACCATAATACACCATACACACTACACAATACAAGCCAATCCACAGAACACCCACTACGCTCATAGCATAACACACCATTCACACTACACAATACACGCCTACCACACAACACCCACTAAGCTCATAGCATACCATAACACATCATACACACTACACAATACAAGCCAAGCCACAGAACACCCACTAAGCTCATAGCATAACATAACACATCATACACACTACACAATACACGCCTACCACACAACACCCACTAAGCTCATAGCATACCATAATACATCATACACACTACACAATACAAGCCAAGCCACAGAACACCCACTAAGCTCATAGCATAACATAACACATCATACACACTACACAATACACGCCTACCACACAACACCCATTAAGCTCATAGCATACCATAACATATCATACACACTACACAATACACGCCTACCACACAACACCCACTAAGCTCATTGCATACCATAACACACCATACACACTACACAATAGACGCCTACCACACAACACCCACTAAGCTCATTGCATACCATAACACATCATACACACTACACAATACAAGCCAAGCCACAGAACACCCACTAAGCTCATAGCATAACATAACACATCATACACACTACACAATACACGCCTACCACACAACACCCACTAAGCTCATTGCATACCATAACACACCATACACACTACACAATACACGCCAAGCCACAGAACACCCACTAAGCTCATTGCATACCATAACACACCATACACACTACACAATACAAGCCAATCCACAGAACACCCACTACGCTCATAGCATAACATAACACACCATTCACACTACACAATACACGCCTACCACACAACACCCACTAAGCTCATAGCATACCATAACACATCATACACACTACACAATACAAGCCAAGCCACAGAACACCCACTAAGCTCATAGCATACCATAACACATCATACACACTACACAATACACGCCTGCCACACAACACCCACTAAGCTCATTGCATACCATAACACACCATACACACTACACAATACACGCCAAGCCACAGAACACCCACTAAGCTCATTGCATACCATAACACACCATTCACACTACACAATACACGCCTACCACACAACACCCACTAAGCTCATTGCATACCATAACACACCATACACACTACACAATACACGCCAAGCCACACAACACCCACTAAGCTCATAGCATACCATAACACACCATACACACTACACAACTAACACACAACACCCACTAAACTCATAGCATACCATAACACACCATACACACTACACAATACACGCCAAGCCACAAAACACCCACTAAGCTCATTGCATACCACAACACACCATACACACTACACAATACACGCCAAGCCACAAAACACCCACTAAGCTCATAGCATACTATAACACAACATACACACTACACAATACACGCCTGCCACACATCACCCAATACGTTCATAGCATACCATAACGCACCATAGATACTACACAACTAACACACAACACCCACTAAACTCATAGCATACCATAACACACCATACACACTACACAATGCACGCCAAGCCACACAACACCCACTAAGCTCATTGCATACCATAACACACCATACACACTACACAATACAAGCCAAGCCACAGAACACCCACTAAGCTCATAGCATACCATAACACATCATACACACTACACAATACACGCCTACCACACAACACCCACTAAGCTCATTGCATACCATAACACACCATACACACTACACAATAGACGCCAAGCCACAGAACACCCACTAAGCTCATTGCATACCATAACACACCATACACACTACACAATACAAGCCAAGCCACAGAACACCCACTAAGCTCATAGCATACCATAACACATCATACACACTACACAATACACGCCTGCCACACAACACCCACTAAGCTCATTGCATACCATAACACACCATACACACTACACAATACAAGCCAAGCCACAGAACACCCACTAAGCTCATTGCATACCATAACACATCATACACACTACACAATACACGCCTACCACACAACACCCACTAAGCTCATTGCATACCATAACACACCATACACACTACACAATACACGCCAAGCCACAAAACACCCACTAAGCTCATTGCATACCACAACACACCATACACACTACACAATACACGCCAAGCCACAAAACACCCACTAAGCTCATAGCATACTATAACACAACATACACACTACACAATACACGCCTGCCACACATCACCCAATACGTTCATAGCATACCATAACGCACCATAGATACTACACAACTAACACACAACACCCACTAAACTCATAGCATACCATAACACACCATACACACTACACAATGCACGCCAAGCCACACAACACCCACTAAGCTCATTGCATACCATAACACACCATTCACACTACACAATACACGCCAAGCCACACAACACCCACTAAGCTCATAGCATACCATAACACACCATACACACTACACAACTAACACACAACACCCACTAAGCTCATTGCATACCATAACACACCATACACACTACACAATACAAGCCAAGCCACAGAACACCCACTAAGCTCATTGCATACCATAACACATCATACACACTACACAATACACGCCTACCACACAACACCCACTAAGCTCATTGCATACCATAACACACCATACACACTACACAATACACGCCTACCACACAACACCCACTAAGCTCATTGCATACCATAACACACCATACACACTACACAATACACGCCAAGCCACAGAACACCCACTAAGCTCATTGCATACCATAACACACCATACACACTACACAATACACGCCAAGCCACACAACACCCACTAAGCTCATTGCATACCATAACACACCATACACACTACACAATACACGCCTACCACACAACACCCACTAAGCTCATTGCATACCATAACACACCATACACACTACACAATACACGCCAAGCCACAGAACACCCACTAAGCTCATAGCATAACATAACACATCATACAAACTACACAATACAAGCCAAGCCACAGAACACCCACTAAGCTCATAGCATAACATAACACATCATACACACTACACAATACACGCCTACCACACAACACCCACTAAGCTCATTGCATACCATAACACACCATACACACTACACAATACACGCCTACCACACAACACCCACTAAGCTCATTGCATACCATAACACACCATACACACTACACAATACACGCCTACCACACAACACCCACTAAGCTCATTGCATACCATAACACACCATACACACTACACAATACACGCCTACCACACAACACCTACTAAGCTCATTGCATACCATAACACACCATACACACTACACAATACACGCCTACCACACAACACCCACTAAGCTCATTGCATACCATAACACACCATACACACTACACAATACACGCCAAGCCACAGAACACCCACTAAGCTCATTGCATACCATAACACACCATACACACTACACAATACAAGCCAATCCACAGAACACCCACTACGCTCATAGCATAACATAACACACCATTCACACTACACAATACACGCCTGCCACACAACACCCACTAAGCTCATTGCATACCATAACACACCATACACACTACACAATACACGCCTACCACACAACACCCACTAAGCTCATAGCATAACATAACACATCATACACACTACACAATACAAGCCAAGCCACAGAACACCCACTAAGCTCATAGCATAACATAACACATCATACACACTACACAATACACGCCTACCACACAACACCCACTAAGCTCATTGCATACCATAACACACCATACACACTACACAATACACGCCAAGCCACAAAACACCCACTAAGCTCATTGCATACCGCAACACACCATACACACTACACAATACACGCCAAGCCACAAAACACCCACTAAGCTCATTGCATACCATAACACACCATACACACTACACAATACACGCCTACCACACAACACCCACTAAGATCATTGCATACCATAACACACTACACAATACACGCCTACCACACAACACCCACTAAGCTCATTGCATACCATAACACACCATACACACTACACAATACACGCCTACCACACAACACCCACTAAGCTCATTGCATACCATAACAGACCATACACACTACACAATACATGCCAAGCCACACAACACCCACTAAGCTCATTGCATACCATAACACACCATACACACTACACAATACACGCCTACCACACAACACCCACTAAGCTCATTGCATACCATAACACACCATACACACTACACAATACACGCCAAGCCACAGAACACCCACTAAGCTCATAGCATAACATAACACATCATACACACTACACAATACACGCCTACCACACAACACCCACTAAGCTCATTGCATACCATAACACACCATACACACTACACAATACACGCCAAGCCACAGAACACCCACTAAGCTCATTGCATACCATAACACATCATACACACTACACAATACACGCCTACCACACAACACCCACTAAGCTCATTGCATACCATAACACACCATACACACTACAAAATACACGCCTGCCACACAACACCCACTAAGCTCATTGCATACCATAACACACCATACACACTACACAATACACGCCAAGCCACACAACACCCACTAAGCTCATTGCATACCATAACACACCATACACACTACACAATACAAGCCAAGCCACAGAACACCCACTAAGCTCATAGCATAACATAACACATCATACACACTACACAATACACGCCTACCACACAACACCCACTAAGCTCATTGCATACCATAACACACCATACACACTACACAATACACGCCAAGCCATACAACACCCACTAAGCTCATTGCATACCATAACACACCATACACACTACACAATACAAGCCAAGCCACAGAACACCCACTAAGCTCATAGCATAACATAACACATCATACACACTACACAATACACGCCTACCACACAACACCCACTAAGCTCATTGCATACCATAACACACCATACACACTACACAATACACGCCAAGCCACAGAACACCCACTAAGCTCATTGCATACCATAACACACCATACACACTACACAATACAAGCCAATCCACAGAACACCCACTACGCTCATAGCATAACATAACACACCATTCACACTACACAATACACGCCTACCACACAACACCCACTAAGCTCATTGCATACCATAACACACCATACACACTACACAATACACGCCTACCACACAACACCCACTAAGCTCATTGCATACCATAACACACCATACACACTACACAATACACGCCTACCACACAACACCCACTAAGCTCATTGCATACCATAACACACCATACACACTACACAATACACGCCAAGCCACACAACACCCACTAAGCTCATAGCATACCATAACACATCATACACACTACACAATACACGCCTACCACACAACACCCACTAAGCTCATTGCATACCATAACACACCATACACACTACACAATACACGCCAAGCCACAGAACACCCACTAAGCTCATTGCATACCATAACACACCATACACACTACACAATACAAGCCAAGCCACAGAACACCCACTAAGCTCATAGCATAACATAACACATCATACACACTACACAATACACGCCTACCACACAACACCCACTAAGCTCATTGCATACCATAACACACCATACACACTACACAATACACGCCTACCACACAACACCCACTAAGCTCATTGCATACCATAACACACCATACACACTACACAATACACGCCTACCACACAACACCCACTAAGCTCATTGCATACCATAACACACCATACACACTACACAATACACGCCTGCCACACAACACCCACTAAGCTCATTGCATACCATAACACACCATACACACTACACAATACACGCCTACCACACAACACCCACTAAGCTCATTGCATACCATAACACACCATACACACTACACAATACACGCCAAGCCACAGAACACCCACTAAGCTCATTGCATACTATAACACACCATACACACTACACAATACACGCCAAGCCACACAACACCCACTAAGCTCATAGCATACCATAACACATCATACACACTACACAATACACGCCTGCCACACAACACCCACTAAGCTCATTGCATACCATAACACACCATACACACTACACAATACACGCCTACCACACAACACCCACTAAGCTCATTGCATACCATAACACACCATACACACTACACAATACACGCCAAGCCACACAACACCCACTAAGCTCATTGCATACCATAACACACCATACACACTACACAATACAAGCCAAGCCACAGAACACCCACTAAGCTCATAGCATACTATAACACAACATACACACTACACAATACACGCCTGCCACACATCACCCAATACGTTCATAACATACCATAACGCACCATAGATACTACACAACTAACACACAACACCCACTAAACTCATAGCATACCATAACACACCATACACACTACACAATACACGCCAAGCCACAAAACACCCACTAAGCTCATTGCATACCACAACACACCATACACACTACACAATACACGCCAAGCCACAAAACACCCACTAAGCTCATAGCATACTATAACACAACATACACACTACACAATACACGCCTGCCACACATCACCCAATACGTTCATAGCATACCATAACGCACCATAGATACTACACAACTAACACACAACACCCACTAAACTCATAGCATACCATAACACACCATACACACTACACAATGCACGCCAAGCCACACAACACCCACTAACCTCATAGCATACTATAACACAACATACACACTACACAATACACGCCTGCCACACATCACCCAATACGTTCATAGCATACCATAACGCACCATAGATACTACACAACTAACACACAACACCCACTAAACTCATAGCATACCATAACACACCATACACACTACACAATGCACGCCAAGCCACACAACACCCACTAAGCTCATTGCATACCATAACACACCATACGCACTACACAATACAAGCCAAGCCACACAACACCCACTAAGCTCATTGCATACCATAACACACCATACACACTACACAATACACGCCTACCACACAACACTCACTAAGCTCATTGCATACCATAACACACCATACACACTACACAATACACGCCTACCACACAACACCCACTAAGCTCATTGCATACCATAACACACCATACACACTACACAATACACGCCTACCACACAACACCCACTAAGCTCATTGCATACCATAACACACCATACACACTACACAATACAAGCCAATCCACAGAATACCCACTACGCTCATAGCATAACATAACACACCATTCACACTACACAATACACGCCTACCACACAACACCCACTAAGCTCATTGCATACCATAACACACCATACACACTACACAATACACGCCTACCACACAACACCCACTAAGCTCATTGCATACCATAACACACCATACACACTACACAATACACGCCTACCACACAACACCCACTAAGCTCATAGCATACCATAACACACCATTCACACTACACAATACACTGCTGCCATATAACACCCACTACGCTATATAGCATACCATAACACACCATACACACTACAAAATACAAGCCAAGCCACAGAACACCCACTAAACTCATAGCATACCATAACACACCATACACACTACACAATACAAGCCAATCCACAGAACACCCACTACGCTCATAGCATAACATAACACACCATTCACACTACACAATACACGCCTGCCACACAACACCCACTAAGCTCATAGCATACCATAACACACCATACACACTACACAATACACGCCTGCCACACATCACCCAATACGTTCCTAGCATACCATAACGCACCATACACACTACACAACTAACACACAACACCCACTAAACTCATAGCATACCACAACACACCATACACACTACACAATACACGCCTGCCACACAACACCCACTAAGCTCATAGCATACCATAACAAACCATACACACTACACAATACACACCTGCCAGACAGGAGACGGGGATGAATAGAAAGGACACACTCACACAATTATGTTTGAAATGGTTTATGTGGGGAGTTTTACAGGGTTGGCACACAAAACAAACCAGGAAGGCTCGTAGAGCACCTCAAATTGGCGGGATACCCCAGGGGTCTCTAACTAAAATTCAGGGGTTTTGGGATTCGGGTAGGGCTGGGGTATCTCTGCCAGGATATGGAAGATGGCGACCCAAAACTCTGCAGGTGCAATTGTCAGACGCAACTCAGGTTCAAAAATGCCCCGTACACCTGCTCCCTAAAGGTGGGTTGCAGGGTTTAGGGGGTCCACGCCCCTTCTTTTTCCTCCTCATAGGACTGGCGTGCAGGTCTCGATGTGCCGGAAGCGACTTGGCATATGGTTGGGCCTGCCCTGGCAATGGGGTGCGCCCATGGCAACCGCCACAGTCTGAGGTGGGGGCGGGGTGCTTCAGGAAGGCTTCTCTAATCACCCCCCCCCCCCCTTGATGTCTCAGCCTCTCTCTTTCTCACTCACGGGCCTCAGTTTTGTTTCCCTTCCCCTGACATTGCTCCCCCCCCACTCCCCCTCAGCTCGGCCTAAACTTATCTTGGTTTTGCAATAGTCCATTTCTCGGTATTCGGGTCTTTCTTGAAGGGTGGTATGGGTGGGCTGCCTCTATATCAGGGGACGGTGGGTGCACATCGACCTGCCAGACCATGTGATGGTATTTTGATTTCGCAAAGCTCCTAGTGAGCTGAGTTCCATCAGTCGGCGCTCTGTTCATTCAGCTGTCCCTGCGTGGCTATTGCTCTCGGCTGCACACAAATCTGGACACATCTGGACAGGATTACAGCCCTGCACGGGGGACAGCATTGCTACCAGCCTGCCAAGCCCAGCACCGCAGGGTGCACACCCAGAACACATACGAGCAAGCCCCGAGCACGTAGCGGGTGGGGGCAGGGCGGGGGGCCACAGCTTTACTTTTTCTCGTCTCTGAGTTTGAAAGATGACAGGCCAGACTATAGACAGATTTACTGAACAAAGCTTAACTTGTGTAGGAAGAACAAAGAAAGGCCTGGACTCAACATGTTTCCCAGGGGCGTCTATATGTCGGATGCCATGCATGACCTTCGGTTCTTGCTCTGACCTCTGACCCCTGGAGAACCAAACTCCATCTAAGGGCCTCATTACGACCCTGGCGCAAAGTGAAAAACGATGGCGGTAAACGATTACCGCCATCGTTTTCCGCTAGGGCCGATTACGACCTGTGACCGTTAACTACGATGCCATTAGCGGCATCGTAGTTAACGCCGCCGCTAACTGCACCAAGGACGCGAGCACGCGACCACCCACACCGTAATTACCACCATGGCAGAAAGGTACGCGAATCCCCACCCAAGCGGACATGCACCTAACGCTATCACCCAGCCCGTTAAGTACCTTACCGCCATGGTGCTAATTACGTCATCTCGAACCAACCGTAAAGGGACATGTTAAGTGAATCCAGCTGCCGCAGGTGCACAGAATCAGCACAGGTGGAGGCAATACAGACCAGGAAGTACAAAAAGAGCACACCCCACCCCTTCCCACACCCAGTCACACTCCACAATGTTACCAATTGGACTAGCAATGTTGAGGCTGGAGGACCTGATAGCAATGCAAGTGCTACTACAACAACAACAACAACAACAACAACAACAACAGGCTGCACAGAGGAGACGCAGGAGGAGAAGGAGGGCAAGGCAGGCCCAGCAAGCCCCAACAGCACAGCCAGTGCCACCACGCAGGCAGCCCCCAATCCCACGCATCAGAGCCAGTCCATTCATCCTCACCGCTGAGCAGATCCACACCCTGTACCGTCTGGACCGGGACACCATCACCACCATTGTGGACATGATACACAACGACATCGTCAGCATGATTGAAACACCCACCGCCACCCCCCCCCCCCTACTGAAGGTAATGTCCGTGCTCCTCTTCCTGGCCACAGGCAGCTACCAGCACACAGTGGGGCACTTGCATGGCATATCACAACCATTATTTTCACGTACACTGATGCAAGTGCTCGATGTCCTCCTCAAGCACACAGATGACCACATCTCATTACCACGGTCTGCACAGGAGATTGCCAACACCAAAGTGGGTTTCCATGCACTAGCTGGCATACCTGGTTGCATTGGTGCCATCGACTGCACCCATGTGGAATTGACGGTCCCACATGCCCTGGAGGTACCGTACCACAACCGTAAACTATTTCACTCAATCAACGTGCAAATGGTCTGTGACCCCAACAGGATCTTCACACATTGTTGTGCCCGATTCCCTGGAGGAACCCATGATTCAATGTTCCTGCGTAACTCCACAATACCACGCTACATGGAGCAACATGCAGGGCCCAGATCCTGGCTACTCGGTGAGTCACATGTCATGAACATTGAAATGTGAAGTGGGCGGGTGATTGACATACCAATGCAGGGGGGGAATGATGCATACTTCACCTGGCTGCGACTAGCAGTAGCCAGAACATACCCTGAGGCAGCACTTACGTCATCTGACACCTGTATACGTGAGGCCTGACCTAAGCAGCCCTAACATGTGAATGAAGGTGTCTCCCAACCATGACACAACCATCTGCAAGTGCATTGACCATACTGTGACCACATTGACTACAACGAAATGCACGTACATGCACGTCACCAACAGCATCTACTGAAAGGCCTGTCCCCCATGACTGTGCCCAAAGGAGGCACATGATGGACTGGAACATCAATGCACCACAACACAGACAGCAAGGCCCACAAACTGTCCCTATTGACAACAGTCCTGTTCACTGGGGTCATAATGACGCAGACAGCAATGTTGCTATCATGTGAGTGTAACCCTCACAGGACACGTGCCAGGTCACCTACACAAACAGCCTGAACGGACACAGTGGATGGGCACTCACAAGGCACTTGTCACCCCTGCATACATTGTGTCTTGGCATTCAAAACAGCACATGAAAGCCATGGACATATAGCGGTTGCATAGTGTGAATCCAGTAGCGCCAATGAAAGTGGTGCAAAGTAACTGTTGAATGCAAGTCATGGTGGCACGTCATGTTCGTCAATCAATCTCATCCCTGACACATACATTCTTGCCCACATACAGGTGATGCAGGCTATCCCCTGAAGAGGTGGCTCCTTACACCAGTCCGGAACCCACAGAACCAGCATGACGAGGACTTCAACCGTGCCCATGCACGTACCCGTGTGTTGATCGATCAAGCTTTTGGCCTACTGAAGGCACGTTTCCGCTGCATCAGCAGGTCTGGCGGGGCACTCCTGTACCGCCATGAGAAGGTTGCGAAGATCGTCATGGCATGTGTCATGCTACACAATATGTGCGTCAGGAGAAATGTGCCCCTGCCCCCTGACGCAGAACTGCAACCACCTGACGATGAGGATGATGAGGGTGGGGATGGGGCAGCACCTCAAGGAGGCAGCGATGCACAGGAGGGGCATGTAATGCGTCAGAATCTCATTGACCAATGCTTCTAGCACACACGGCGCGTGCGTGTAACATGGAGACGGCACTTGGGGCACTGTGTGTGTGCGGGACATGCACACTGTGGACTGTACAACAATGAAGCACATATAGGCAATAAAAATGTCCACACATTTGATTAGTGGCAAAAAGAAAATGTGTATTTCAATAGTGAATTCTTGTGACACACCCCCTCCCCCTCCCCCCTGAACACCCCAACACACCCCCTCCCCCTCCCCCATGAACACCCCAACACACCCCCTCCTCCTCCCCCTCCCCCTTGAACACCCCAACACACCCCCTCCCCCTCCCTCTCCCCCCTGAACACCCCAACACACCCCCTCCCCCCTCCCCCCTGGAATCCCTACAAAGGTGCCGTAGTGTCTGTGCAGCAGGGTGTGCAGTAGTTCTGCTCAACTGTCAAGCCACTAATGTGAATCCCCTCCCCTGGCCCCCGGGGCACCCCTGCCTGTGCTGCGTAGATTGCGCCCTGATCTGCGGATGGGGCTGCTCTGTGCCGAGCTGGTTGATGAGGAGGGTCCAGCCTGCACATCTGGACGCATGTCCCTGATGGTCTGAACAAGTTCTGTGAGGACATTGCGCACAGCCGCGAGTTCCGTGCATATGTCCTTTGTGGAGGACTCAATGGCAGCTGTGACTCGGTCTGCCGACCTCTCCGTGGCATCCCTTGCCCCCCCACACTGTGCAACATGTTCGTTGAGGAGGGCGGATAGCTGCTGCTGGCGGGTAACTATATCTTCAAGGGTCTGCTGGTTCTGCTGGGCCATGCCCAGTGGCATTTGCAAGTCCATTGGGCTGCTCACCTCAGGCTGGGGGGATGGGGTGGCTGGCCAATCCTCGGCCTCCGACTGCCCCTGTGTGGCATCCGCCTGCAGGGGGCTTAGGGATGTGCAGGGGGAATGTGGCTGGGCAGTGGGCCTTCCCTCATCGATGACCTCGAAGCTGCCTGCCTCACTGTCGGAGGTTGCCGCTATGGCAGCGATTTCACCGAGGGTGCTGCTTGCAGCAGAGCCTGTCCCTTCAGTGGGCACGACTAGTGACATGTGCGGTGCTGCTGCTGGGTCTGTGTTTGCTGTTGTGGGGGCTGGCACTTGCCTGTCCTCTTCCCCAGGCAGGGTTTGTGGCTGCTGGTGTGTTTCCTTTAGGACGGCTGAGGTGGATGCCTGTGGCCTGGCCCTCTTGGTGGATCTGGATGCAGTGTTGTCCTCTTCCTGGAGGTCTGTGTCAGATCCTGTGGTGGAGCAAAGGAGGGATAGTGTTATTGATGGGTCCGCGGACCTTTGCCGTGCATTGTGAGGGATGACATCTATACAGTGGGTACATGTAGCACATTTCAGCAGGGGCATACAGGTTTTGTGCCTTTTGTGTGGAGGTAGCATGGTGGTATGTGTGTGCCAGCAGTTAGGGTGTGCATGCTGCATGTGTACAGGGTGGAGTCTGGATGTGTCTGTGGACATTCACCTGCCGATGTGTTGCATATGCACTATGGGGCTACATGGTACTTCACATGATAGGACTTTGTTGAGTTTAGCATGGCTTGCTCTGGCCACCTACCTGCATCTCCTGAGGTCGGCACTCCTCTCTCCATCCCTCCGACACCTTGGATGCTCTCCATCCCGATGGTGGATGCACATATTTCCTCCCATGCTTGCAGCTTTATGGGCGATTCGGATCCACCCCCAGTTGACGTGGCTAGGTTCCGGTTAGCTGAGATTATGCTTCGGACACGGAGCCTCAAGTCGTCCCAGCGCTTTCTGCACTGCTGGGCAGTGCGGGGTACGGCCCCCACTGCACTCACACGCTGTGCCACCAGGGCCCATATGGCCCTCTTTTTCGCTATTGCCGTCCTTGTCATCTGCGTTGAGAATACAGCTGCAGCATTATCTTGCAGGGTCTCTGCGAGCATGGTTAGTTCCTCCTTTGAGAAACGGTCTTGGCGCTGCCGGTCACATGCTTTTTTTACGACTTTGGGCATTTTTACTTGGGTAATTGGGTGGGTGATGGGTGTGGATAGGTGTCAGGGTTGGATCAGGTATGGTTGTGGAGGATGGCAATGGATTGTGTTTTTAAAGATGGCCGCCGTGCAGTTTCCCGTTCCGCCGCGATGACGCTATTTCCGGTTCCGCCTATTTACGGTGACCGCTAATTATGGTGACCGCTAATTGCGATCGCCGCTATGGTGTGTGTGGCGGTAGTGCTCCTCGCGCGGCGTGCGATGGCGGTAAGGGCCGTTTTTGGGCCATTTACGCCATGCCGTACTTTTCATTAACGCCATGGGGTAATGCACTTGCCCGATGGGTCGGAATATGCCGCACTTTGCGCCATCGAACCACGGCGTAAACGTTAATTACGCCATGGCGGTAATGTTCGGTACTTACCACCAGGGTCGTAATGAGGCCCTAAGTCTTTAACATTGAATGAAACGTCATGGAGTTTGAAATATTGGTGCAATGTATGGCAATATGGGCGAAGCTAAAATGCTCGGCTTGGGAACAGAGCGATGCCCCGTCACGTGAGCTCTCTGCCATCTAGGCATAATAGGGACAGTGATTACCATAGTGCTTGGACGCTGCATGAATCCAGCTGAAGCACTATGTACCACACCACATTGCTTCCGTTCTGGCCACTGTGGTCGTAAAAATGGCCGCCTCTTGGGGAACAGTGCATGTGCTTACCGCGCGCACGAAACGAGCGGACCAGGAAGTACCAGCCAACGGTGTGAAGTAAGGAGGGGTCTGGGGTGAGGCGGTGCGAGGAGTGTGTGAGTGTGGTATGTGGGAACCAGAAGAGAAAGGCGGTGGGTCATTAGTTCAGGGGGTGCATGGGTGTCCCACACAGAACACAGGGCAGGGGATGTTGAAGGAGGAGGACTGGGGAGAGCCTGGGGGGTCTGGGGGTGTCCACTGCATTGGGGGAGAGCAGGGAAGCGGGCGTTTGGAAAACCTGATGTGTCCCTGCAGCACCGATACCAGACTTGGGGAGACGGGCTCCGGTGAAAACGGCATGTGGGGAAACATCATAGCTTCATTATTATTTGAAACACTGTTTCAGCAGGTAAAACTCGGGTAAAGCTTGGGTAAAGCTTGGGTAAACCTCAGGTAAAGCTCGGGTCAAGCTCGGGTAAATCTTGGGTAAAGCTCGGGTAAGGCTCGGGTAAGGCTCGGGTAAAACTCGGGTAAAGCTTGGGTAAAGCTTGGGTAAACCTCAGGTAAAGCTCGGGTCAAGCTCGGGTAAATCTTGGGTAAAGCTTGGGTAAGGCTCGGGTAAATCTCGGGTAAAGCTTGGGTAAAGCTCGGGTAAAGCTCGGGTAAATCTCAGGTAAAGCTTGGGTAAAGCTTGGGTAAATCTTGGGTAAAGCTCGGGTAAAGCTCGGATAAACCTCAGGTAAAGCTTGAGTCAAGCTCGGGTAAATCTTGAGTAAAGCTCGGGTAAGACTCGGGTAAATCTCGGGTAAAGCTTGGGTAAAGCTTGGGTAAAGCTCGGGTAAATCTCGTGTAAATCTTGGGTAAAGCTTGTGTAAAGCACAGGTAAATCTCGGGTAAGGCTTGGGTAAATCTCGGGTAAAGCTTTGGTAAAGCTCAGGTAAAGCTCGGGTAAAGCTCAGGTAAACCACAGGTAAAGCTCGGGTAAATCTTGGGTAAAGCTCGGGTAAAACTCCGGTAAACTTCAGATAAAGCTTGGGTAAAGCTCGGGTAAATCTTGGGTAAAGCTCAGGTAAATCTCGGGTAAATATCGGGTAAAGCTTGGGTAAAGCTTGGGTAAAGCTCGGGTAAATCTCGGGTAAAGCTCGGGTAAATCTCAGGTAAAGCTTGGGTAAATCTTGGGTAAAGCTCGGGTAAAGCTCGAGTAAATCTCGGGTAAAGCTTGGGTAAAGCTCGGGTAAATCTTGGGTAAGGAGGGGGATTCGAGGTCTCTGAGTATGTTAAAGAGCTCTTTGGTATTGGATATGGCGTTGCAGATTCTTTCATTGTACATGTTTTTTTTTTGTCTGGATGATAGCTGTCTGCCAAGATTGTGGGTTTGAAGACAGTGAGTACTGTAAGGAACTCATTGTGGCAATAGTAAGACAGACAGACACAAGTGACCAAAGTTCAAGGGTGTTTATTGAACTTTTGCACGGGTGAGATAAATGCCTAATCTAAGCCTAAATCTAAAATGGGAGCAAGCTACGGTCATCACATAATAATAAGGAGGTTCTAGTGGAGTTGTGTCAACATAAAAAGGGCCTATGCTAAACAACCTATTGCCAATCCTTACCACTAGTTACAAATAGGGTGGGGTGCAGTTAATGACAAAGAAAGAAGTGTTCACAAAATGATAAGCCCAGTGCCAGGTCATCAACCCCCAGAGCAGCCACTGTGGGCTGATCACGTGCTCTCGAACACCCTTCTTAAATCCAGTGCCACGTCATCAACCCGGACCAGCCACTGCGGCTGATCACGTGTTCTCGAACAATCTTCTTAAGCCCAGTGCCACGTCATCAACCCCTGGAGCAGCCACTGCGGCCGATCACCTGCTCTTGAACAAACTTTTTAAGCCCAGTGCCACGTCATCAACCCCCAGAGCAGCCATTGCAGCTGATCACCTGCTCATGAACAACAAAAAAGAAAGCTACAATCCTTGTGGCGACACACCCCATCGGATGAAAATAAACTACAACTAACCCAGTTCGCAAACAACTACAAAAAGATATACTCTGTACCAAAAAAGACCTCTTCAATGAAGGAATATCTAAAGCCAATTCTAATACTAAGGAACTTTTCGTGATCCTTAGGGAATTGGAATCCCCCCTAACCCCCTCAGACAATACTCCTAAGGACAAACAATGGTGCACGAACATTCAGGATGCCCTAACCAACAAAATAACGTCACTCGAAACTAAAATCGGCAATAGAAAAGCCTCCTTGCTCCTCACTAGGACGCAACCCACCATCCCTACTGAAGCGCCGAGCATGCAAGCAACCACCACCCCTATTGAAGCGCCTAGCACGCTAGCAACCACCACCCCTATTGAAGCGCCTAGCACGCTAGCAACCACCACCCCTACTGAAGCGCCTAGCACGCTAGCAATCGCCACCCCTACTGAAGCGCCTAGCACGCTAGCAACCACCATCCCTACTGAAGCGCCTGGCACGCTAGCAACCGCCACCCCTACTGAAGCGCCTTGCACGCTAGCAACCGCCCCCCCTACTGAAGAGTCTGGCACGCTAGCAACCGCCACCCCTACTGAAGCACCTGGCACGCTAGCAACCGCCACCCCTACTGAAGCGCCTAGCATGCTAGCAACCGCCACCTCTACTGAAGCACCTGGCACGCTAGCAACCACCACCCCTACTGAAGCGCCTGGCACGCTAGCAACCGCCACCCCTACTGAAGCGCCTAGCACGCTAGCAACCGCCACCCCTACTGAAGCGCCTGGCACGCTAGCAACCGCCACCCCTACTGAAGCACCTGGCACGCTAGCAACCGCCACCCCTACTGAAGTGCCTAGCACGCTAGCAACCGCCAACCCTACTGAAGCGCCTGGCACGCTAGCAACCGCCACCCCTACTGAAGCGCCTGGCACGCTAGCAACCGCCACCCCTCCTGAAGCACCTAGCACACTAGCAACCACCACCCCTACTGAAGCACCTGGCACGCTAGCAACCGCCACCCCTACTGAAGCGCCTAGCATGCTAGCAACCGCCACCCCTACTGAAGCGCCTAGCACGCTAGCAACCACCACCCCTACTGAAGCGCCTGGCATGCTAGCAACTGCCACCCCTACTGAAGCACCTGGCACGCTAGCAACCGCCACCCCTACTGAAGCTCCTGGCATGCTAGCAACCGCCACCCCTACTGAAGCGCCTAGCACGCTAGCAACCGCCACCCCTACTGAAGCGCCTAGCACGCTAGTAACCGCCATCCCTACTGAAGCGCCTGGCACACTAGCAACCGCCACCCCTACTGAAGCGCCTGGCACGCTAGCAACCGCCATCCCTACTGAAGCACCTAGCACGCGAGCAACCGCCACCCCTACTGAAGCACCTGGCACGTTAGCAACCGCCACCCCTACTGAAGCACCTAGCACACTAGCAACTGCCACCCCTACTGAAGCGCCTGGCACGCTAGCAACCGCCACCCCTACTGAAGCGCCAGCACGCTAGCAACCGCCACCCCTACTGAAGCGCCTAGCACGCTAGCAACCACCACCCCTACTGAAGCGCCTGGCACGCTAGCAACTGCCACCCCTACTGAAGCACCTGGCACGCTAGCAACCGCCATCCCTACTGAAGCACCTGGCATGCTAGCAACCGCCACCCCTACTGAAGCACCTGGCACGCTAGCAACCGCCATCCCTACTGAAGCACCTGGCATGCTAGCAACCGCCACCCCTACTGAAGCGCCTAGCACGCTAGCAACCGCCACCCCTACTGAAGCGCCTGGCACGCTAGCAACCGCCACCCTTACTGAAGCGCCTGGCACGCTAGCAACCGCCACCCCTCCTGAAGCACCTAGCACGCTAGCAACCACCACCCCTACTGAAGCACCTGGCACGCTAGCAACCGCCACCCCTACTGAAGCACCTAGCATGCTAGCAACCGCCACCCCTACTGAAGCGCCTAGCACGCTAGCAACCACCACCCCTACTGAAGCGCCTGGCATGCTAGCAACTGCCACCCCTACTGAAGCACCTGGCACGCTAGCAACCGCCACCCCTACTGAAGCGCCTGGCATGCTAGCAACCGCCACCCCTACTGAAGCGCCTAGCACGCTAGCAACCGCCACCCCTACTGAATCGCCTAGCACGCTAGTAACCGCCATCCCTACTGAAGCGCCTGGCACACTAGCAACCGCCACCCCTACTGAAGCGCCTGGCACGCTAGCAACCGCCATCCCTACTGAAGCACCTAGCACGCGAGCAACCGCCACCCCTACTGAAGCACCTGGCACGTTAGCAACCGCCACCCCTACTGAAGCACCTAGCACGCTAGCAACCGCCACCCCTACTGAAGCGCCTGGCACGCTAGCAACCGCCACCCTTACTGAAGCGCCTGGCACGCTAGCAACCGCCACCCCTCCTGAAGCACCTAGCACGCTAGCAACCACCACCCCTACTGAAGCACCTGGCACGCTAGCAACCGCCACCCCTACTGAAGCACCTAGCACGCTAGCAACCGCCACCCCTACTGAAGCGCCTAGCACGCTAGCAACCACCACCCCTACTGAAGCGCCTGGCATGCTAGCAACTGCCACCCCTACTGAAGCACCTGGCACGCTAGCAACCGCCACCCCTACTGAAGCGCCTGGCATGCTAGCAACCGCCACCCCTACTGAAGCGCCTAGCACGCTAGCAACCGCCACCCCTACTGAATCGCCTTGCACGCTAGTAACCGCCATCCCTACTGAAGCGCCTGGCACACTAGCAACTGCCACCCCTACTGAAGCGCCTGGCACGCTAGCAACCGCCATCCCTACTGAAGCACCTAGCACGCGAGCAACCGCCACCCCTACTGAAGCACCTGGCACGTTAGCAACCGCCACCCCTACTGAAGCACCTAGCACACTAGCAACTGCCACCCCTACTGAAGCGCCTGGCACGCTAGCAACCGCCACCCCTACTGAAGCACCTAGCACGCTAGCAACCGCCACCCCTACTGAAGCGCCTAGCACGCTAGCAACCGCCACCCCTACTGAAGCGCCTGGCACGCTAGCAACTGCCACCCCTACTGAAGCACCTGGCACGCTAGCAACCGCCATCCCTACTGAAGCACCTGGCATGCTAGCAACCGCCACCCCTACTGAAGCGCCTAGCACGCTAGCAACCGCCACCCCTACTGAAGCGCCTAGCACGCTAGTAACCGCCACCCCTACTAAAGCGCCTGGCACGCTAGCAACCGCCACCCCTACTGAAGCGCCTGGCACGCTAGCAACCGCCATCCCTACTGAAGCGCCTAGCACGCGAGCAACCGCCACCCCTACTGAAGCACCTGGCACGCTAGCAACCGCCACACCTACTGAAGCGCCTAGCACGCTAGCAACTGCCACCCCTACTGAAGCGCCTAGCACGCTAGCAACCGCCATCCCTACTGAAGCCACCAACAATATTTTACCTTTTAGTTTCACTAAAACCTCCATCCTGGATACAGAGATAATGATCTCCTCTTTGAAGCCATCCAATTGCAGGGGGATAACTGTCCTGCCCAAATTATGAAAGATGATGCAAGAGATTTAGCGCCTTTCATCTCAAAGTTAATTAATACTTCATTCAAGACCAACACTGTCCCAAGCAACCTGAAAGAGTCGTGGGTCTTACCCCTGCTCAAGAAACAGACGCTAGACCCTTCTATCCCCACAAATGACCGACCCATCACCACAGCACCCTTTCTTCTAAACTTCTAAAAATTATTGACCGAGTAGCTTATTTGCAAATTCAGAGCTACCTAGAAGCAAACCACCTACTAGGCTCCCGCCAGTCTGGATTCAGGCCACAACACGGCACAGAAACCGCATTAATTGATCTAAAAACACAAACTGATGAGCTGAAGGATAAAGGTAAAACAGCTATTTTGCTCCTACTTGACTTGTCGGTAGCTTTCGACCCGGTGGACCATGCAGTCCTGTGCAAACACCTAGCATCGGCAGACCACTTCTCAAGCAATGCAATAGCCTGGGTAGAGTCCTTTCTAGAGAACAGAACAATTAGTCTTCTCCCCCTCGGCATCGGCAGATCCGATTCATACTTTCTGCTGCGTTCCACAAGGATCATGTGTCTTGCCAACTATTTATGATATATTTACCAAGTCCCTATTTGACAAATTGGACAGGCTGGTGTCACTTACACTAATTGTGCGGACAACACCCAGATCCTCATCCCCCTTTCGGGCAATTTTGACAAGGATACAGCCATGGTAAATTAAATATACCTCATCATTCAGGCATGGATGGCATCCCATGGCCTCTGCCCGAATGACGAGAAAACAGAGATCCTAATACTTGGCTCTGACTCTAACCTAAAAAAACAGGGTTCCAGCTACTCTGCATTCAGCATAGATGGCAACACAATCAAAGTAGTTAAAGAGGTAAAAACTCTAGGTTTCTAGTACATTTGTTAAAAGTAAAATTTCTTCACCTCTGCAAGGAAATAAAACTGTTTAAACATTTTAAAAAAAGGGCAGTGGGGAGGTTGGAGGAATAATAATTTATAGTTAAAAATTGGAGGCAACTTACACAACAACGGGTGACATTAACCCTGAATGAAAATTTGGTTTTATGCACTGTGATAACAAAGTATAGTGATTATATGCTGTAAATGATTATGCCTCTATTGAAAAATAAAAATGGTTAAAAAAAAAACTCTAAGTTTCTGCCACATCATCAACCCCCGGAGCAGCTACTGCGGCTGATCACACGGTCATGAACAACCTTCTTAAGCCCAGTGCCACGTCATCAACCCCAGAGCAGACACTGCGGCTGATCACCTGCTCCTGAAAAACATTTCAACCCCAGAGCAGCCACTGCGGCTGATCACCTGCTCCTGAAAAACCTTCTTAAGCCCAGTGCCACGTCATCAACCTCGGAGCAGCCACTGCGGCTTATCACCTGCTCCTGAAAAACCTTCTTAAGCCTAGTGCCACATCATCAACCCCGGAGCAGCCACTGCGGCTGATTACCTGCTCCTGAAAAACCTTCTTAAGCCCAGTGCCACGTCATCAACCCCGGAGCAGCCACTGCAGCTGATCACCTGCTCCTGAAAAACCTTCTTAAACCCAGTGCCACGTCATCAACCCCCAGAGCAGCCACTGCGGCTGATAACCTGCTCCTGAAAAACCTTCTCAAACCCAGTGCCGCGTCATCAACCCAGGAGCAGCTACTGCGGCTGATCACCTGCTCCTGAAAAACCTTCTTAAACCCAGTGCCACGTCATCAACTCCGTAGCAGCCACTGCGGCTGATCACCTGCTCATGAACAACCTTCTTAAGCCCAGTGCCACATCATCAACCCTGGAGCAGCCACTGCGGCTGATCACCTGCTCCTGAAAAACCTTCTTAAGCCCAGTGCCATGTCATCAACCCCGGAGCAGCCACTGCAGCTGATCACCAGCTCCTGAAAAACCTTCTTAAGCCCAGTGCCACGTCATCAACCCCGGAGCAGCCACTGCGGCTGATCACTTGCGCCTGAAAAACCTTCTTAAGCCCACTGCCACGTCATCAACCCCGGAGCAGCCACTGCAGCTGATCCCCTGCTCCTGAAAAACCTTCTTATGCCCAGTGCCACATCATCAACCCCCGGAGTAGCTACTGCGGCTGATCACACTCTCATTAGCAACCTTCTTAAGCCCAGTGCCACGTCATCAACCCCGGAGCAGCCACTGCAGCTGATCACCTGCTCCTGAAAAACCTTCTTAAGCCCAGTGCCACGTCATGAACCCCAGAGCAACCACTGCGGCTGATCACTTGCTCCTGAAAAACCTTCGTAAGCCCAGTGCCACGTCATCAACTCCGTAGCAGCCACTGCGGCTGATCACCTGCTCCTGAAAAACATTCTTAAGCCCAGTGCCACGTCATCAACCCCGGAGCAGCCACTGCGGCTGATCACCTGCTCCTGAAAAACCTTCTTAAGCCCAGTGCCACGTCATCAACCCCGGAGCAGCTACTGCGGCTGATCACTTGCTCCTGAAAAACCTTCTTAAGCCCAGTGCCACGTCATCAACCCCGGAGCAGCCACTGCGGCTAATCACCTGCTCCTGAAAAACCTTCTTAAACCCAGTGCCACGTCATCAACCCCCGGAGCAGCCACTGCAGCTGATCACCTGCTCCTGAAAAACCTTCTTAAACCCAGTGCCACGTCATCAACCCAAGAGCAGCTACTGCGGCTGATCACCTGCTCCTGAAAAACCTTCTTAAACCCAGTGCCACGTCATCAACTCCGTAGCAGCCACTGCGGCTGATCACCTGCTCATGAACAACCTTCTGAAGCCCAGTGCCACATCATCAACCCTGGAGCAGCCACTGCGGCTGATCACCTGCTCCTGAAAAACCTTCTTAAGCCCAGTGCCACGTCATTAACCCCGGAGCAGCCACTACGGCTGATCACCTGCCCCTGAAAAACCTTCTTATTCCCAGTGCCACGTCATCAACCCCGGAGCAGCTACTGCGGCTGATCACCTGCTCCTGAAAAACCTTCTTAATCCCAGTGCCACGTCATCAACCCCGGAGCAGCCACTGCGGCTGATCACCTGCTCCTGAAAAACCTTTTTAAGCCCAGCGCCACGTCATCAACCCCGGAGCAGCCACTGCGGCTGATCACCTGCTCCTGAAAAACCTTCTTAAGCCCAGTGCCACGTCATGAACCCCGGAGCAACCACTGCGGCTGATCACCTGCTCCTGAAAAACATTCGTAAGCCCAGTGCCACGTCATCAACTCCGTAGCAGCCACTGCGGCTGATCACCTGCTCCTGAAAAACATTCTTAAGCCCAGTGCCACGACATCAACCCCAGAGCAGCCACTGCGGCTGATCACCTGCTCCTGAAAAACCTTCTTAAGCCCAGTGCCACGTCATCAACCCCGGAGCAGCCACTGCGGCTGATCACCTGCTCCTGAAAAACCTTCTTAATCCCAGTGCCACCTCATCAACCCCGGAGCAGCCACTGCGGCTGATCACCTGCTCCTGAAAAACCTTCTTAAACCCAGTGCCACGTCATCAACCATGGAGCAGCCACTGCGGCTGATCACCTGCTCCTGAAAAACCTTCTTAATCCCAGTGCCACGTCATCAACCCCGGAGCAGCCACTGCGGCTGATCACCTGCTCCTGAAAAACCTTCTTAAACCCAGTGCCACGTCATCAACCCCGGAGCAGCCACTGCGGCTGATCACCTGCTCCTGAAAAACCTTTTTAAGCCCAGCACCACGTCATCAACCCCGGAGCAGCCACTGCGGCTGATCACCTGCTCCTGAAAAACCTTCTTAAGCCCAGTGCCACGTCATGAACCCCGGAGCAGCCACTGCGGCTGATCACCTGCTCCTGAAAAACATTCGTAAGCCCAGTGCCACGTCATCAACTCCGTAGCAGCCACTGCGGCTGATCACCTGCTCCTGAAAAACCTTCTTAAACCCAGTGCCACGTCATCAACTCCATAGCAGCCACTGCGGCTGATCACCTGCTCATGAACAACCTTCTTAAGCCCAGTGCCACGTCATAAACCCCAGAGCAGCCACTGCGGCTGATCACCTGCTCCTGAAAAACCTTCTTAATCCCAGTGCCACGTCATCAACCCCGGAGCAGCCACTGCGGCTGATCACCTGCTCCTGAAAAACCTTTTTAAGCCCAGTGCCACGTCATCAACCCCAGAGCAGCCACTGCGGCTGATCACCTGCTCCTGAAAAACCTTCTTAAGCCCAGTGCCACGTCATCAACCCCAGAGCAGCCACTGCAGCTGATCACCTGCTCCTGAAAAACCTTCTTATGCCCAGTGCCACGTCATCAACCCCCGAGTAGCCACTGCAGCTGATCACCTGCTCCTGAAAAACCTTCTTAATCCCAGTGCCACGTTATCAACCCCGGAGCAGCTAATGCAGCTGATCACCTGCTCTTGAAAAACCTTCTTAAGCCCAGTGCCACGTCATCAACCCCGGAGCAGCCACTGTGGCTGATCACCTGCTCCTGAAAAACCTTCTTATTCCCAGTGCAACGTCATCAACCCCGGAGCAGCCCCTGCGGCTGATCACCTGCTCCTGAAAAACCTTCTTAAACCCAGTGCCACGTCATCAACCCCGGAGCAGCCACTGCGGCTGATCACCTGCTCCTGAAAAACCTTTTTAAGCCCAGTGCCACGTCATCAACCCCGGAGCAGCCACTGCAGCTGATCACCTGCTTCTGAAAAACCTTCTTAATCCCAGTGCCACGTCATCAACCCCGGAGCAGCCACTGCGGCTGATCACCTGCTCCTGAAAAACCTTCTTAAGCCCAGTGCCACGTCATCAACCCCGGAGCAGCCACTGCGGCTGACCATCTGCTCCTGAAAAACCTTCTTAAACCCAGTGCCACGTCATCAACCCCGGAGCAGCCACTGCAGCTGATCACCTGCTCCTGAAAAACCTTCTTAAGCCCAGTGCCACGTCATCAACCCCGGAGCAGCCACTGCGGCTGATCATCTGCTCCTGAAAAACCTTCTTAAGCCCAGTGCCACGTCATCAACCCTGGAGCAGCCACTGCGGCTGATCACCTGCCCCTGTAAAAACCTTCTTATTCCCAGTGCCACGTCATCAACCCCGGAGCAGCTACTGCGGCTGATCACCTGCTCCTGAAAAACATTCTTAAGCCCAGTGCCACGTCATCAACCCCGGAGCAGCCACTGCGGCTGATCACCTGCCCCTTAAAAACCTTCTTATTCCCAGTGCCACGTCATCAAACCCGGAGCAGCTACTGCGGCTGATCACCTGCTCCTGAAAAACCTTCTTAAGCCCAGTGCCACGTCATCAACCCCGGAGCAGCTACTGCGGCTGATCACCTGCTCCTGAAAAACCTTCTTAAGCCCAGTGCCACGTCATCAACCCCGGAGCAGCCACTGCAGCTGATCACCTGCTCCTGAAAAACCTTCTTAATCCCAGTGCCACGTCATCAACCCCGGAGCAGCCACTGCGGCTGATCACCTGCTCCTGAAAAACCTTCTTAAACCCAGTGCCACGTCATCAACCCCGGAGCAGCCACTGCGGCTGAACACCTGTTCCTGAGAAACCTTCTTAAGCCCAGTGCCACGTCATCAACCCCAGAGCAGCCACTGCGGCTGTTCACCTGCTCCTGAAAAACCTTCTTAATCCCAGTACCACGTCATCAACCCCGGAGCAGCCACTGCGGCTGATCACCTGCTCCTGAAAAACCTTTTTAAGCCCAGTGCCACGTCATCAACCCCGGAGCAGCCACTGCAGCTGATCACCTGCTCCTGAAAAACCTTCTTAAACCCAGTGCCACGTCATCAACCACAGAGCAGCCACTGTAGCTGATCACCTGCTCCTGAAAAACCTTCTTATGCCCAGTGCCACGTCATCAACCCCCGGAGTAGCTACTGCGGCTGATCACACTCTCATTAACAACCTTCTTAAGCCCAGTGCCACGTCATCAACCCTGGAGCAGCCACTGCAGCTGATCACCTGCTCCTGAAAAACCTTCTTAAGCCCAGTGCCATGTCATCAACCCCGGAGCAGCCACTGCAGCTGATCACCTGCTCCTGAAAAACCTTCTTAAACCCAGTGCCACGTCATCAACCCTGGAGCAGCCACTGTGGCTGATCACCTGCTCCTGAAAAACCTTTTTAAGCCCAGTGCCACGTCATCAACCCCAGAGCAGCCACTGCGGCTGATCACCTGCTTCTGAAAAACCTTCTTAATCCCAGTGCCACGTCATCAACCCCGGAGCAGCCACTGCGGCTGATCACCTGCTCCTGAAAAACCTTCTTAAACCCAGTGCCACGTCATCAACCCCGGAGCAGCCACTGCGGCTGATCACCTGCTCCTGAAAAACCTTCTTAAGCCCAGTGCCACGTCATCAACCCCGGAGCAGCCACTGCGGCTGATCACCTGCTCCTGAAAAACCTTCTTAAGCCCAGTGCCACGTCATCAACCCCGGAGCAGCCACTGCGGCTGATCATCTGCTCCTGAAAAACCTTCTTAAGCCCAGTGCCACGTCATCAACCCTGGAGCAGCCACTGCGGCTGATCACCTGCCCCTGTAAAAACCTTCTTATTCCCAGTGCCATGTCATCAACCCCGGAGCAGCTACTGCGGCTGATCACCTGCTCCTGAAAAACCTTCTTAAGCCCAGTGCCACGTCATCAACCCCGGAGCAGCCACTGCAGCTGATCACCTGCCCCTTAAAAACCTTCTTATTCCCAGTGCCACGTCATCAACCCTGGAGCAGCTACTGCGGCTGATCACCTGCTCCTGAAAAACCTTCTTAAGCCCAGTGCCACGTCATCAACCCCGGAGCAGCTACTGCGGCTGATCACCTGCTCCTGAACAACCTTCTTAAGCCCAGTGCCACGTCATCAACCCCGGAGCAGCCACTGCGGCTGATCACCTGCTCCTGAAAAACCTTCTTAATCCCAATGCCACGTCATCAACCCCGGAGCAGCCACTGCAGCTGATCACCTGCTCCTGAAAAACCTTCTTAAGCCCAGTGCCATGTCATCAACCCCGGAGCAGCCACTGCGGCTGAACACCTGCTCCTGAAAAACCTTCTTAATCCCAGTGCCACGTCATCAACCCCCAGAGCAGCCACTGCGGTTTATCGCCTGCTCCTGAAAAACCTTCTTAATCCCAGTGCCACGTCATCAACCCCGGAGCAGTCACTGCGGCTGATCACCTGCCCCTTAAAAATCTTCTTATTCCCAGTGCCACGTCATCAACCCCGGAGCAGCTACTGCGGCTGATCACCTGCTCCTGAAAAACCTTCTTAATCCCAGTGCCACGTCATCAACCCCGGAGCAGCCACTGCGGCTGATCACCTGCTCCTGAAAAACCTTCTTAATCCCAGTGCCACGTCATCAACCCCGGAGCAGTCACTGCGGCTGATCACCTGCCCCTTAAAAACCTTCTTATTCCCAGTGCCACGTCATCAACCCCGGAGCAGCCACTGCGGCTGATCACCTGCTCCTGAAAAACCTTCTTAATCCCAGTACCACGTCATCAACCCCGGAGTAGCCACTGCGGCTGATCACCTGCTCCTGAAAAACCTTCTTAATCCCAGTACCACGTCATCAACCCCGGAGTAGCCACTGCGGCTGATCACCTGCTCCTGAAAAACCTTCTTAATCCCAGTACCACGTCATCAACCCCGGAGTAGCCACTGCGGCTGATCACCTGCTCCTGAAAAACCTTTTTAATCCCAGTGCCACGTCATCAACCCCGGAGCAGCCACTGCGGCTGATCACCTGCTCCTGAAAAACCTTCTTAATCCCAGTGCCACGTCATCAACCCCGGAGCGGCTGTTTTTTTCAGACTATGCCTGATTTTAATAATACTTGGAAAAAAGAGGCGCAATCAGAGGCGAATCCAGGATTATCTAACAAGTGAGGTCTGAGGCTCATGCAGCGGGACCACTGCAGTGACGTTAACATCTGTAAATGCCCACGCAGTGCTGCTGAGTGCGCATTTACAGCTTTTGGGTGGGCCTTGTCGGCTGAGGCCCTGCACTGTCTGTGCTTCTGGGCGCAGTCCACAAAAATGAATGGCCAATGGCATCCAACATGGTTGCTATGGTGCGCGTGATTGCGGACCACTCCGACGCGCGCACGCGCGACGCTGAGATCACGTTCAATTAAGCTGCATCAATTGAGCTCCATCGATTAAGCTGCATCAATTAAGCTACATGCCCAGCTGAAAAAACTGGGAACCTGGGATTCACTTGTGTCGTGTGCCCTTCACACAAGCTCCATGCAGCGAACTCTCAAAATGAGGGTGAAATAGCATGAGTATGTCGCTCTGATGTATGGGTCCGGTTATTTCCCCCTCATTTACCGCCCCGTCCAGGTGTGGCCCAGGAACCAGTTAATAGCAGCTTTCGGGCAGCCCTGCTTTGCTGACCTTCCACAGAAGTGGCAGGTGTCCTGAGGGCAGCAGCTGATCCATATTTCTGGAGAAGCTGGAATTGGTTGAGGTTAGATGGAATCCATGTCCCGGGTGGGCACCACTTACGCATTGTTGATGGGGTCCTCCATCCACCTGCTGTAGAGCCCCGAAGCCAGCGCCCAGCACTCTGGGATTCCCATGGAGCAGGCGGTGTTGATGGCGTTCATCTCGTTGTACCTGCAGACGGAGAGGCGGGCAGTTAGAGCGGCCATAGGTGGCAGGAGGAAGCGAGCACAAGCCAACACTTCTTTACATTTCCATGACGTCACCCCATGCCCAGATCTATCTGTTATTTAAAAGCCTAATTACAGAAGATGTCAATTTCCCTGAGGTTTCCCTAGCATGTCCACGTGGGTGGAAACTAGGAAAGACACGTCATATGTGTTAACTGTCCTAAACGTACAGCATAAAAAGTGTGTACAAGAAATCCAGCGAAATCTTACACTAAGGACCCATGTCAAGAAACGCCACCACATGCGCCTGATTATTTGTCTGTGACCTTCTTGTAGGTATCCTGGGATAAGACAGGCAGCTGCTGCGTGTTATGCAACTGTGTAAGCTCACACCTCTGCTGAGGGTGCAGCCTGCCCCTGGCCGACAAAAGGCTCAAAAGGCAAACCCATCGGCTCGGTATGCTTTGCCTCTATCACTGGGGTCCCAGCTGGTTTAGTGGTAGCGTGAAGCTGACTAGACAGTGGTAGCGTACAGCTGACTAGACGGTGGTAGCGTACAGCTGACTAGATGGTGGGCGTGTACAGCTGACTAGACAGTGGTAGTGGGAAGCTGACTAGACACTGGTAGCGTACAGCTGACTAGACGGTGGGCGTGTACAGCTGACTAGACAGTGGTAGTGGGAAGCTGACTAGACAGTGGTAGCGTACAGCTGACTAGACGGTGGTAGCATGCAGCTAACTAGACAGTGGTAGCGGGAAGCTGACTAGACAGTGGTAGCGTGCAGCTGACTAGACAGTGGTAGCGTACAGCTGACTAGACGGTGGTAGCGTGCAGCTAACTAGACGGTGGTAGTGGGAAGCTGACTAGACAGTGGGCGTGTACAGCTGACTAGACGGTGGTAGTGGGAAGCTGACTAGACAGTGGTAGCGTACAGCTGACTAGACGGTGGTAGCGTGCAGCTAACTAGACAGTGGTAGCGGGAAGCTGACTAGACAGTGGTAGCGTGCAGCTGACTAGACAGTGGTAGCGTACAGCTGACTAGACGTTGGTAGCGTGCAGCTAACTAGACGGTGGTAGCGTGCAGCTGACTAGACGGTGGAAGCGTGAAGCTGACTAGACAGTGGTAGCGTACAGCTGACTAGACGGTGGTAGCGTGCAGCTAACTAGACGGTGGTAGCGGGAAGCTGACTAGATGGTGGTAGTGGGAAGCTGACTGGATAGTGGTAGCGTACAGCTGACTAGACGGTGGTAGTGGGAAGCTGACTAGACAGTGGTAGCGTACAGATGACTAGACGGTGGTAGCGTGCAGCTAACTAGACAGTGGTAGTGGGAAGCTGACTAGACAGTGGTAGCGTGCAGCTGACTAGACGGTGGTAGCATGCAGCTAACTAGACAGTGGTAGCGGGAAGCTGACTAGACGGTGGTAGCGTACAGCTGACTAGACGGTGGGCGTGTACAGCTGACTAGACAGTGGTAGTGGGAAGCTGACTAGACAGTGGTAGCGTACAGCTGACTAGACGGTGGTAGCATGCAGCTAACTAGACAGTGGTAGCGGGAAGCTGACTAGACAGTGGTAGCGTGCAGCTGACTAGACAGTGGTAGCGCACAGCTGACTAGACGGTGGTAGCGTGCAGCTAACTAGACGGTGGTAGTGGGAAGCTGACTAGACAGTGGGCGTGTACAGCTGACTAGACGGTGGTAGTGGGAAGCTGACTAGACAGTCGTAGCGTACAGCTGACTAGACGGTGGTAGCGTGCAGCTAACTAGACAGTGGTAGCGGGAAGCTGACTAGACAGTGGTAGCGTGCAGCTGACTAGACAGTGGTAGCGTACAGCTGACTAGACGGTGGTAGCGTGCAGCTAACTAGACGGTGGTAGCGTGCAGCTGACTAGACGGTGGAAGCGTGAAGCTGACTAGACAGTGGTAGCGTACAGCTGACTAGACGGTGGTAGCGTGCAGCTAACTAGACGGTGGTAGCGGGAAGCTGACTAGATGGTGGTAGTGGGAAGCTGACTGGACAGTGGTAGCCTACAGCTGACTAGACGGTAGGCGTGTACAGCTGACTAGACGGTGGTAGTGGGAAGCTGACTAGACAGTCGTAGCGTACAGCTGACTAGACGGTGGTAGCGTGCAGCTAACTAGACAGTGGTAGTGGGAAGCTGACTAGACAGTGGTAGCGTGCAGCTGACTAGACAGTGGTAGCGTACAGCTGACTAGACGGTGGTAGCATGCAGCTTACTAGACAGTGGTAGCGGGAAGCTGACTAGACAGTGGGCGTGTACAGCTGACTAGACGGTGGTAGTGGGAAGCTGACTAGACAGTGGTAGCGTACAGCTGACTAGACGGTGGTAGCGTGCAGCTAACTAGACAGTGGTAGAGGGAAGCTGACTAGACAGTGGTAGCGTGCAGCTGACTAGACAGTGGTAGCGTACAGCTGACTAGACGGTGGTAGCGTGCAGCTAACTAGACGGTGGTATTGTGCAGCTGACTAGACGGTGGAAGCGTGAAGCTGACTACACAGTGGTAGCGTACAGCTGACTAGATCGTGGTAGCCTGCAGCTAACTAAACGGTGGTAGCAGGAAGCTGACTAGACGGTGGTAGTGGGAAGCTGACTAGACAGTGGGCGTGTACAGCTGACTAGACAGTGGTAGTGGGAAGCTGACTAGACAGTGGGCGTGTACAGCTGACTAGACGGTGGTAGTGGGAAGCTGACTAGACAGTGGTAGCATACAGCTGACTAGACAGTGGTAGTGGGAAGCTGCCTAGACAGTGGTAGCGTGCAGCTGACTAGACAGTGGTAGCATACAGCTGACTAGACGGTGGTAGCGTGCAGCTAACTAGATGGTGGTAGCGGGAAGCTGACTAGACGGTGGTAGCGTGACGCTGACTTGACGGTGGTAGCGTGAAGCTGACTAGATGGTGGTAGCGTGCAGCTGACTAGATGGTGGTAGCGTGAAGCTGACTAGACAGTCGTAGCGTGCAGCTGACTAGATGGTGGTAGCGTAAAGCTGACTAGACAGTGGTAGCGTGCAGCTGACTAGACAGTGGTAGCGTGCAGCTGACTAGACGGTGGTAGCGTGAAGCTGACTAGACAGTGGGTGTGTGCAGCTGACTAGACAGTGGTAGCGTGCAGCTGACTAGACGGTGGTAGCATGCAGCTGACTAGATGGTGGTAGCATGAAGCTAACTAGACAGTGGTAGCGGGAAGCTGACTAGACGGTGGTAGCGTACAGCTGACTAGACGGTGGGCGTGTACAGCTGACTAGACAGTGGTAGTGGGAAGCTGACTAGACAGTGGTAGCGTACAGCTGACTAGACGGTGGTAGCATGCAGCTAACTAGACAGTGGTAGCGGGAAGCTGACTAGACAGTGGTAGCGTGCAGCTGACTAGACAGTGGTAGCGTACAGCTGACTAGACGGTGGTAGCGTGCAGCTAACTAGACGGTGGTAGTGGGAAGCTGACTAGACAGTGGGCGTGTACAGCTGACTAGACGGTGGTAGTGGGAAGCTGACTAGACAGTGGTAGCGTACAGCTGACTAGACGGTGGTAGCGTGCAGCTAACTAGACAGTGGTAGCGGGAAGCTGACTAGACAGTGGTAGCGTGCAGCTGACTAGACAGTGGTAGCGTACAGCTGACTAGACGGTGGTAGCGTGCAGCTAACTAGACGGTGGTAGCGTGCAGCTGACTAGACGGTGGAAGCGTGAAGCTGACTAGACAGTGGTAGCGTACAGCTGACTAGACGGTGGTAGCGTGCAGCTAACTAGACGGTGGTAGCGGGAAGCTGACTAGATGGTGGTAGTGGGAAGCTGACTGGACAGTGGTAGCCTACAGCTGACTAGACGGTGGGCGTGTACAGCTGACTAGATGGTGGTAGTGGGAAGCTGACTAGACAGTGGGCGTGTACAGCTGACTAGACGGTGGTAGTGGGAAGCTGACTAGACAGTGGGCGTGTACAGCTGACTAGACGGTGGTAGTGGGAAGCTGACTAGACAGTGGTAGCGTACAGCTGACTAGACAGTGGTAGTGGGAAGCTGACTAGACAGTGGTAGCGTACAGCTGAATAGACGGTGGTAGTGGGAAGCTGACTAGACAGTGGGCGTGTACAGCTGACTAGACGGTGGAAGTGTGAAGCTGACTAGACAGTGGTAGCGTACAGCTGACTAGACAGTGGTAGCGTACAGCTGACTAGACGGTGGTAGCGTGCAGCTAACTAGACGGTGGTAGTGGGAAGCTGACTAGACAGTGGGCGTGTACAGCTGACTAGACGGTGGAAGCGTGAAGCTGACTAGACAGTGGGCGTGTACAGCTGACTAGACGGTGGAAGCGTGAAGCTGACTAGACAGTGGGCGTGTACAGCTGACTAGTCTTTGGTAGTGGGAACCTGACTAGACAGTGGTAGCGTGCATCTGACTAGACAGTGGCGTGTACAGCTGACTAGACGGTGGAAGCGTGAAGCTGACTAGACAGTGGTAGCGTGCAGCTGACTAGACAGTGGTAGTGGGAAGCTGACTAGACAGTGGTAGCGTGCAGCTGACTAGACGGTGGTAGTGGGAAGCTGACTAGACAGTGGTAGCGTGCAGCTGACTAGACAGTGGTAGCATACAGCTGACTAGATGGTGGTAGCGTGCAGCTAACTAGATGGTGGTAGCGGGAAGCTGACTAGACGGTGGTAGCTTGCCGCTGACTTGACGGTGGTAGCGTGAAGCTGACTAGATGGTGGTAGCGTGCAGCTGACTAGATGGTGGTAGCGTGAAGCTGACTAGACAGTCGTAGCGTGCAGCTGACTAGATGGTGGTAGCGTAAAGCTGACTAGACAGTGGTAGCGTGCAGCTGACTAGACAGTGGTAGCGTGCAGCTGACCAGACGGTGGTAGCGTGAAGCTGACTAGACAGTGGGTGTGTGCAGCTGACTAGACAGTGGTAGCGTGCAGTTGACTAGACGGTGGTAGCATGCAGCTGACTAGATGGTGGTAGCGTGAAGCTGACTAGACGGCTTAGCCACTACTCATCCCTGTACACCAGTAGAAAAAGAGGTCATTTCACCACACCCTTCAGGCAGGAGATGCTGGTGTGAAGTGTACTGACAGGGGACACTCTGCATGACAATACTGGAAGACACCGCTGCTTTCCCATAAGGCATTGGGCCACCACTGCAGGGTTACATGGGCTTCTTGGTTGCCTAGTGAAAGTTCGCCACTCTGCAGGTGGCATTTAAAGCGGAGTCCTTGCGCCCTGATGCAGCTCTGATGAAAGTGCCAGCACTCAGCAGACAGTGAACAGGAACATTCTCTTAACATTACATGTTAAAGTGGGTAATGCCATCCTTTACTTCTCCAAATGCCTCTCTGCATAACATGTGAATATATACACACATGGGAGTTCCAGGCAGTCTGATGGCTTCACCTGGCATACAGGAAAGCACCTGATCATCGTACTGCAGCACCTGGCGTAAGGTGTTTGGGACTGTCATGTGACACGAGCAGCACCTAGGCATTTCCCATCAGTGGCCAGCATCTGACAGCAACAGTATGATACATTATGGCCCTGCCCTGACCTACGGATGGAATGATATAAACTGTCTAACATCACTTAGTGCTTTTGCGACACTTGAAATGTTTCACAACGTCTGGGATAATTAGGATACATCGTGTCAGATGAAGTACACACTACACACAAGCATCATGTCAGATGAAGTACACACTACACACAACTTACATCGTGGCATGATTAAGTGAGCTTAATTAAGCCGTTGGTCTCCTCTTTCCGTGCAAAATGTATTTCACATTTGACCAGACTGGAGATCCTACAGGAAAAGACACCCACTCAGTGGATCATTAATGAAAGATAAGACGCAGTGCATTCTGGGAACTTACTGATCCATTAGGCCATCTGGAAGGACGGTCCAG